>NC_137790.1:17668935-18026805 GCF_963383645.1 Muscardinus avellanarius
CATCGGAGCCTGCCGTGAGGCAAGGCCGGTACTGGGGCCTCTGAGGCCAGGATAAGAGCCTGTCAAGGGGTTAGGCCGGTGCTGGGGCCAGTGAGGCCGGCATCGGAGCCTGCCGTGAGGCATTACCAGTGTTGGGGCCTCCGAGGCCGGGATTGGAATCCTGCCAAGGGGTTAGACCAGTGCAGGGGCCAATGGCCAACCTCGGAGCCTGGTGTGAGGCAAGTTCACTCCTGCGGCCTCCAAGGTCGGGACCAAAGCCAGCTTAGGGGTTTGACCGGTTCAGGGGCCAGCGAGACCAGAACTGGGTCCTCCCATGAGGCAAGGCCGCTGCGTGAGCCAGCGAGGTCTGGATCAGTCCACTGAGTAGCCAGGCCACTATTGGGACCATCAAGAGTGGGATTGGTACTTGCAACGCAGCATGCACAGAGAAATATTGCAGAAAATATAAATCAGACGCTTCTCTTAATCAGCAATAACTAGGAGGAAAAGGGCAACAGGAAGAGGTTGAGCTATAGAAAGGGCCCTATAGTGAAGCAACTAATGTGATCAATCAGAGGGTATGTAATACTGGAGGACGGAGCCTCTTTAAAATGCAGGAGGTACATAAACAAATGTATCAAAGTAAATCACCAAAGAAGTGTGGGATGGAGGGAGGGGGAGGGAATGGGACGGGGGCTGGAGGAGGGCTAATTGGATGATGTGTGCTTGTATATCCTCTCAAGTCTTGTACTCCAATGTGATTGATATATGACTACAATGCACCAATTTAAAAAATAAATTAATTAAAAAAACTTTTGTTCTATATTATGTTTGATGTAGTGTTATTTATTCTTTGCTTAGTTGTCTCTAATGGAATTCCTATCTTCTCTGGTTTTGGAATTTATTTTTTCTTCTTTATGATTTATTCCTTTAAGTATTCTTGCTAGAGCTGAGTTGGTAGTCATGATCTTTTAAAGATTCTGCTTATCTTAGTATATTTTTATTTCTCCATAAATTTTTAAATGATAACTTTGCTGAATAGAGCAGTCTTGGTTGAAAGTTGTTTTGTTTCCAGTGTTTAGAGTACTTCATACAGGTCACTCTGGCATTCGTGACTTGAGTTGTGAAGTCTGAAGTGATTTTTATTGTTCTGACTTTGAATGTCACCCATTCTTTGTTCTCACTGGTTTTAAGTTTCTATAGACTCTATGTTAGTCATTTTGATTATTATGTATTGTGGGGAAGTCTTTGATCTTGTCTTAACAGTGTTGTGTACATCCCCTGTAAGTGGATGTTCATCTTTTTTTCATGTTTGGAAAATTTTTGATATATTTCTTTGAAGATATTATGGATACTATGCCTTTATCTCTTGTCTTTTATTTACAAATTGAGACATTTCATATTGTCCCATAATTGTTATATTTAAGTACTGTTGTTGCAATGTCTTTTCTATTCTGTTGACTTTGCTTTCAGTTTTGAATGAACTATCTTCTGACAGTGTTTTTGTTTTCTATTTCATTGAATCTTTCAGAATTTCTTTCTATTATTGTTTATTTCATTTATTGACTCCTTTATTTTATTCAAGGCCTCTCTTTGATTTTTTTCTTAAGGTCTCAATTTTCTTCTTTATTTTCTATACAATTACTGTGAGACCTTTCATCATATTGAAGACCAGGATTCATAATTGTCCTTCTTATATTTCTTTTAGATCAGTATTGGTCATCTCCTTCTTTGTTGAGTTGTGGAAATTTATTTTTCCTTACTCTTTTGTTCTCATAATTTTAGTTATCAGGTTTGTGGGTTTTTTTTTTTTTTTTTTTTTTTTTTTTGGTCTTAGCATCTTCTCTTTGTGTATTAGTCATTGTTGATCCAGATCATGTTGTTCCAGATCATTTCTGGAAAAGATGGTTCCAGATGCCATTCACACTTTAAAATTAACCCTGGAGACTGTGCCTACTATCACTCCACTGTTGTTCTACCTGTAGATTGTTAATACTGAATTGCTCTAGTTTCCTTTGCCTGCTGCTATGGTGGCATTGATAGGTTTCAGGTGTTAAATTCAGATATTATGTCTGTCACATTTATTGAAAGTAGGCCCAGCTGGATGTTGTGGCTCATGCTTGTAATCCCTGCACTTGGGCGGTGAGGACAGGAGGATCACACAGCTTTGAGGCCAACCACACTGGCTTAAGGACCCTGTTTCCAAAAATTAAAAAAAGTAGAAAATAGGTCTGAGAGTGTAGACTGGAGGTATAAGGGATTCCAGGAACCCCAGTACCACACACACACACACACACACACACACACACACACACACACACACACAGAAAGTAGGCCCAGAGGTATGAGCAGACTAGTTTGTGACTTGTGCATTTTTTCAACCTCAGTGCGGGCTATTGAGCATTTTCTTCTTTGTTGGCTGTGGTTAGTTTATCTTTAGTGTCTAGCAGTCCTTTCTTATGGATAAGCTCTCTGATCCAATTGTAGTTGTAGGAATTTAGACATGTCAGTAGGTTTATGCAAGGGAAAGTATTGTTGTTTTTAATGGTGAAGTTCAGGTGGGGAGGAGCTGGAGTGATGGATAGGGAAATAGGGTAACATAAAGAATGTGATCAAGTCGAAGAAGGGTTTTAATAAAGCAGTATCTGGTAGAAAGGAGAGATAGTGAATATATAATATGATTCTTTTAGTCCGTAGAGTATTTAGATGAGTGATATAAAAAAGACTGAATGTAATACAAGGAAAAACAAAAAGAGCGAAGATATTTAGAGAGTAGGTAGGAAGGAAAGAGTAAGCTCATAAAAGAAATGAAGGAGAGAGCAAACATGCAGTAAATAAGAAAACAACATAAAGAGCAATCAAAACCAAACCAAGCCGGGTGTGGTGGCGCACGCTTGTAATCCCTGCGCTTGAGAGGCGGAGAGAGGAGGATCATGCAGATTCGAAGCCAGCCTTGCTGGCTTAAGAGACCCTGTTTCCAAATAAAAATATAAAAACATAGGTTTCTTGGAGTGTAGCCTGGAGGTAGAAGGTTTTCCAGGAACACCTCAGTACCACCAAAAAAACAAGAACAAAACAAAACAAACAAACAATACTCCTCCTGGGTCTGCATGGATGCTTTTAGCTACTTAAAATCTACTCAATATAGTAAATTATTGATCATATTTTAAGATCTCTCATTTGCTCAATAACCTATAGTAATGTCAGTTTGCACCCCATTTTTGGGTCTCCTGCAATGTTTGGTATCCTGTGCTGGTGTATCTTCATTACAGCCACTGCAGAGGTGCCTGTGGCATGCTGGTGCCTCTAACTGCTCAGCAATTGAGTCTCTGGGTCACCGGTGTCACTGTAAATGAGTTTCATATAAGTACAGGGGTCTGTTTTTTTCCAGCCCTGGGCCTATGCCTCTCTATCTACACTGGTGGTGGGTGTCCAGTGTAATCTCAGAGTGACCTCCAGTTACCCTGTGTGGATACTGCTTCCTGGGCACTATGGGCCTCTCCTGTGTCTCTGTAGGTTATAATATGACCTCCTCAGGTATGGACCACTAAATCTCAGACCACTGGGGTCCCTGCAGATGCTCTGGTCATTCTTCTGATGAAAAGCACAATTAACTGTCTTGAAGTGCTCTGGGTTTGTGGAGAACATAGTGCACTGCTGAAGGTGTAGGTTTCTAGTGAGCACTCAAACTATCAGATATATGAGGGCTGATCACTTATGTTCAAGTAACATACTGTGAGTGACTATCTCATTTGTCCATGAAAACACATAGATTCTAGCAGTAAACTGTTGCAATGGTTCAGATGCCTAATTTCCAATGTTTTTGTTACATAAAAGTTTTTTGACATATTTCTGTCTAGAAAATGCACACAAAAAAATTGCCATGAAGGCAACTTTAGAGGAAACTTTAGGTAATAATTACAGTAAGCACCTTATCTGAATGAAAGGCATTAGGTAAGAGAGAAATTCTGCATCAGGATTTTACTAATACTCTGGTTTGACAACTTCAAATTATAATGGATAAAAAATATGCTTAAAAATAGACATGACATTTTTTTCCTTCGACAAAGATTTTAAATGAGAGAAGCTGTCGGGAAGTGACTTCATTCCGAGTTTGATTCTTTTCATGTGAATTGAAATCCACTCCTCATTATTTCCAATAAACTTCTGGCATGCACGACATTTTCCCAAATGAGATGTAAATACACAAGTGTCACTCAGTAATTTGGATGTATTTATAAATAAAGATTAAATACAAAGAGATTCTGTGTTTCAGATCTTCAAAAATAATTGTGTATGAATGAAGAAACTATAACTACAGAGAAGACCTCAGGTCAAAACTAGCTGCAAAAGTAACTACTATTAAGTAGACATAGCAACTACAAGCTTTTATGTCTGTTCTGACTTTCTTAATTGAAATAAAATACTTTCAATTAAGTTAATTTTCTAAATCAGGAATCTGCATAATGAAGCTTTTTGTTTTTTGTTTTTTTTGGAAGGAGGGGTTGTGCAGAAGGGGTTGAACCCAGTTGCTTTCTACCTCTGTGCTATACCTCCAGCCATTTTTTAAAAATTTTGTTTTGAAATCAGATCTTGTTAGGTTGTTGAGAGTTTTGTTAACTTGCAGATATTGGCCACAAACCTGAGATCCTTCCTCAGCCTCCCAAGTAATGGGATTAAAGGCATGTGCTACCACTGTGCCAAGCTTTTATTAATTACTTCTATACAATTTTTGGTGTGTTAAAATATATCAAATAGAGTTTATATTTGTAAAACTTTCTCATACAAAGCTCTCATATTTGCCACACTTGATATGTGTTTTAATTCACTAAAATTTATAACTGATATCATTAATCAGTTGTAAAGTGATCATAAAAATGCCCTCTCCATGGGCATATAAACCAATTGTGAAAGGTGTATTAGAATTCTCCAAGAGAAGCAGTGTGTGTGTGTGTGTGTGTGTGTGTATGGACATAATCAGATTTACTGTAAGGAATTAATTATTTATATTATTGCTTCTCACAAGTCCAAACTCTACAGAGTGGAGTGGCTATCGATCCTGAGATGCAAAGGAAAAGTTTCATCCTGAAAGCAGTGAGCCATAAACTCAATTCTTTCTTTTTACAGGCAACGCTAGTGTTTTTGTTCTCTTTAGGTCTTCTTCTGAACTGGGCCCCCTCCTCCTCATTAAGAAGGGCAGTATGCTTTACTCAAATCTTCTGAACAAATGTTCATCTTGTTCAAAAATATCCTTACGGAAATGCCCAGAATAATATTTGACAAAATATCTGAAGACCTCATGACCCGGTCAAATGGATGCATAAAATTAACTCCTGAAATAGATTATATGACTGTCTTCATACAAAGCCTTCTTAAAGGGCACCATCTTAACCAGAAGCTTCTGATAATTGGCTAAAAGACATAGATCACTGTGTGTATCAATAATTTATGGATGAGGAAAAAGAAAGGGCAAGGTTCAAGAGCCTAAAGCTATAGATAATTCAAAATTCAATGAAAAGAATGAGAATTCAGTGTTCTTGAGAGATACCTAGGTCCAAAGTAAGGTACAGCCACATTTACTTTAAATACTCTTTTTAAAATAAGAATATAGTGTAATAAAGTACTTATTTGTATTATTAAAAGGCCTTTCTTTAATCTACTTGCAAAGAGATCTTTAAAATATGTGCTTTTTATGTATTATGTATGTATTTCATTGAAAATATATCATGTGACATTTATATTTTAAGCTTTAAGGATACTGACACAAATCTGCAATCTTTCTATGTAGTGATAATAACTTTACTATTGAGAAAAATATATGTAATAACATAAAATTTTGCTGTTTTTTCTATCTTCTCCCTACCCCCAGAGTAAAACTGTAAAAAAAAAAAAAAGCAAAAAAAGTGCTACAGGGAATGATCTGTATAAGGTTCCATCAAAACTTTAGGTTTCACAAGTCTAAATAATGTTTAATATATTAAAACAATTGATGGAATGAGATTGGGGAAGGGCCAATTGGTGGTGTGTGCACGTATGCCTCTATCATCATGTACCTCATTAAAATGTATGACTACAATTAACCAATTAAAAATTTAAAAAATTGAGTACTTGAAATGTCAAATGGTTTGCTCAAGTACATATGTGAAAGGTAATCGTGTCATCAACTCTTTTACTGGCATTTATTTTTATTATTTTTAATATCTTCAATGCTGAAGTCATGATGGCAAAATCTACCCAAATTGCCAATCAATACTAAAATAATACCAGCTCTTCAAATGTAAACATTTCATATTTATAGCAAATATTCCCCTTCAGTTATGTTTATTAAACTTTTAATTTTTTATTCAAAATGGAAAACTTTACTTGAGTATTGTCTCTGAATTCTATGGGCTGAGAACATACTGGTACGTAATAGCCAGTATGGTCAATACATGGATCTCAGGCCTTCCACCTCTAAGCTTGTTGTATACCTGAGGTGTGGAACTCCCAAAGGCAGATATTGACAGCTGATCACCATTGGCTTGTAAAATAAGATAATAATAAGATGTCTTTCTTCACATATAATAATCTAGTTACATTTAGGATGTTTGATTTTCTTTTCAAGGAAAAAAAACCTTTAAAATGACTTTAATCTCATTTTTACATACGGGCATGCCTCAAAGTATAATATCTTATCCTATATATTAAGTCTTCCTAAATTAAAAGAGGCATAATCATCAGTGGCCTAAATAGTTAAATTATTTTGAAAGGTTTACATAATTAATCATGTTTTTTAAAATTTTGTTTTGTATTTAATTACATTGTACAACAAATATAGTTATTATTATATCATAGTGGGGAAAACATAATTTGGGGTGGATGGCATGCTTTTCTGTCCTCTGTTCTGCCATTTAGCTTTGTTTCCAGCACCTTTCAATCTTTGTTGCTCTGTTTAATTTTATGCTGGTTTCTTTCTCTTCTCAAGAAGCTGCTTTCAGGGCAATAGATACCAAATCTCAGGAGGACTTAGAAGTGCGGCTTCCCTCGGTCACCATCTTCCTAGAAGTCTCCAAATATTTTAATAATATATTTTCAGAGGTTTAGTATATTTGCATATAATTGTGGTTGTTTGCATAACAAAAAGCATACTAAGTTCAGCAAGACATCTCCCAGCAGGTATAGAATAGAAGCTTTATGGAATGAATAACAACTTTGGAAAACTATGACCATTATTAAACATCTTTCCCGTATTCAACCATTTCATCAAGTATTGTACAAGTGTGAAAACCATAATATATTCATTAGTAATTACTATGCACTAAATAGTTATCATATATTGTTTAATTGAATACCTCTAGTGACTCTAAAGTACATAATATGCAAAGTTTAACATTGCAGATGGAAATATTTCAACTTGAAGCTCTCCTCTTCTATGCCTCCTACCATGGTTTTCCACCATATCTTAGGCCTAAGGCAATACAACTGGGAAACAGTTGATGGAGGACATGGGCGAAACCTAAGGAATGAAAGGTTCTGAGAGAGTTAAGGTGGTTTGGCAAAAGGCCACACTTTCTGAGACTCTGGGTGACTCCTGGTCTTTCCGGAATTTCATGCCCCATCCCACCCGTGAGAGCGGGAATTGGCCACGATCCCACTTTTAATAATCTTTAACCAGGTCTCTTTGATCCCCCTTGCTCTTGTAATTTCCCTTTAATAATTGTATTTTGTAAGCACATGACGTATGTTCTATATCAATCATTCTGTATTATACTTTCATATTTTCTTTCTCATGAAGTCATGATTTTAACATAGCTGAAAAAGGGTATAAAAACTTAGTCCTAGAGAATAAAGTTGTCAGTTGCCCATCAGGCAATTGTCCGTGTTTTCATTTCAGGGCAGCTACTCATCAGGCAGCTGTCCGCGTGTCCATTTCATGTCTCTCTCTCCCAAGTCCCAGAGATGAATGTGCACAATGGAATGAAACTTCTAAAACTATGAGCTCATTCAGGACTTTTTCACAGTGATGCAAAGCTGACTAGCATACAACTTATATAATAAAGTCATAATAATATAATCAAGAAAAATTCATATTGATCATAAACTTTCTTTTTTTAAAATTTATTTTTGTTTAAATTTTTATTGGTGCATGTTATTCATACATCATAATTTAGCAAAAATCTTGTGTAGACATAAATGCAAATATCATCCAGTCAGCCCCCACTGAGTCCTCACCCCCTCCCTCCCCATTCTTCCCTCTCATGCTTGGCTTAGTGGTTGACTATGATATGAACAAGTACATCGTGCACATTAAAGAGTTATCCCCCACCATCCCCACAGTTAGGTTGCCTTATTTGCTCCTCTATAGGATCTCCTTTTTCACTTGGAATTCCGCTTATGACCACTTTCACCTTAGCTTTCACATATTAGGGAAAACATCCGATTCCTTAATTTTGGTGACCGACTAATCTTGCTTAGCATATATCCTCAAGATCCATCCATTTCCCTGTAAGTGCTGCAATTGCGGTTTTCTTTAGTGGCTGAGTAAAATTCCATTGTGTACATATCCCACAGTTTTGTAATCCATTCATCTTTTGATGGATATCTTGGCTGGTTCCATAGTTTGACTATGGTGAATTGTGCAGCTATGGACATAGACACACATGCATTAGTTTGGTAGTTTGGTTTCCTTTCTTTTGGATAGATACCCAGAAGTGGTATTGCTGGATCAAATGGTAAATTTGTTCCCATTCTTTTGAGGATTCTCCACAATGTTTTCCAAAGTGGTTGCACTAATTTGCAACCCCACCAACAATGTTTTAGAGTTCTTAATTCTCCACATCCTCACCAGCATTTGTTGTTTGTGTTTTGAATGATTCCCATTCTAGTTAGAATTAGGTGAAATCTCAGGGTAGTTTTGATTTGCATCTCTCTGATTGCCAATGATGTTGAGTATTTTTTATACATTTATTGGCCATTTGAATTTCTTCTTTTATGAAGTATCTATTTAGTTAACTTGCCCTTTTTTGATTGGATTACTTGTTTTATTAGTGTTGAGTTTCTTGAGTTCTCTGTATATTCTAGATATTAGTCCTCTATCAGAGTAGATGGAGAAAATCTTTTCCCATTAGGTTCTTGACAATTTCCTTTGCTGTACAGAAGCTATTCAGTTTCATAGAATCCCACATATTGATTCACCTTTTAGTTTGTTGTGCCTTTGGGGTCTTGTTGAGAACAAACACTTTCTAAAAGTTAAGTCACACTATGAGATTAAATATTCTATGATATTATGCCAAAACCCCATCTTGGTAGTCACAAATTTCAGAGTTCTAAATTTTTTTAAACAGATATGCCAGCTTCTCCACCACTATTTCTAATAATTATGAGTAATTTTCCATTACAACTGACCACCATTTCAGCCATATTTTTCTATCACTGTGTCTTAAACTCCCATTGAGAACAATTTAGTGAAAGAAAGATTTGTTGGGTTCATGGTTTTGTTCATAGGGCTAGCTCTGAAGCATAAATGGCAGTGGTAGTGTCAAAGTGTTCAGACAGATGGATTCTGCTCTTATATTATGGAGGCCAGTAGAAGTGGTGGGAAAGAGGACTGAGGACATGTGTAGTCCCCAAGGCCACACTCATGGTGATCTACTGTCTCCAGCCATGCCCCACATGTCTAAATTACCATCCAGCAAATCTATTCAAATTATTAATCCTTTAGTGGATTAATTCACTGATCAAATCAGGATCCTGATTCAATTATTTCACCTCTGAACATTTTTTCATTGTTTATACATAAGCTTTTCTGGAAACATTCTCTATTCAAATAATAAAATCCACCATATTTATATTTTTTGAAAGGAAAAGGCAAAGTCATGAAGATGATCTGTCAGGTTTGTTTCAAATACCTGGAGCTAAGTCAGAATCTTGTTTTTATAATTTGCCTGTTTTATGACCTTGTTTGAATGTCTTATTATTTCTCAATTGAAACCATCACCACTACAATGCAAATAATATCAACAATTGTGCCTAGTAGGCTAGCTAATAGGTTTTACTCATATATTGCATTTAAAGTACTATGTAATTTGTAGTGCATTCTTTGTGTGTATTAGTTCTATAATTATCTGGTAGTGCTTTCTATACTCAAACATTTATTCACATGCATGATTTCTAGCAAGCAAAATTAAATCTAGGCAGTACACTGCTGGGTGGACAAGCTTCTCAGTGATTACACTGTGATGTGCTTAACCATCTTGTTACCAGAGAAAAACCAGAAGACAGGCCTCATGTGGTAGGTAATCTAATAATATTCAGAGGTGAAATAAATCTCCTTTATTTGTTGAGGTGCTAAAGGTCAAACCCAGGGCCTTAAGCATGTTAGGAAAGCACTCTACCACTGAACTATACCACCAGCCCCAGAGGTGAAATAATTGGATCATGAAAGTGCTAACCTCTTCAGTGGATTTATCTATTATTAAATAAATAATTTGAATTAATTTTTTCATGTAACTATAGACAGATGGGACATAAATGAAAGAAACAGATCTCTGCATCATTTCTGCTCCTGGACCATTCCTCTCTTTCTTCTTCCAGATTATTATGAGCTAAGCATCTGTCTTTTGCTATGCCCTGCCACCATGATGTTTCTACCTTGGAGCCAGCCACCCATGGACTAGACCTCTGAAACTATGTGCCAAAATAAGGGATTCCTCTTCTAAGTTGTTATTCTCAAATATTTTTGATTTAATCTTTTAAGAATTATATGAGTTTCATAAATTGTTTTTCTCAGAATATTTTTAAAGTTTTTATTGTTGCATTGTAGTCATACATATTAATAGAGAACCAAATGGTAGAGGTATGCATGCACACATCACCCAATTAAGCCTTACCCAATTTCCACCCCACTTCCTTTCTCTCCCTCCTACTAATGTTTGGCTTAGTGATTGACTTTGATATGTTTGTTATTGTACACCATGAGCATTAGAGAATTTCCCTCTTCCCCCCTCCCATCTCAACAAGTCACCTTACTGCTCATCTATAGTAGCTCCTTCTTCACCTAGAATTACTCCTATGACCTATTTCCCCCCTAGCTTTCACAAAATAGGGAGAGCATCTGATTTCTTATTTTTTGTGATTGACTAGTCTCACAGAATAATGTACTCCAGTTTCATCCATTTTCTTGTATATGATGCAATTGTGTTTTTCTTTATTGCTGAGTAAAATTCTGTTATATACATATTCCATAGTTTTGTAATCCATTCATCTGTTGATGGACATCTTGACTGGTTCCATAGTTTGTCAATGCTGAATTGTACAGCTATGAACATAGGTACACAAGCATTATTTTGGTATTTTGATTTTCATTCTTTTGAGTAGATACCAAGAATTGGTATTGCTGAATCATGTGGTAGGTTTCTTCCCATTCTTCTTAGGATCCTTCATACAGTTTTCCAAAGTGATTGCACTAATTTGCAATCCCAGCAACAATTAATTAGTATTCCCACTTCTCCACATCTTTTCCAGAATTTGTTGTTTGTGTTTTGAATGATTGCCATTCTAGTTGGAGTTAGGTGAAATCTCAGGGTAGTTTTGATTTGCACCTCTCTGATTGCTCTTAATGTTGAGTATTTTTCCCATGTATTTATTGGCCATTTAAATTTCTTTCTTTGTGAAGTGTCTATTTAGTTCCCTTGCCCATTTTTGATTGAGTTATTTATTTTATTAGTACTGAGTTTCACTAGTTTTCTGTATAGTCTAGATATTAGTCCTCTATTGGAGAATTAGGTGGGAAATATCTTCTCCCACTCTGTTGGCTCTTGGTTGAGGTTCTAGATAGTTTCCTTTGCTGTACAGAAGCTCTTCAATTTAATGTAATTCCACATATTGATCTGCCTTTTAGTTTCTTGTGCCTTTGGGGTCTTGTTGAGAAAGATTTTACCTTTACACATATGTTGTAGTGTTGAACCTATGCCTTCTTCAAGGAGCCTCCAGATCTCTGGTCTAATTTCCAAGTCTTTGCTCCATCTTGAATTGAATCTTGTGCATCATGAGAAAGTGGGATTTATTTCCATTTTTTTGGCATATGGTTAACCAGTTTTGCTAACACCATTTATTGAACAGGCTATCTTTTTCCAATGTATCCTTTTGTCCCCTTTGTAAAAAAATAAGTTGGCTGTAAGTGTGTGGATTTGTTTCTGAGTCTTCTATTCTGCTACATTGGTCTATTTATTTGTTTTTGTGTCAGCACCATGCTGTTTTTTTTTTTATTACTATGGCTTTGTAGTATAGTTTAATTAGGTCTTATGATTCTTCCTGTATGTTTTTTGTTGCTTAGAACTATTTTGGCTATTCTGGATTTCTTGTTGCTTCCAATAAATTTAAGGATTGGTTTTTCTATGTCTGTAAGAAATAACCTTGGTTATTGAATGGGTAATGCATTGAATCTATAGAAAACTTTTGAAAGTATGGCCATTTTGATGATATTTATCCTGCCTATCTATGAGCAAGAAAAATCTTTTCATTTTCTAAGTTCTTCTTCAATTTCTTTTTTTCAATATTTTATAATTTTCTTTGAAAAGTACTTTTACCTTCTTGGTTAAGTTTATTCCTAAGTATTTTATTTTTTGTGGGATATCCTGAGTGGAAGTGTTTTTTTTTTTTAATTTCTTTCTCAGTGGATCTATGATCGGTATACAGAAAAGGTTCTGATTTTTAAAGATTTATTTTATATCCAGACATCATACTGAATTTGTTGGTCAGTTCTATAAGCTTTTTGGTTGAATTTGTTGGGTCTTCCAGGTATAGTAACATGTCATTTGCAAATAGTCAAAGTTTGAGTTCTTCATTTCCTGTTTGTACTTCTTTTATTTCCTTTTCTTGCCTTACTGCTCTGGCTAGAGTCTCAATTACTATATTGGAAAGAAGTGGTAATAATGAACATTCTTGTCTTGTTTCTGTGTTTAGGGAGAATTCTCACAGTTTTTCCCCATTTAATATGATGTTGGCTGTGGGCCTATTGTGGGTTGCCTTTAAGATGTTGAGGTATGTCCAGGTGTGGTGGCGCATGCTTGTAATCCCAGCATTTGGGAGGCTGAGACCTGGAGGATCACAGTTCGCGGACAGCCTCAGCTACTTAGTGAGGCCCTCTGCAACTCAGTGAGACCCGGTTTCAAAATAAAGAATTAAAAATAGGGCAGGGGCTATAACTCAGAGGTCAAATGGCCCTGGGTTCCATCCCCAGACACGCAAAAAAAAAAAAAAAAAAAAAAAAAAACCAAGATGTTGAGGTATGTTCCTCCTATTCCAATTATCTGCAGTGCTTTTAGCATAAATGGATGTTGGAATATGTCAAATACTTTTCAGCTTGCATTGAAATGATCATATGATTTTTGTCCTTAGTTTTGTTTATGTAATGAATTACATGGATTGATTTTTGTATGTTGAACCAGCCTTGCATCCCTGGGATGAACCCTACTTGGTCATGGTGTATGATTTTCTTGATGTGGTTTGGATGCATTTTTCTAGTATTTTGTTTAGCAGCTTTGCATCCAAGTTTGTCAAAGAATAAGTCTGTAGTTTTCTTTCCTTGAGCTATCTTTGTTTGGTATTGGTATTAATTTGATGTTGGCTTCATAGAATGTATTTGGAAGAGTCCTTTTTTTTTCTATTTCACTAAATAGATTGAGGAATATTTGGGATTAGCTTTTTTATTAAGGTTGTATAAAATTAACTTTGGAAGCAATCTTGTCCTTGCTTTTACTTTGATGGTAGGCTTCTTATTGCCATTTCAATCTTTTTTATTGTTTTTATTGGTTTAAATTTTCTATATACTTGACTCAGTTTAGGAAGGTCGCATTTGTATAGAAAGTTGTCAATTTATTTCACAGTTTCCATTTTCTTCAAGTATAGTTTTTCAAGGTAGTTTTTGATAATCCTCTAGATTTCTACACTGTCATTGGTAATATCTACTTTTTCATCATTTATCTTCATTATTTGGGTTGATTTTCTTTTTTTTATTAAGTTGGCTAGTGGTTTATATTGTTAAAGTTTTTTGAGAAAACAACTTTTGGTTTTGTTATTTTCTGTATTTTTTTTATTCTCTACATTGATTTCTGCCCTGATTTTAATAATTTCCTATCTTCTACTTTGGGAATATATATGCCAATGGCACCTTTCCTGCTGCAAGCCTGATTCTCTGAGTCTTCCTCAGTCTATGCAGATGACTGGTATTAATAAAGCTGGGTTTAGTGTTAAGCATAGATCACCCTCCATACTTTTCACACATGTGAAGTCTTGGTCTCTCCTTGCCTCTGTAGGTGACAGATTACTCTGAGATCAAACTCAATCTAAGAGTCTCTTTTCTACACAGGTAGGGCTGAGCCCATCATCAGACTCCTTCCCCACCTTTGCCAGGTTGAACTGCAAAGTTTCAGACCCAGGGAGTTTATTGAGACTGCCGGAGTCCCTTGGGGTGCTGTGCTGGGTGTTCTCCCATAGGGACAGTGGCTTCACTTACAGTGTTACTGAGCACTGGTCTGATTGGTCTTCTAGCCTTTTTTCCTGTGGCATTTGTTCTTTGTAAAGTTGTGGTGTTTCCTGGCTTTTGAAAGGATGTTGTTTTCAAGGCAATAGAGACTGGGTGTCAGGAGAACTGGTATGTGGTGCTTCCCTCATTCACTATCTTCCTGGAAGTCATCTTCCAGGATATTTTTGAGAGAGAAGAAAAGCTGACTAACACACAAACTTTACTCTAAAATGTTAAGACCCTTGATTTCCAACACATGAGATTCTGATACAATATGTCTGGGCTAGGTGCTCAGGAATCTATATTCTTTAAAAGTTTCTTAATTAATTCTATAATGAATAACATTTGTTCTTCACTACTTTCTTGCCTTGTGTCTATAATCTAAAATCTGTGTTCATCTTTGCCAAAAAGATTGATAGCAATACTTACAAAGACATATTCCTCACATTGGAATGAATTCAGAATCCATTTTCTCATCCTGGGGTGAACTAGATTTACAATGTTTTTGACAATGAACATCTACTTCTCTCTGCAGTGCTACTGTTATAAAATAAATTATGAAAGAAATTGATTCATTAACAGTTGCAAAATATAAGCTTCATGTTAGAAAAATTATTTTTATTATATAGATATCAGTTGAGAAAATTAAGATTATTAATTTCCTGGAAATGTTTCATAAAATAATATAGTTTATTACTCTGATATGTTTTCACTGATTTAGGTGGAACATTTAGTTCCAGTTGGTTGCTTACATTGAATTTAATTTACTATCAATAACCTTCCAGTTAGACCATTTTGGTTGAACTTTCACCTCTGTGTAGTGTAGTGTGTGTGTGTGTGTGTGTATGTGTGTGTGAGAAAGTTCTATTTAAACCTCTTCCTACTACAGTTAGATCTAGTCCTTGGCACTATTTGTGTATAAGTAAGTATATTTTATAGCAATTGTATTCTTATAATATATTTGTACATAACTTGGTATCTTTTTATATACTCAGATATTATATAGGCAGTATCAGTTCTATAACAAAAGAATGTAGAACAAACTGAAATATTTAATCACAAACACCTACCTGATTATAACTAAGTAGAAGAATTTAACCTAAAGACAAAACATGTAAATTGATTAGTTAGTCTTCTATGGAAGCCTAAAAATTTTTAGAAGCAAAATGAATATCATTATTTAATTAAAGTACTGCATAAAAGTGATTTCATGATATTCAATTTGTGAGATGTTTTATTTATTTATTTATTTTTGGTGTTGGAGATTGAACTCAAGGGCATTCTATCTCTGAACTACACCCCTAGTCTTATTTTACTTTTTATTTTGAAAGAGTGTCACTAAGTTGAAAAGGGCCTCACTAAGTTGCTGAAGCTGGCTGCAAATCTGTGATCCTCCTGTCTGAGCCTCCCTAGTACTGGGATTATGTGTCTGGACCACTAAGCTGGCAAATGCTCTAAAACAAATAAATAGATGGTATAGGCTAATATTCAAAATAATATGCACGTTTTGCTCTCTCTGTTAGTTTGGTTATGGTTTAAAAGTACTTTTCTTAAGAGTGATGTGAGTTCCATGAATTGTTTTAAAAGGATATTTTGCTCATAATTCCTCTTCTGCTGAGTCCAGAAAAATGTATGCCAAATGTTTTCTCTCAAAAATTTCACATATGTGTCAAAGAACTTTAATCCTTATGTTTTTCATGTATTTACATTTATACTTAAACTCATCAAAGTATTATTATGCAACAGCTTTAGGAATTCCAATAGTTGAAATTTCCAAGAAAACACCTTAATAAAATTAAATATTTTGGGTCTCCAAATTTTCAAGAAAACACCATGATGAAATTAAATATTTAGCAGTAGGATAGTCTTTTTTCTATTTTAATATATACTCCAAGAAACCAAAATCACAAACAACAGCTCACCTTTCAGTTTTTGGCTGTGTTTTCTATAATTCAGAACTAATATAAATTTAGAATAAGTTCAAAAGTCTATTGTATAATTCAGCAACAAGAATAATAAGATCAGTATGTTGAATATACATCTATTCTCCTATGTTTGTTGCAAGATTACTCACAATAAACAATGTACCAAATTAGCCCGTATCCATAAATATAAAAATGCATAAAGAAAATAAAGTATATATATGTCCAATGGAATACTAAACAGCTTTACAAAAGGATATTTTGTTATTTGAAATTATATGGATGAACCTAAATAATATACTAAGTTAATTATAAGCCAGACACTGAAGGACATGGTCTCATTTTTCTGTAGAATCTACAAATGTTAAACTCATATAAGAAGAGCATATGAGAGTGGTTACTAGGGGAGAGTGATGGAGAGCGTTGGGGACGTGTCAAAGGAGTCAAAACATTAGTTAAGTTCAAGAGATCTATTTTACAAAATGATGACTATTGTTAAAAGAATGCGTTATATTCTTTAAAAAAAAAAGTCACATTGAAATAACCACAACAAAATAAGTCTCAAGATCCACCTGTTTGACAGGAGGACCTGTTCCTCATTGAGTTTTCAGTTACAGTGTGAATTATGATGCATTCTTCTACAGACTGATTCAACAACATTACTATGAACATTTTGTGGCATAAAAACGTTTGAAAAGTTTTTGACATTCTTCCATAGAAGGATTTGGATAATTTCCCCATTTCTTGAATGTGGTCTGTACTATGATTGTTTTAACCAATAGAATATGAAGAAAATGATGTGATGTAAGTTTCTGCTTCAATATCCTGGAGATAAAAATTGCTATGTCGTATGTGCAGTCATGGGTAATCGGGCTGCCCTGCGAAAGAGACTTCATGGAGGAGTTCTAGATTGCAGGAAGAGTGACAGAGGGGCCCGTGCTTAAGAAGCCAGTCTTCTGCTCTCTCTCCGTCAAGAAAATGGCATGTGTGCAAAGCCTTTATGAAAATGACAACTGGGACCCACAGCCATTGGAATACCACTGAGTTACTTCAGTGATCCCATTTGGACCTTAAGAATAACTAATCAGCTCTACCTGAATTCCTGACCCAGAGAAGTATGTGCTTAATAAAGTGAATGTTGTTTTAAACCGCTGAGTTTACAGGTGCTTTATTATGTAACAATCTATTAACAAAACTCTCCTCCAGGACATTCTGAGCAGGAGTTTCATTCTCAGTATGCTCAACAGTAGACTTGCTGGATGAGAGCTTACTTACATCCTAAAATTTAAAGAATAATACAAAAATGTTTCTTCAAGGGGGCTGTGTCAAATTAGATTCCAACCCACTGCATGAGATATTGATCAAAGTTTCTTCCAATTGTTCCTATTTTAAGTTTATTTTAGCCTATTCCTGTCATTTGTTTTGTGGTGGTTTTTTTTTTTTTTTTTTTTTTTTTTGCTTTTGCACATACTAGTAGTTATTTATCATACTTCTTAATACCTTTAAGTCATTTTTAGGAGTTCCATAAATTGCTGAGGCTGGCCTCAAACATGCAATTCTCCTGTCTCAGCCTCCAAAGCACTGGGATTACAGGTGTGCACCACCTCACCCAGACTTCTTATTGATTTATATGAGTTAGCTATTCATTTTGAAATCTTTTCTTTTCTTAATTTTATGTGTTTTCTTCACTACGCTCTGATGAGTCGAAGTTCTTAATCTTCATCTACTCAAAAATCTTTTCTGATTAGTACTTAGTGTACCTTGTTTAAAAAGTTGTCTACATTTATATCAAATATACTAACCTGTATTTTCTTTGAAGAAGTTAATATTTGACTTTTACATCTGTTTGTAATCTACCAGAAACCCATTCTGTGTTTTAATTTTTCTTTTAGTAGTACTGACAACTGAATTCAGGGTCCTTCTACCTTCAAGCTACATCTTCAATCATATTTTTTATTCTTTATTTTGAAATAGGGTCTTGATAAGTTGCAGAGGGCCCCATTAAGTAGCTGAGGTTGGCCCCAAACCTATGATCCTCCTGTCTCAGCCTCCCTGGCACTGGGATTGCAACATTTTGTGTTCTGTGTGATTCCCCCCCCCCCCTCACAGTACTGGGAATGCAACTCAGGGTCATTATACTTCTGAGTTCCACCCCCCAGTCCTATTTTTTTATTCTTTATTTTGAAACAGGGTCTCACTGAGTCGCAAAGGGCCTCACTAAGGAGCTGAGGCTGTCTGCAAAGCATGATCCTCCGGTCTAAGCCTCCCAAATGCTGGGATTACAAGTGTGCGCCACCACGCCTGGCTACATTCTGTGTTTTGAGTGCATGTATTTGCATGCATGCAAGGAATTCCTACTGAGCTACACCCCTGAACTTTGTGGTGGTTTCGATATAAATTTCAGAAACCGAATGCTCTTGGCCTAAAGAATCACTTGCTTGTGTTAAACTCTTAACTCTACTAAGAACCTCGTCATTCCTTAGAACTTCAGAGCACCGTGTACATGCTCCATCATTTTGTAATGAAGTCATTTCTTTCACCTCAATTAAAGCAGTTTTAATTGGATCTAAATGTTCTCTCTAAAGAATTGTCTTCAGTCAAAGGAAAGAACTCAAACATTCTTTTAAGAAGTTTTTAAAATACACTAAATTCTAATTTACTTGCACAAAGTACAAATACCAGAAATACTCATATCTACCTTGAAAGTCTGCATAAAGTGAATCACATCATAACCTGACCAGAAATACATATTCTTCAGCTTTACTATTTGATACTGCTGCTGATTGTTTTAAATAGCCTGGTATGTGATCTGTGCTTTAAAACTACCAATTACACAAGTCTTTACTCTCAAAATAACTCTCTTTTATTGATTTGGTTTAAGAGGGTTTTCATTCTTTCAATGCAAGGATCTTAACTTAGACAATACATCTGTGGAGTGGTCATATCTCAATTGTGAAATATTGCATGAGAAAGGTAAAGGGTATTCATAATTCCTCAGGAATAGGGAACAACCTGGGAATATACTGGTCTAGTTGGAACATGTGGAAAACCTGTTCCTTTTATGGGTGCATATAGTCCTAGAAATTAAACCCCAGGAGTTCTATTGCTGAGACCCACCCCAGGCCTTTTGACTATAAATATTGTAACAAAGTCTTGCTAAGTTAAAATGTGCTGGCTTTCTTAGAAATATAATGATGATAAATACTCTAAAGGTTATGTTTATATTGTTAGCCTTCCTTTCAATTCTTTTAATTTTTCTTTTTAATAAATATTATTTGTAAAGTTTAAAAAATTAAAGGTTTGTTACCTTGGGATTGTTGAAGTTATCTCTAAATTAAAGTCTACAATTGGCAATGAGATTCAATGTAGTTTTTCTTCTTATTTTTCTTCAATGAAAACTATTTCTAGTTTAACTATTTTATAGTTGAAAACTAGTGAGATAAAATATCCCTTTCTGAACACATCATAAGCATTCTACATGACCAAGACAATTTTTTTCCAAGAAGCTACACAATTGAATGGTTAACATTTTCAGACTTGTTAGTAAGTGCTCAATAAATAATGACAGAACCTATTTTGTTTAAGGCCCTGAAGAAAATAGAATGAAATAAAATATCCTGGCACAAACTCCAAGATACTTGTAGTCATCTTTGAGTTCAAGGCATGCTTATAAAAACAACAGCAACAATAACAAAGCAAGATAACAGAGACAATAAACACTAGCAAGTTCACTGAGGGTTTGCCATGTAGCTGAGGACCTAAAAATTGGTCTTAAGGAGTTTAAAGATTCCAAATGGAGACTCAATAAAAAAAATAATGTGGTTGAAGGTTGACAACATAAAACCCACTTGTTAACGTATAAGTAAAGTTCATCTTAAAAGCCCTCAAGCATGGTTTTGAAGTCTTCTAGGTTGCTCTCTTCTGCAGCAGAGAAATTGCCTCATAGCAAAGCAGATGTTCTTGAATGCTACCCTGGGCAGAGGCCTCCCCCAAGGATTGAAGGAGGGATGAGATCCTCTCATCTGCATTCCACTCTCTCTACTCCCTGATGATTGACAGCCCAGGATTTGTAAACTGGGCATCTTTCCACTGCTGAGAACAGTTCTGGTAAGATTTGTTCAGTTCAGGCAAGCTACAGAGAAACCATCTGTGGGACTACTTTTCCATGTAATTTTGAATAAGCTTGAAATAATGTCCTAGAGGCAAGATTCTCCTCTTTCTGTTATAAGTAATCTTGATACAAATGGGCCCCTAGCTAGAACTGACTCACTCAAAATGTAAAAACAATTTCAGTTACAAACAACTCCAATCATTCCTCCCTTGTCTATCTCGAAATACGCATTGCTTCCCTCCAGATTGTAAAAAGAAAGACAAAAAGAGCTACATCAGACACTGCCTCATCTTCCAGCAATTCTTGTGGTCTTTTTGAGGGTAATTAATGTTGGCTTTGGTGTTTATTCTCAAGTTTGTTGAGAAATTCTAAGTTAATATGAATTAAATGTATTGGATAAACATTAGAAACAAAGAGTGTTTCTAAACAAAAGAGTGTACCTGCCTTTAAGGGGGCTATAGGGGGTTGCAATCAGAGAGTGATTCGGGCCGTGCATGGTGGAACATGCTTGTATTCTCTGTACTTGGGATGTTGAGTCAGGAAGTTTGCCATTCTTCTGCCAGCTTCAGCTACATAGAGAGGTCCTCTGAAACTTAGTGAGACCTTTTTTGCAAAATAAAGAATAAAAATTTAGGGATGGTAGTGTGCCTCTAAGCTAGAATGCTCCAACATTCAATTCCCAGTGCTGAGAGAAAGAGAGAGAGAGAGAGAGAAAGAGAGAGAGAGAGAGAGAGAGACAGAGAGAGAGACAGAGAGACAAAGAGACAGAGAGAGAGAACATTTTGAGACCAGCACTTCTTTTTAAAAATATTATTTTTTACTTTTTATTCTTTTATTGTTGCGTGATAATCATACATCTTAATGGTGTACATGATGGTAGAGGCATACATGCCTACAGCACTCATTTGTCCCTTCCCTAATTTCTATCCCACTCCTACCCCTGCCTCCTTCTCATGTTTGGCTTAGTGATTGGCTTTGATATTTTCAGGAATTTACATCATGTATATTAGGGAATTTCTCTCTTTCTCCCTTTGATCCCCCTCCATTAGGTCACCTTATTTGCTCATCTTTAAGACCGGCACTTCTTATACTTCTCTTTAAAACTATTTATTATCTTATTAGAGAGCAATTCAGTCATGTAGGTTTTTCTGATATAAATAAATGCACACCACTTGATTTCAATTCTAAACTTTGTAAGAAAATGCTATCCATATGAATAGAAATACTTGTAGAAGAGAAATCCTAGAAAATTCAAGAATTACCTATGGATGATGGAATCATGAATAGTTACTCAAAATGTCAGGCACATTCCTCAGCTTGCTTTTCAAAAAATCTATCAAATGGGGTTGTTCATTCTCACTGTGACTACTGCTATTCTCTAACACACTGGAAACATTTTTGCATCATGGGTATACATGTGTGTATCTATCCACAAAAACACAAACCTCCTAAAAAGACAAGAACCCTTTTTAGGAACAAGGACTAAGAAATCATTTTCAAGTCCTTCCTTTCTGAAGGAGGAGTGGATTTCAAGAAGTGTAGACTGCACGTAAGTCCTTGGATTAGACCTCTCATGCCTGTTTCACTGTCTGGGCTCTTTCCTTCCTTCCTGTACAATACAAACAATGGGTTTGATAAGAATCACTAGAGGATAGGATGGCAGTATCCCATGTTTGGTGAGCAAACACTCATAGTCATTACTAGTACATGTAAAATCATTTCCTACTTTTTAAACTTCAACTACACTTGCATTGGCCAAAGAGCTATACTACTATTAATGTAACTGTGTACCACTGATGAAATATTAACTTTATTTATATCAAATATTACCTTTTACCTATAGTAAATAATGCTATTTTACCTATAGTAAGTTAATGCTGTAATATTTTATTGAATACTATATGTAACACTAGTCATTAAATATTTTGTAATAAAGTTAATAAGAATTGTATTAAAATAGTTACTATTTTATTATCTGTTGATATTTATTATATTTAGTTAATAAAATTATTTTATTAAAGACAAACAATTCATAGTACTTACTTTCTTACCATTTGTCAAAAATGTGAATATTTATTCATAACTCATTCTAAAGGATAAGTCCCTGTTGCCCAGGAGCTCTTGGAAAAGGCAGCAAATTCAAGATGGCAATGGTGGGGTTGAGGTAAATTGGCCGAAATAAGAAGCTTTCAGAAAAAGAAAGTAACAGAAAAAATAATTTGTACAATGAATTCATTTTGGTAATTATTAGCACATACATGTATTCTATCTTTTTAAACTTTAGGCTATTCAATTCAATGTTTTAATTAAAATAATACATAATGAATGCTATCCCCAAATTCATATAAAGTGCAATCATAAATCACACTCCTTGTATCCTAGATAGTAGCTCTAGCGAATGTCATCAAAGTTCTCTGTTCTACATATTCTGTTTTGTAAATAAGGGTTCATAGCCACAAAACTAATGCCAGATAAGAGAGCAGAAGTCTGGACCCTGAAAGTTCAGTTTACAGGATATTTAAATGTGCAAGATTTAGCATACTGTACAGTGGGAGGTAGTTAATTTAGAGTGAATGCCACCACAATTTCAAAATTGTTTATGGAAGAACAAATAAGCTCCCTTTACTTTATAAGGCTCTTTAGATATTTAACCTTTTTGCTCTTTGCAGCCACTTTCAAAATGAGATAAATGAGAAAATTGTGACAGATTCAAGTCACAAACTGATGAAATAAACTCACAATTTTAACCAAATTAAGACTGATTATAAAAATTGAAGCTCTTCCTGCCATATCAAGAGGCAGTTCTGAAAAATTATTTAGAACAGTACTTGGTGCAAGATTCTATATATTATTTTGGAATATATATATATTATTTTGGAGATATATATATATATATATATATATATATATATATATATATATATAATCTTGGAAGGAGAGAACCATGTTACTTTTTTACTTATTTCAGAGGCTGGTTCCTAAATTTTGCTGTTTATTTATTTTACGCCTTTATTGGTACATTATAGTCTCACATTGTAATGTAGGTGACAGTGCTAGTAACATACTCACACAGAGCTTGATGAGTTTTTTTCCCAGCTCCCTTCCCATAAAAAATATTGAGATTGCCTCTGGTATACTCACATGTGTACTTTAAAGAGGTGTGGCTATTGCCGGGCGTGGTGGCGCACGCTTGTAATCCCTGCACTTGGAAGGATGAGACAGGAGGATCCCGCAGGTTCGAAGCCAGCCTAAGCTAGTGAGGGTCTCAGCAACTTAGTGAGACCCTGTTTCCAAATAAAATATAAAATGGTTCTGGAAGTATAGCCCGGAGGTAGAAAGCCTCTGGGTTCCACCCCCAGTACCACCAAAAAAAAAAAAAAAGAGGTGTGGCTATCTATCAGCTAAAGAATTAGCACTTCTTCTTAACTTACTTAGCATGTATGAGTTAAACAATTCTCCCCAAATAAGATCAACTTGAGAGGTATTGACAAAAACATTTAACAGGGACATGGACTAAGTATAGGGACATCTGAAGGAAACCCAGACTCATAGAAGTTTAAGCAGTTGCCCAGACTCAAAGGCAGGAGTGTAGAGTAGGTTACCAGAACTCAAAAGGAAAAAAGAGTTTCAGGAAGAAGCAGAGAGCTAGGCCTGAAAGCAACTCACCAGAAGGCATACAAGGATGCTCACTCTACTTTCACCCTCCTTCCTCCCTCGATGGCCCACCAGGAGGCCTTAAGAACTTGCTTGATGGCAAACTCAGCGCAAGCAAATGAGATAATGGAATGCCAGCAAAGCAAAGCCAACTCTGGCACCCCTAGAAGAATAGCTAGCATTCAGAACACGGAGGGAACTGGTACACAGCATTCTGCTTTGGTCACATACCAAACTTGTGCTCACTTATCAAAAATTGAAAATTTTGAAAAAAACCTCATCACTTTGAAAGAAAATCACTATTATGGTAAGGAGTCCGGGATGGGTTTGACAGAGAAGATAAAAAGGGAATGAAGAGAAAAAAGGAAAGGAAAGCTGTGATGTGATGCAGAAAACATTTTATTAACTATTTATTCACTGTTAGTGAAGAAGCAGAATGATATTCTGATTATCTGAAGCAAAAAATAAAAAATAAAAAAAAGGATGATCTTGGCTCATGGCTCATTTACTAAGAAGAACAAGGACAGTCCTGTGTGTTCATGTACCAATCCAGGAATTGTGGCTGGGGAGAGATCCAGGGAATACTCAGGAGTCGAGGAAGCAAAGAAAAGATATGGGCTGAGAAGAATGAGGCACTGCTACCGATTATGAGCATTGTCTTTAAGACATTTTCATAAGCAAGGAGAACTAGAATTGGTCCAGGTAAGGGCATAGGACTGTGGCTGGGCAGTTACAGGAAGTTGGACTTCAACTAAACTATGAAAATCTGTGAATGAAATTTGGAGTGATCACCAGTCATTCAAAATGTGTCATCAAAATATTAAGAAAAATAACTGTGTGTATGAGACAAACACATCAAGTGGTATTGTGCTTGTATGCTTATATCACTGTGACTCTCACTATGATATAGTATAATGTTAGACTGATAAATGCACAATTTAAAATAAAAAATCCAAGTATATTATGTATTTATTTTATTTTATTTTTTATTTTTATTTTTTTGTGGTACTGGGGGTGGAACCCAGAGGCTTTCTACCTCCGGGCTATACTCCCAGACCTTTTTTATATTTTATTTGGAAACAGGGTCTCACTAAGTTGCTGAGAGCCTCACTAAGTAGCTGAGGCTGGCTTTGAACCTGCGGGATCCTCTTGTCTCAGCCTCCCAAGTGTGGAGATTACAACCAAGCGCCATCACACCCGGCTTATTGTTTATTTTAATAATTAGGAGGCTGGAAATCTTTTTATTTTTTATTTATTTTATTTTTTATTTTTTACTGGTGAATTGTAGTCATACATCTTAATGGGGTACAAGATGGTGGAGGCATACATGCACACATCACCCATTTAGCCCTTAACCAGTTCCCACCCCATTCCCTTCTCCTCCTTCCTCCTCATGCTTGATTTAGTGATTGACTTTGATATGTTTGTGAATGTACAGCATGAACATTAGGGAATTTCCCTCTTCGCCCCTCCCATCTGCCTCAGTTAGGTCACCTTATTTGCTCATCTATGGTTTCTCCATCCTCATGTAGAGTTCTTTCTATGACCCTTTTTCTCCCTAGCTAAAAGTTCTGTTTTAGAAAGGAAGGCTTGGGAGCATAGCATTTAAAAAATTATATTGATCATTTAAAATTCCTTTTATGTTTCCACCAGTATTCTCTAGAATTCAAAATACAGGAGAGGAACTCTTGCCTCAGGAACAAAAGTATAACAATGAACAAATAAAGTATTAAAAAGCACAAAATATTCATGAACTCATTTAATGAGCAGGTCACAGTCATAGGAAACACAGAAAAAATGTTTTCTTTATGTCAATGAGAACTTTGAAGAAAGAGAGATTAAAACAGTTATCAGTACTATATAACATTTATATATTTTCCAATAAAAGAAAGGCTTTGTAAAATATTAAGAAGGATTAGTTGTCATCTCAGTGCTACTTTTAAATAAGCTCTGTAGCTGTTAAAAAAAATCATGCGTTTTGTTCCATTTAAAAACAAAACCAAAAAGAAATGTTAAAACCAAGCCAAACATATTTAGGCAAATGGATCAGTTCAGCATTTTATGAAAACTTTAAACTGGATTAATAAAGAACAGGGTAATTTTAGGGATAAAGAACCAAATGTTCACAGCATATGATGCCTGGGACTAAATTTAAAGATGTGCTTGTAAAAGGAAGGAGAAACCATAGATGAGCAAATGAGGAGACCTAACTGAGGGAGATGGGGGGGAGAGGAAATTTCCCTAATGTACGTGATGTACATTCATAAACATATCAAAGTAAATCAGTAAGTCAAACATGAAAAAGAGGGGGGAGGGGGGAATGGGATGGGAATTGGGTGAGGGCTAATTGGGTGATGTGTGCATGTATGCCTTTGTACTTCATTAAGATGTATGACTACAATGCACCAAAAAATAAAAAAAAAAAAATAAAAAAGAACTAATAAAGGCTCACCCGCAGGGAAAAAATGTGACATTTATATAGTTGATGGATTTTCCCCGGTTCCCATTATTAAAGATTATGAGATGAATTAATCCATAAGTGAACATAATCACACGAGTTTGATATGCAGTGGTCATTTTATTGATTTTTAAATTTTTTTTTACTGTTAACTCATCTCTAACAGTGACAAATGTTCTGTTCAATCAGGGATTTTAAAACATTATAAAATGATATAGGGTGTATGTGACATGAATACATAAATTAATTTCAAAAATAAATTTCTGTAAACAAATAAAATACATCTAGATTTCTACAAATATTCTGTGATAAGATGTTAACCGCTTATATTTTTGTCAGTCCTGATGTTAGCATTGTTTTTTGTAGCACAAGAATCTTGGAAGATGGAGGTCACAAGGATGAAAATGCTGTGACCTCAGAAGAAATCCTTAAAAATATTGCTGAAGGATTCTGGTTACTATAAACCACTACTAATTGGATTTCTCCAAGAATAGGCTGTTCTAGTTCATTTAATTTTCTGTTGAACTAAGCATTAACGGAGAAAGCCATTTTTATTTTTGTACACATTGTTAGAATGATTTATAAAAATATTTCAGGACATTTTCTGACCTCAACAAGTAAAGTTTACATACACAACCCTCTAAATGATAATTTAGAATTGGATAACATAACATATGGAGTATCTCTAAGGTTTGGAAGCATTACTGACACCAGTTGAGATAATTTTTAAATTATGTTTTTCAATGTCCATTTCTTTGTATTTTAAGTCATTAAAATAATTTCCATTTGGATTATAGTATATTTATTATTTATTACCCTTAAAATAGTTGTAGTACAAGATCACTGACAATTTTTAGAAAGTCCTATAAAATTGGAAAGAATTTCATACAACATAAAAATGGTAAATCATTACAACTTAAAAAATAGAAATGGGACTTCCGGGAAGATGGCGACCGAGAAAAGTGGGGCTTAAGAGCCCCGCTAACAACCAATCTCCATTACACAAAATCAGCGCCTTTCATAGCCAGAAAACACCATCACCAGAGAAAGAAAAAAATCACCAGGCTCCAGAGAGAAAGCGGACTGAGAACAGAGCTCAGAGCCACAGAGGAGATACACCGGCCTCACGCCCGAAGACGGGGCAGCAGAGCCATACTGCCGGCGGCAGCCGCGAGTTCACCGGACAGCTACAGCAAGCCAAGGTGAGCCGCTGCGGAACAGCCAGGCGGGATTTCTCGGCTCAGAGAGCATCTAAAGCTCCCAGTGGCTGAGCTCAGCACACGCTGCAGGGATTCAGAGTGGAATTCAAAACCAGAGAAGAAAAAATACGCCAGCCTCATGCCTGAGGGCGTAGTAGCGACGCCATATTGCCACCAGCGGCAGCAGCAGCGAATTCACCGAGAACAGTACAAATACATGTGCATATTCAAGAACAGTGAGTCAAATTGCAGGCCACAGAGGAGAAACCCCAGTACTGTACTCCCTGGGACTTGACCCAGTGGGGGAGGGGCGGTGGCAGAGATATCACACCATAGGAGAACATGCAACCTCGCACCCCCCCCCCCCCAGTCTAAAGCAGCCTCTACCACTCTCTGGGTCAGAGACTCTGTGATACAACCCAGTAAAGGAGTAGTGGGGTCTGAGATACTACTGACTCGAGATCCAGAACACCTTAAATGAAGTCATAGTGACCCAAGGGAAGAACCCAGAGAAAGCACAAACTTCCGAAATCATGGGAAAGAGGAATAAGAACGGAGCAATGAATGCCCACAACCCCACAACATCAGAACCCGATAAAACAGAAAATCAGAGATTTCTAGAAGATCAAATCATGAAAATAACTGTAGAAATAATAGAGGGGCTTCAAAAAGAACTCAGAGAGAGCCAAAAAGAGATAAAGGATGCAATTAATGAAGTAAAGGCCTCAATTCAAAGTACAAACAACCGATTAGACCACATGGAGAACAGAATCTCGCTCTTAGAAGATGATCATTCCAAAAATGAACGTAGTTTCTAATCTAGAAAAAAATATCCGACAGCAGGAATCTGATATTGAAGAAATATGGGCCCATTTTAAGAGAGCTAACCTAAGCATAATTGGAATAGAGGAGGGAAAAGAAAGTGAAACCAAAGGGATCAACAATCTCTTCAAGGAAGTAATAGCAGAAAATTTTCCAAACATAGAGCAAGAGGTTGATACACAGGTCCAAGAAACTTATAGAACTCCCTTTAGACAGGATTGGAGTAGAGGAGCCCCACGCCACATAATTGTCAAAATGACCAATGTGGAAGACAAGCAGAGAATCTTAAAGGCAACAAAAACAAAGGGCCAAGTGACATTCAGAGGCAAACCAATTAGAATCACTCCAGACTTCCCAAACCAAGTCATAAGAGCCAGAAGGGCTTGGAGCAACATATTCCCAATTCTGAAAGAAAACAACTTCCAGCCAAAAATTTCCTACCCAGCAAAACTTTCTATCAAATTAGATGGAGAAATAAGAAGCTTCCATGACAAACAGAAACTGAAGGAATTTATGTCTTCAAAACCAGCGCTAGAGAAAATACTCAAAGAGATTAACTACAAAGAAGAAATAGGTAACACACACCAGGACCAGAGAAACAAGATTTTCCATCCAACAGACAACTAAGATTGGTTATATGTGGAGATTCATTATTTATGTTAGTCTTTTACCTATCTCTAAATGGTATTGTTTGCCTTTATTGTTGTCAATTTTTAGGATTTCTAGTTGGAATATTAATATACCTTCAGATATAGCATTTGGAAATATTTTATCCCATTCTATTAGTAACTTTTAACTCTGTTTATATTGTCTTTGGATATACAATATTTTTTTTATTTTTTAGGGAGTTTGTATACTCTTCTGTTGCCTGTGCCATTGAAATCATATCCAAGAAATCACTGCCAATTTCAATGTTGTGAGGTTTTATGACCCAGATTTTCTCCTAAAATTTTATAGTCTTAAGATTTATATTTAGGTCTTTTATCTATTTTGAGTTAATATTTGTATATAGGATTAGGTAAGGGTCCAATTTTATTCTTTTCCATGTAAGTATTATTTTTCAACAATATTTAGTTAAAATATTATTATTTCTACCACCAAATGTTCGTGGAAACCTTGTCAAAAATAACTTGACGATATAGGGAAGGATTTAGCTCTAGGCTTTTATTTAACTCCAATGGTTTATATATCTGCCTTTAGAACAGTACTACACTGTTTCAATTATTGTAGCTTTATATGGTTTGAAATCAGAAAATATATATCTTCTACCTTTGTTCTTTTTCAAGATCGTTTTAGGTATCTAGAGTCCATATTCCATATTAGGATAGATTTTTTTCTGAAAAATAAATATATAAATATATGATAGTTTCACCTAAAAAATAGAAAAAAAAATATTCTCTGGTAAGAAAGAAAGTAAAAAGAAATATTGAAATGTTATCTTTAAGTCATCAAAAGCTTGGTATCAGACAAATGAAACTGCTATGTGAGATTATCATTTTTAATTTTGGATAAATTGCTATAATACTAGATGTCAATCACTAAGCCAAGCATGGGAGGGAAGGATGGGGAGAGAATGGGGTGGGGATCGGGTGGGGGCTGACTGGGCGATGTGTGCATGTATGTTTACAAAAGTTTGTATCCCACTATGATGTATGAATACAGTGCACCAATAAAAAAAAAAAGGAAAAAAATAGAAATGTATGGAATGTATGGGGGTGAAAAACTCATTATAACTCAAGGAATCAATTTGGCTATTGTATTTTGTTAGAGAAAATGTATGAGAACATCATCATATTTTGTACCTTTTCTTTATATGATGGGTGATATTAAATAACTATTTTCTACAATTTGAGTAGATATCTAATTATCTAATTTTAATAAATGTGCATATTGTAACTATGTCCCCAATGTCTAACTTTTCCAACATTTTTAACTTGTTCAAGTTAAAGTATTATCAGAAGAAATCTAGTAAGTACCAGCTCATTTTTATAGTTCATTTTAGATACATATTAATTCATTGATCTTTAGATCATGTCCATCAGCCAGACCAAAGAAGGGGAAGTTCTACTTCTGGCTGAGATATAAAAAGCTGGAAATAATATTGCTCTGATTCAAATAATGAAATAATTACAAATAAATGCAAAATCATGACTTTTCCTGAACACAAGAGAAAGCTAGGTTGCAATCTAACGAAATTACTTGAATTCTAAAGAGAAATATAACTGTAAATGAAGAGACTGGGACAAAAGAATCAGTTTGCCTGGAGCATAGAATATGGAGAAGTGTAATTTCCTTAGCTGTGCCATAAAAACAATTGTTTAAAAGGCAGGTGAGGGGCCCCGGGTGGGATCGCGCGGAGCACACCAGACCCCTGGAAAAACTGGGGCCTGGTCGCAAGGCCTGGGCCCCAGGCAGGGGTCAGGTGGGGCTCACCAGACCCCTGGAAGAGCCGGGGCCTGGGTCGCAGGACTCTGGGCCCCCGGCGGAGTCTTGCAGAACACGGTGCACCCCCGGGGAAACCGGCCCGGGTCACAGTGCTACTGAGTGCTTGATCCCACAACCTCCTCAAACCACACATACTGTCTTCTGTTATTTAAAAAAGAAAAGAAAAAGAAAAAGAAAAAAGAAAAGAAGAAGAAAAAGATCGGAGAGGGGTCAAGAAAGCCGTGGTGGATGTCAGGATACTGGATTTGCAGACAAAACTTATCCGAATGAACTGGAACTTTTGGAAAAATTCCCCGTGAAGGAGAACTGCTTCTTCTCTACATTCTTAAGAATCTTGGACATCACCTTTAAGGAGAGAGTTTAGCAGAGACCTAGGAGGAAGGTGGTGTTGGAAGCAGTCTCCGCGATGGCAGTGGAGACAGGTATTCAGGAGAGGCAGAAATCTGATCCTACCAACTTTATTGTTTGGAGAAATTACACCAAACGTTGAATGCTACCGTTGTGCATGCTTAGGAACACTGGACAACATTCAGAGTGGAAAAAGATCTTGGGAAAGATTTGAAGTGGTGGAGGCAGTGGCAATGGCAGTGGCCAGTACTCAGGGGAGGCAGAGATCTGATGCATTACACCTGGAACTTTTGAAGTAATAACCCCAGAGGCAGAATGCTACCACCACGCACCTCGGGAACATGGGAAAATGGCTGGGCGAAGAGGGTGCTCAGATTGGAGCCTGCCAAGGGGTGAGGCCGGTGCTGGGGTCTCCGAGGCCGGGATCTGAGCCTGCCGAAGGGTTAGGCCGGTGCCGGGGCCAGCGAGGCTGGGATCAGAGCCTGCCATGAGGCAAGGCCGGTGCTGGGGCCTCCAAGGCCAGGATTGGAACCTGCCAAGGAGTTAGGCCGGTGTCGGGGCCAGCGGCCAACATCGGAGCCTGCTGTGAGACAAGGTTGCTACTGCGGCCTCTGAGGCCAGGATCTGAGCCTGCCGAGGAGTTAGGCCAGTGCCCAGGCCAGCGAGGCCGGGATTGAAGCCTGACGTGAGGCACGGCCGGTGCTGGGTCCTCCGATACTGTGATCAGAGATTGCTGAGGGGTTAGGCCGGTGCCGGGGCCAGCGAGGCCGGGATTGGAGCCTGCCATGAGGCAAGGCCGGTACGGGGGCCTCCGAGACTGTGATAGGAGCCTGCTGAGGGGTTAGGCCGGTGCCAGGGCCAGCGGCCAGCATCAGACCCTGCTGTGAGGTAAAGCCACTACTGAGACCTCTGAGGCCAAGATCAGAGCCTGCCAAGGGGTTAGGCCGGTGCTGGGGCCAGCGAGGCCAGGATCAGAGCCTGCTCTGAAGCAAGGCCGGTGCTGGGGCCTCTGAGGCCTGGATTGGAACCTGCGAGGGGTTAGGTTGGTGTCAGGGCCAGTGGCTGGCATCAGAGCCTGCCTTGAGGCAAGGCCACTACTGGGGCCTCCGAGGCCGGGATTGGAGTCTGACGAGGGGTTAGGCTGGTACCGGGGCCAGTGAGGCCTGGATCGGAGTCTGCCGTGAGGCACAGCCGCTACTAAGGCCTCCAAGGCTGGGATCGGAGCCTGCCAAAGGATTAGGGTGGTGCCGGGGTCAGCAAGGTTGGGATTGGAGCCTGCCTTGAGGTAAGGCTGTTACTGAGGCCTCCGAGGCTGGGATCCGAGCCTGCCGAGGGGTAGGCTGGTGCCAGGGCCAGCGGTCAGCATCAGAGCCTGCCTTGAGGCAAGGCCGTTACTGAGGCCTCTGAGGCTGGGATCTGAGCCTGCCAAGGGGATAGGCCAGTTCCGGGGCCAGTGAGGCCAGGATCAGAGTCTGCCATGAGGCAAGACCGGTGCTGGGGCCCTCGAGGCCTGGATTGGAGCCTGCTGAGGGGTAAGGCTGGTGCCTGGGCCAGCGTGGCCGGGATCAGAGCCTACCATGAAGCACAGCCACTACTTAGGCCTCCGAGGCCGGAGTCGGAGCCTGCTGAGAGGGAAGGCCGGTGCTGGAGCCAACGAGGCTGGGATCTGAGCCTCCCACGAGGCAAGGCTGGTGCTGGAGTCTCCAAGGCCAGGATCAGAGCCTGCCGAGAGGTTAGGCCGGTGCCAGGGCCAGCGAGTTCAGAGCGGAGCCTGCCGAAGGGTAGGCCGGTGCTGGGGTTACCAAGGTAAGAATTGGAGCCTGTCATGAGGCAAGGCCGGTGCTGGGGCCTCCAAGGCCGAGATTCGAGCCTGCCGAGGGGTAGGCCGGTGACGGGGCCAGCGGCCGGCATCAGAGCCTGCCTTGAGGCAAGGCCGCTACTGGGGCCTCCGAGGCCGGGATCAGAGTCTGACGAGGGGTCAGGCTGGTACTGGGGCCAGCTAGGCTGGGATCAGAACCTGCCGTGAGGCAAGGCCAGTGCTGGGGCCTCCGAGCCCAGGATAGGAGTCTGTCGAGGTGTTAGGCCAGTGTGGGGGCCAGAGAGGCCAGAATCGGGGCCTCCCATGAGGCAAGGCCGCTGCTTGAGCCAGCGAGGTTTGGATCAGTCCACCGAGTAGCCAGGCCACTACTAGGGCCGTCAAGAGTGGGATTGGTACTTGCAATGCGGCATGTACAGAGAAATATCGCAGAAAATAAAAACCAGATGCTTCCCCTAATCAGCAATAACTAGGAGGAAAGGGGAAACAGGAAGAGGTCGAGTTATAGGAAGGGCCCTATAGAGAAGCAATTAAGGTGACCAATCAGAGAGTATGGAATAGGGGAGAATGGAGCCTCTTTAAAACTCAGGAGGTATGTAAACAAATGTATCACAGCTAATCACCAAACAGGCATGGGATCAAGGGAGGGGGAGGGAATGGGATGGGGAGTGGATGAGGGCTAATTGGATGATGGGTACTTGTATATCCTCTCAAGTCTTTGAAAGACTTAGAATGAGCTAGTATCTCTGTGATGCTGGAAGAATAGAAGATATCCTACTTGTAAAAAGTGACTTAATATAATGATAAAAACAAGTTAAAATCAAATGATGATGAAAGATCTACCATAAAGGTGTAATGAAAACTTAAGCAACTAAATGAACATCAAATTAGGCCTCAGAGCAGAGAAAATTAACAGAAACATAAGATTATTACACAGTAGCCAAAGAATCAACTCTCCAAGGTATAAAAACCTTCACTGTATATGTACCTAAGAGTAGAGAATCAAAACACATAAAACAAATTGCATATTTTTTTTGGAAGAATGTCACTTGATGTCACTTGGAGTCCTTTACCATTTTTTAATCAAATTGTTTAGGTTTGGCTGTCATTGAATTTTAAGGTACTCAATATGTTCTGGATATCAATCTCCTATAAAATATATAATTTGCAAATGCCTTCTACCATTTCATAGGTTGCTTGGTTACTAAGTTGATGATAGTGTCTTGATGTACAAATGTTTAAATTTTTCATAAAGTCCAATGTGTCTGTCTTTTCTGTTGTTGCCTATGCCTTTGGTGTCATATTCAATAAATCACTATCAAATCCAATGCCATGAAGCTTTTGTCCTTTGTTTTATTTGATGAGTTTTGTGTCTGTTAAGTCTCTGATTGATATTGAGTTAATATTTGTATCTGAAATTATGTAAGATGGCGATGTTATTATTTTGCAAAATGCATATTCATTTTTCATGGCATCATAGGTTGAAATTGCTGTTTTTCTCTATTAATTTTTACATTTTTGTAAAAAAATATTGTATCATGTTTGTCAGGATTAATAGGTCGTTTTTCTATCCCATTGGTCACGAATCTTCAAAGAAAACTCTATTAACACTATAATGAAATACCATCTCACATTTATTTATGATGACTACTATAAAATATGTTGATAACCAGGTATAGTGTCACATGCTTGTAATACAAGTACTTGGGAGTCTGAAACAAGATGATGGCAGGTTCACAGACAGCCTCAGCTACTTAGTGATGTCTCTACAACATAGTGAGACCTTGTTTCAAAATAAAAAATAAAAAATAAAACTGGGGGAATAGTTCAGAGATAGAATGCCATTGGGTTCAATAGTGAGGATTTGCAGAAATTAGAACTCTACCACCACGTTGAAGAAAAGTAAAATGTTACTTCTATTGTGGGAAAACAATATGCCATGTGCTCAAAAAATTGACATATGCTAAGGAATTTGACTTCTGCTTATATGACCAAAAGAACTGAAAGTGGGGTCCTGAAGATATCTGTGCACCTATATTCACAGTATCATTATTTACCATAGCTAAAATGTGAAAGTAACTCAATCATCCATTGGCAGAAAAATGGGTGGGAAAAATGTATACACACACAATGGATTGTTATTCAAAATGAAAGAAATTCTGACATATGGTATAATACAGGTAGACCAAATAAATCTGTCACACAAATATAAATACTATATTATCCCCATTAAATGATGCAGTTGAGGTGGTTGGAAATCAGAGATTTGGAGAGAAAAAGTAAACTAGTGGTTTCTAGAGAACCAAAGGAGGAATGATGAGAACCTATTTCTGAGTGGACACAGAATTCCAGTCTTATTTTACATGATGGAGAGAAGATGAGATATAATGGTGATGACTGTACAGCATTATTATTAAATTTAATGCCTCTGAACTGTATATTTATGTTATGTATACTTTAGTATAGTAAAAAACTTAAGAAATAATTGAAGCAAATACTGGTATAAGCAAAAGAAAAAAAACAAAGCAAAAGCAAAAACTGAAACACAAATCCATTATTACAATCAACGCCTTCAACACTCTTCTCTCAGTAATTAATTGAACACATGAGGATAAAATCTGTAAGAAAGAGGCTTTTGAAGAATACTTTTTAAAACAGTCAATAAAATATCTGTACCAGATTAAAAATGTGGGAAGAGAGATATTGATTAACATATGTTTCTATACCATCTCCTTGTATAGTTTATAGTTATGTAGCCTAAAAAAAAGATACAAAACATAAAAGTATTTCACTGAATGGTTTAACTTTCACTCTCTGTTCTAATCATAAATCACTTTATAGATAGGAAGAGCAAGATAAGAAAAAAACTTTAATAAAGTTTACTTAGGAGCTTGGAAAAAATCAAGTTTGATTATTTCACTTTTACATGCAGATCTGGTATTGTAGATTTAAATCTACAATTGTATTTAAATTGTATTACAATTGTAGATTTAAATCTGGTAAAGTAGATTTAAATCATAATGCATAAAGCCCTAAGGACAGTCAGATAAAACTCTATTATGCCCCAAGCTGTCCAATTATTTAGTCATTGTCTAAACAATGTTTTTGCACTAGTTTGCTCTACACTTATTGAGAGGAAATACTGAGTGCTGCTACGGGGTAACATGTAGTGTTTGTGGCCTTTGGGTAGCTTAGATTCTCTGCTAAGTTCCAACTAGAAATGTTCATACTTTATTAAAGAAACAGATAATAAAAAAAAACCTTTACCTCTCTTGGGAGTAATCCTGACAAATATATTTTTCTCTCCTTCGTTAGATTTCAAATGAGTCCCAGGTGAAAATCAAGTGATTTCTGCTCACAAACCATTCTTTTCATTTTTTTTTTCTCAATGTAAGATGATCTCCTGTCCTGTAATCTGGAAAGTACATTATGTGTCTCATTTTTTGATGGCTTCCCTCAGGGCTCTCCTACCTAATCCTGATAGGAGGATGGTGGTAAGAAATGAGGGGTATCTCCAGTGTGGGATGAAGGTACAGGAAACCACTTTCAGGTTTTCTGGGAAAGGTTGCGTGGATGAGGTGGGTAGTCTCATTAACTATAGCAGAACCAAAATGTGGAACGGTGTGCACCCAGAAGGTTTCCCAAGGAGGCAGGTGCTCAGTTTTACTGCCATCTGCCTTGGCAGCTAGGAATCCCCTCACACAGATATCTTCATGGTGGTCTTTGAGAAAAAAGCAATATTTCCTTATCTGTGGCACTGAGCTGCAGTTTTACAAACTTTATTTTACAAAAACCAAATAAAATTTTACATTTTTCTTTGCTCTCTAAAAGTTCTTATCCTTGACAATTTACATTCCTCTCTTTGAGATAGAGCATCTTCTTTCTTCTGTTTAAATGGGGTTATAAAAAATAATGTGTGAGGAATTTTTGTATTAATTCCATCACTTTTAGTAGTGACGAAGGACAGGGGACCAGGGAACAGAAGGGATTAAAAAAGGCCATCTGTATTCCCTTCTGTGAGGTCTCGGGAGGTCAAAGACCTGTGGCTGTCAGAATATCATGTTCACTAGCCCACAAAATATCAGTTCAAATTAAGGATAGTAAATGGGCAAAACCCATTGTTTTCCCCAAACTAAATTATGATAAATCATATAAGAACAGAATAGGAACCTCAGTAAGGTTTAAAAGCTCACCTACCAAGAATTAGGGTAGTTATTTTCTTTTGAAACCTTTCCTTCCCTAGGTGGAAGAAAGATGTTTTTTTTCTTTCCCTGACTTAAAATAAACTTTCGTATTTTATACCCTTGGATCTCATTCATCAAAATCTCCTGGACAATAACCCTTAAGTGGAGATACCCCTGTTTCAGTAGTATGTAAGTTGGCTGAGTTTTGGTTTTCCATGGGAATTTTATAGCAAATTTCTAGAAACAATTGCAATTCACAGCCAATTCTGATAAAAAATTTAAGAAGATTAAAAAAAATTCTGAGCTTACCACAGAAATAAGAGTTTAGACAACTGTGTATTAAAAGATGCCAGAAAAAAATAAAAGTAGTAGTAGGAAAAATATAAATATTCTCTAGCACAAAACATACCTGTTTAACATTTATGATTTATTAGCCATGATGATTAAAAGATGAAGCTTGTGTGCTTGTAATAGTAATACTTGGGAAGCTGAGACAGGAGGATCACAGGTTCGAGGCCAGCCTCAGCAATTTAGGAAGGCCCTCAGCAACTTAGTGAGACACTATTTCAAAATAAAATAAAATAGGTCTGAAGATGTAGCTCAGAACACATCTGTGTGAAATCCCCAGTAACACACACACACACACACTCTCTCTCTCTCTCTCTCTCTCTCTCTCTCTCTCTCTCTCCATATATATATATATATATATATATATATATATATATATATATATATCACTCTCTCTATATATATTTCTCTCTCTCTCTCTCTCTCTCTCTCTCTATATATATATATATATATATATATATATATATATATCTCCCTGTCCTCTACCAAGTTGCCAAGTTGTAAATATTATTTACATAAGATTTTCTTACTGAAAGCTTGTACACTGTTTAAGTATCTAAATCATTCTGATGTCAGGACTGGACAGGTACAGTGATTGGGGTGACAAAATATTCTAAATACTATTTACAAATTTAAATAGTATTTTAAATATTTTAGCCTTAGCTAAATTGCTATAGATGGTATTGAACCTATATTTCTCCTGTCTCAGCTTCCCAGATGTTGAGACTGTAGATATATACGCCCTATCCTGCCTAAATGCTATTTTTTTAAAAAAAAGAATTGCAGAAAAAAGATAATCTCCATGATTTCTTGGCTCTATTTAGAAACAGAATTGTGTGACTATTATAATTTTTAAATATTTTGCAATGTTTTATAATACAGATAAAAAAAGATTAATTTCCAGGGGTGTTGTTACACCGGAAGTTAGGGAGAGAGTAGAGGCCAAAACAGCTGATTACTTGACTACTATTTCTAAGCTACAAATACACATTTCATTATTCTCTAGAACAAGGGATAGTAGTTAAACAGTACAAAAAATGAACAAAACTAAACAGGAGCATCATGAAGTATCTGTCCCTGGTTCCTGTTGCATGATCTATAATAAATGGGTGTGTTAAATTTCCATCCTATTTATTCTCTACCACTGGCTAAATTTGGAACCTGAATTTAAATACTTTTCAGTTAGGGTTTCTGCTTAGGAGAATAGAATCATTGTAGATGAAAAGGAAGCTTGGATTCTCACTTATGCATAATTCATAGGAAAGTGAAGAAAAAAGGTTATAAACAAAATAAGAAAATGATGCGAGCAGAAATGCACCCTTTTAGTTCCATTAAAACATACACTTATCGCTGGGCATGGTGGTGCACACTTGTAATCCTCGAACTTGGGAGGCTGAGACAGGAGGATCGCACAGGCTCGAAGCCAGCCTCAGCTACTTAGTGAGGCTCTCAGCTACTTAGTGAGACCCTGTTTCCAAATAAAATATAAATTGGGTCTGGGAGTATAGCCCGGAGGTAGAAAGCCTCTGGGTTCCACCCCCAGTACCACCAAAAAAATAAGTAAATAAATAAATAAACAAAAAACAAACACTTATCTTGTGTAAGGACAGAGAATTTGAAATCTTCATCCATCATTCCATTTTGAAGCTCCTGGCTTAGTTTCTGAAAACTTGTATTTTAAATAAACAGTTTGAGTAGAATGCTGTGTAATGGAAATGATACTTGTCATCTCTATTTTACAGTGGTTCCAATACAGAAGAAAAGTAAGAAAAGGATGGTTCACAAGTTATGTACACCTCGAGCTCAACTGAAGAAGAAAAGGCATAAATCTTTGCCAGGCAGCTTTGATAGAGTTGGCAAAAAAATATTTTTTTAACTCGGCAAGTTGGGTGAAGGGTGATATTTAAGATCATTCTGATGAAAAGTGCCAGTGGCTTACAGCATCCATCAGAAACAGGGTACAAAAACTGGAAGAGAAGCAACAAAAACTAAAGAGGAAAGTGTGTGCTTTAACAAACCAAAGTAAAGTAAAACCTCACTCAATTTTCCTAAGAAAACAAGACCAAATGCTATTCATGTTGCCTTCCTTTGCACCCAGCATGCAACTCTCTCTCCCAGGGCAGGATTGCGTGTCCTTTGCCTTCAGTTGACACAAAAATGTTCTTTTGATTATAATTAAAACAGAGACATTGCTGATTAAAGGTGGGGAAGAGGGAAACTGGGAAACTGTTTTCATTTTATTCCAAATTAGTATGAGCTCACCCAAGATCAAAGGAAATCCAGACCTGAGAAAACAAACAGACCACAAACAAGCAATTTGTTGACCTGATGCTTTTTCCTTGAAGTGGAATGACTGTAGCCCTTTGGAAGGCTGGCCCAGAAAGCATGACCCGGTCAAGGGGTCTTCCAGCCATGGAATGCTTCTGAAAAAAAATTTTTAAGACAAGATTGCTTTTAAATATACTCTTGTTAGTACATTGTTGTCTCATGTAATGATGAAGTTTGTAGTGATGGAGACATACATGCATACAGCTGTTAATTAGCTTTAATAACACAAAGGCCAGCATAGCATTCTCAAAGGTCCAAACAATGAATTCATATCGAAACACATACAGCTCTGTGTACAATATATTATTTGTCTGAGGTTTTGCTCTGTGTATTTTGTAAGGACTGGTCTCTGTGGATAACAGCTCAGTTACATAACAGAATGCTCAAATAAGATAGCTTCTTGGGGCAGGTTATTGCTCAGTGGTAGAGTTCTTGCCCAGAATGCATGAGGCTTTGCATTGGAGCCCCAGCACCTCTAAAACAAAGCTTCTTTTAGGGTTTATAAAATGTATTATTTTTACTATAATTAAAAATATGATTTTTTTCTGGAATCCATTAATTTTGTGACATTCCCTTTTTTATTTTTTCCAACCGGAGCAGTGACAAAAATTTACTTCTAAATTCCTATAATCATTAGCTCCTTTTTCTTTATCTCCAAATGCTGAATAAAAAGTAGAATAAAGACAGAAGACTGAAAAAATATAAAATAGGCATTTTGGGTTTGCAATTATTGGAAAAGTTTATATTAAAATAAGAAGAACCCAAAGAAACATGTACACTATAATATAAATGCATTTCTCCCTAATCCTAAAGGAAGCAGCATATCTCTCAGAATATAGTCATATTTCTTACAAAATAATTTCCAAAAGGAACGCTTAGTGTTTAAAAATATATGAATTTGTAAATCAAAATTAACCCAGGTTTTATGGAATATATCTATAATCCCAGTACTTGGTAGGTGGAGGCAGGAAGATCTCCAGTTTGAAGCCAAACTCAATAACTTAACAAGACCTTGTTTCAAAATAAAAAATAAAAGAGGAATGAGAAAGTAGTTTGAAAGTAAAGAGCCCTGGCTTCAATCCCCAATACAAACACACACACACACACACACACACACACACACACACACACACGACACTTAAATGTTAAAATTAAAGATGAATTCAATGCATTTTTATCAATACATATGGGTTTTTTATTTTCCATTCTAATGGAAAAGGACAAATCCATACACTGATAAAAACTCAGATGAGATCTGGGATCAGACTTTTAAAAATAATCAGATGAATACAGAATCACCAGAACATTTTAGAATTGCTATCACCTAAGATTTAATAATGGCTTGATAGTTTATTGAACCTTCTTTTTAGTAATATTTATAACATTCTCTCTGAAGAATTTTGTTACCTGAAACTGAAAAACTCAGTAAATATTTCAAGCTATAAATATCATGTCTTCTCCTATGCTGAGAAGAATAATGAAAAATGAATGAAAAATGAATGAGATTAAGAGAAACTCAATGATACTTTTTCAAGAATTTAACAAAATTGTTTAAAAAATAACTTGGCTTCAATGTGACTTATTTTTATGTTATTGAAGAAATAGAAAATAATTTTAAAATTATATCTCCTTTATTTAATTTTGCTATGTGTTGCATATTACTCTCAGTTCATATTCCAAATAAAATAAGCTTATGACTTTGAACATTTTATGTTGTTCAAATTTTTTTAAAAATTTAGTTGTGTATATTTGAGATTTCTAACATGAAGTTATGGAGTACATATAGATGGTAAAATAGTTACCATATCTGAGCATGGTGATGCACACTTGTCATCCTAATACTCGAGAGCTGAGACAGATTTGCAGGATTGAGGCCAGCTTCAGTTAATTACTGAGGCACTTAATAAGACTCTAAAAAAATTAAAAAATAAAATAGGGCTATGGTTGATCTCAACTATAGAATGCCCCTAAGTTCAATTCTCAATACTACACACAAAAATTATGTAGCTATGAGAATTAATATATCTATTATCATATAACTTATTATTTTTGTGAACTGTAGCTAAAATTTATGTACTTAACACAAAAAATTAAATGATACAATTTTATTAAACACACTCCTCATGTTATATAGCTCTACTCATATATTTACCAATTTGTTTCCTTTTACTGATTTTTCTCCAACTTCAGCATCCCTGGTAATGGCTGCTTTATTTCATTATATCTAAAAATATATTTCAGGACTTTAATTTCATTTTTGGGAGGGTTGGATTTGTTTTTATAGATTGCACATGAATAGATATACATTTTTCTTTTTGTATCTGGCTAGTTACATTTAGCACAATATCTTCCAGTTCTATGTTGCTTTCAATGACAGGATATATTTTAAGGCTGAGTTAAATTCTTTCTATATGTATGTATCATATTTCTTTTATTTTGTGTTACTTATTTTGTTAACCATATCTTTGCATTTCTCTGATGACCGGTAATACTAAGCACATTTTCATATATTTGCTGGACAATTCATGTCTTCATTACATAAATATCTATTCAGGTTCTTTATTTTTCAATTAGATTATATTTATGATATTGGGTTGTAAGTGTTTTTTATAAATTTTGGATTTTTACCCTTTATAAAATATGGCGAGCTCAATCTACAAAAGTAAAAATAAATAAATGGGACTACATCACAATAAAAGTCTTCTTCATAGAAAAGGAAATAAAAGAATAAAAAGACATTCTACAGACAGGGAAAACCATTTGCAAATAAAGTATCTTTGAACATCTTAGAGTTTGCTCTAGAACATTAACTTAAATATAATTTGAATAAGTGTAAGATTTTTAGCTTGCAAAATGATAAATGCCAATATTAAATAAAAAACTATAAAAGAACACACACATATATATAATAGAAAATATAATCACACATAGTTTCATTGATGATAAAACAACAGATAAAAAATAAAGCAGCTACTCTAAGAGAGACATTCAAGGCCCTCTCAGACAGAAAAGTTTGGCCATGCTGAGAGAGATAAAAGATGATAATGAAACAATGAATATAGAATATACTAAAAACATGTGGGAACAGAAGAGCTCTCAGAAAATCTGTATTTGATAGAGATAAAACAATATAACAATTGAAGAATACAGTTATAAGGTTGAGAAAATCTAACATAATACATAAAGTTTTTTTTTTTTTTTTTTTGGTGGTACTGGGGTTCCTGGAAGCCCTTCTACCTCCAGGCTACACTCCCAGACCTATTTTATATTTTTATTTGAAAACAGGGTCTCTTAAGCCAATGCGGCTGGCTTCGAACCTGCGCGATCCTCCTGTCTCCGCCTCCCAAGCGCGGGGATTACAAGCGTGCGCCACCACGCCCAGCGTAATGCATAAGTTTTAAAGTTTATAAAACGTATGCACATTTATATAACTTGAAAGTGTTGAATATCAAAAAATAACTCGAATTTTAGAAAATAAAGCAAACCAAAGCTCCAAGATTCAAACAGAAGAGCCCATCACTTCCTGTAAGAAAGAACACATACAAACACGGTTAGTCAATGGCAATTCTATAACTCTAATTCAGTAAAGCAATGCCTACTGCCCACTTTGGGAATTTACTTCCAATCCAGAGTACCCAAACCTTGTAGGTAAACTGTTATCAAAAGTAAGAATATGATAAACAACTTTAGAAGGCTTTAGTTCAGTGGCTTAAAAATTATGATGGAAAATTATTTTTAACATAGAATTTATTCATCAATCTATCTACACATATATGTATATATCATTTAATTATTTTAATTGAACCCAGGTATTCCTAACTCATAGGTAAGTATTTTTTCACTGAGCCACACCACCAACAACCTACAACTCTTTACTTGGATACAGAGATTTTCATTTGAATGTAGAATAAATGCATTTCTAAATATGTAATTTCTAATAAACAAAAAATAAAAACCTCACGAACTCTTTCTTGCAAAGTTTCTTAGTGTCAAAAAGAAAACTAAGAAAAGGGGAGACATAGGCTTAATGAAAAAATGAAGTAAAAGAAAGAGATAAAGAAAATAAAGATGGTTCATTTTACAATTTAAAATTGTTTATTAAATATCTTTCATACATTAGTTATTGTTGTGGATGTCATAGATGTATCAATGAACAGAGAGAAAAAGTTTCTACCCTGGTTTACATAACATAAAAGTAAATGTTGAAAGGGCAAAAATAATCTCAATATAATAGTTATAATATAATAGAAGAAAGTTGAGAAAGAAACAAACTCTCACTCTCCAAAGTGAAAGTAAATATAATAATAGTTTATACCATTTGGCTTACACAGGTAAACATCAAAATAATTAGTTAAGTAGATGAAAGTGGAGTAAGAAGATGGGTTTGGGTTGGAATAATGTTTCTGAGAAAAATAAGTCTTATAGATTTGACTCTAAACTACATATGTTGAGAAAAATAAAAGTAAAATGCAAAAATAAATAGCTAAAGAGTGAAGAAAATATAAAGAAAGAAAAGAAGAAAGAAGAGAAGAGAAATAGAAAGAGGCTGATATATTTGATATAAAAGCTAAAAGATAAGAATTGCAAAGAATGAAAGATGAACAGAAGTATAACATTCAGGGGTGAAATAGAGAAGAGTCCAGATAGCCTCTCACCCCAGGAAAAATAGCTAGAGAACAGACATTCAGTCTTACTCTATATTGGCAGTTGACATTTCAGGGGCACAGGGCAGCCTAGCCCTCTCCTTTGATAGGGATAAGGCATTGTCTTCAACCTGATTTTATTTCCTGTTAAGCTCCGAGACTTTTGACCTCTAAAAGTCAACTCCTTTGCAGTTAAGTAATGCATTTTTTTTATCCAAAAGAGCAGTAAATAATTTTGTAAATGAAAAAGAGATAAATCATATCAGTTGACTTAAATCATAATAATATTTAGAAAAAATAACAATGAAAGAAGTTTATGTTCTCCCTATCAAACTTTAAGTTAAAAAAAGAATGATTATATGTTATATCTATGGTACTCTGAATAGGCACCATGATACATATTCTAGAATTCATTCATCATGTAGTAATATCATACAAATAGCTTTTCTAGTTCCACAGAAATAGGACATACCTGACAATTATTTTCATTTATGAAAATATTAAAGTTTTCTAAGGATTCCAGCTGTAGGCCAAAACCCTATTTGTGATCGTTCAGAACCAACTATGGTAGAATACCATAACTGAAATAAAAGAACATGGAATATATTTGTAATTTTAATATGAAATTATGTGATAAAATTTTCCTATTAGTCTTCAACAGTGCTCGAGTTACTAATAAAGTTTTATAAATTCTTCAAATTTTTGGCACTAAAAGAACAGGCTTGGAGCATTGGGAATGGTAACAGATCAGGCTTGAAGGCTAATTGGATTTACTCAATTGCAAAATACCTTGAACTTTTGATTATCTAGCCTAGAAATAGTTAAGCAAGAGTGATTTCTGTTGGTCAGAGGACAGAGGTTACATAAAAGAGCAGTGTTTTCGGTATGTTAGCCATCATACCTCCAAATGGTTTCAATAAAAGAGTAATCTCCTTTCTCACTGTACCTACCTCTGTGTAAAGAAAAGAAAAACCTATTGATAACATAGGGAAGGTCTCATGAGGAGCCTACAGATAACCACTACATCTTAAATCATCTTGTACTCACTGAAATATCATCCTCATGCACTTCCTCCTGTCCACCCCTCACAAAAGTCTTCTATAAAAGAAAAGCCATGAACCCCTAAACATGACCCTTACCCTGAATATGCCCCACATCCTCCCCTGTGTGTGTATGGTTTTTCTTTCCTAAACAAATCTTTGTCTAGGTCTTAACTGACTCATGCTGAATTTCTCTCCCTTCATGTAAGCCAGTGACTGCCTGTCCTGTTCCTCTCTCCCCTACTGGAAATTCCCTTGGACCCATCAACTCTTCTCCTATGACACAACCATAGAAATTAAGTAGAGGATTTACTGGCAGTCCTCAGAGGTGAAAGCTGCCTTTCCCACATGTGACAGAGTACAAAGGTCTCTGGAAGGAGATGGCATCAGGACACAGCCTCCCTCACTCCTGCCAAGGTTGCTCGTGGGGTCATCTGCATCCCGCTATAAATGTCTCCTTTCGAAGGTTTCAACAAGATATCAAATAGCTAGCCAAAGATGAGCAGGGCAGAGATAAGACAGGAAGGAGTCTTCCTAAGAAGAGTTACAGTCTCATCTAGCTGTGCTCAGAGATTTCCAGCCCATTACATTGCCGCTTTAGACATTAGATGGAAATTCCAACATGGAAAATTCTGATTAGTTGCCCTAAGTGTAGCCACCCTACATTAATAGGCATGAAGAGGGGTGGAATTTCTGGACAGAATAAAACCTCACCATGTATCAGACTCATCCCTTCTTCCAGTCCTGAACCAGCCAGTTCTGCAAACCTACACAATCAAACCCATTATGTTTATCCTATATGTGTCCCCCCAAATGAAATCTTTTTTTTTTTTTTTTTTTTTTTTTTGAGAGATGAGAACTAAGGGAAACGCACCACCTCTCCCTGATGAAGGGAACTTTTTCTCCATGTGCTGGGGCACCTTTTCTCTCCAACCCTTTGCATCTCATTCTTTCTGGGTCCCCAGAGTCCACAAAATGGTAAAACCTGTTCAGGCTCCCTTCAAATGAGCAGGGTTCCTGTCTGTGATGCATGCAATCTGATTGACTGCCATCTGGGATCTTTCTGTGAAGAAACAGGATTTAAGGAGCTAGCCCTTTTCTGGTTCTTTTTCTCTTGCTTTTATGATCACAGTAAGTGAATACAGTCTTAATTGTCTCAGTTTAATTCTTTATTTACCATCTTGACACTTAGCAGCTGGATATCTTCTTTATCCTACTAATTAGCATACAGCTGAATGGTTCACAGATTAAAATCAGGAGGTTAAGTATATTGAAGTTTTTAAAGATTCCTTCAAATGAATTTTCAAATACGCAAATTTGCTCAAATTTATAATTATTATAAATTCACTTTTCCTTTCTTACTGTGGAAATTCCAAAGTAAAGGTTTATGTAATATGGTATTATTTTTAAGGTATATATCATGTAATTTGTACAACTAGGATAAACATTTTAATGATGTGACCACATTGGCACTTCATGATTATATATTCTGTTTATATGGCACTTTTACTATAGTGCTTGCCCTTATTTCAGCACTCAATAAAAAACTCTATATTATGATTATTAATAATATATTCAGCCATATACTAGTTGTGTGAACCAGCTACCAATTCTTCATACGCAAATGGGAATAAAAATTTTTTTTAGAAAAATGAATTTGAGAATTTTAGAGAAAATAATGGGTATTTCATAGATCTAATTACAGTATTGACACAGTATTAAATATAAAGTATATTTTCCTAAATATCTTTTTAAAGTATGTTCTGAATTATTTAATGAAAATTAGAAACATTGGCTAATATAAATATAAAATCCAGTATTTTATATTTATATAACCATGATGTGCCATGCCTAAAAAAGCAGTACTAGGGAAGCTGACACAGGAGAATTACAGGTTCCAGACCAGGCTCAGCAACTTAGTGGGATTCTCAGCAAACTAGCAAGACCTTGTTTCAAAATAAAACAATAAAAAGGGCTGAGTGATGATATAGCACAGAGATGGTATGCCCCTGGATTCAATCTCCAGTATCACATAAATAAATAAATAAATAAATAAATAAATAAATAAATGGTTAATATAACTTATACAAGTAGAAATGATTGTATTTATTAATGATTACTAATAAATATCTTTATAATATTTCTGATGAGCAAACCATGGAGTCAAGGTTAGTGAGATTTTTGTAACATATTATGGCACCAAATTTTCTAAAAATTAAGTCTCATATAGAAGGCCAATAAAAATTAATTAATGTATAATTTACAAGTTATATAGTCATTGTATCACAAATACATCTTGGTTCTCTTCACCAATGACAGCCACTCACTACACAAGAGGTAGGTTAAGTGGCACTGCTGTAGTCATAGTTCAATAGCCTGGACTGCTTTTCTTTGGCCTTTTAGATTTGATCTTGTCTGATTACTTTTATTGGCAGTCTAGGTGTCTTTAGGGACATAATATGAATGGGAGTGACTGATAGGTAATTTTTTTCAGTTTTTTTTTTCCTATAAAATATCGCTGTTTGTGGGTAAAATATATGTTTACCCTATGCAATTCAATTACTCTCCACATATTATTTCATGTGCCTTTCTCAACCCACTTGTTTTCATTCTTCAGATAAGAAACTAAAGTATCAGCAGCTTCCATCATTTACTCAATATAGTCTTGGTTACATTTTTTTCTACTATTTTACAAAAATAGAAAAATGAGTTATTAATATAGCCATATATCTTAGTTTAAAAAGACCTTAAATAACTTTTTTAAAATTTTATTAGTGCATTGTAGTCATAGGTCTTAATGGGGTCCAAGATGGTGCAGACAAATCTTCATACATCACCCAATTAGCTCTTACCTAATTCCCACCCCTTTCTCTCCCACTCCCTTCATCTCATGTTTGGCTTAGTGGTTGACATTAATATGTTTGTTAAAGTACTTCATGTGCATTACAGAATTTCTCTCTTCCCCCCTCCCATCCCCTCAGTTAGGGTGACCTTATTTGCTTATCTATAGTATCTCCTTCTTCATCTAGAGTTTCTCCTATGACTCATTTTTCTCCCTAGCTTTCACATATTGGGGAGAGCATCCAATTTCTTATTTTTTGTGACTGACTAATCTCACTTAGCATAATGTTCTCCAGTTCCATTCATTTCCCTGTAAATAACATAATTGTGTTTTTCTTTACGGCTGAGTAAAATTCCATTGTCTACATATCCCATAGTTTTGCAATCCATTCAATTGTTGATGGACATCTTGGCTGGTTCCATAGTTTGACAATGGTGAATTGGGCAGCAATGAACATAGATATGCATGCATTAGTTTGGTAGTTTGGTTTCCATTCTTTTGGGTAGATACCCAGAAGTGATATTGCTGGATCATATGGAAAGTTCATTCCCATTCTTCTGAGGATCCTCCCTATAATTTTTCAAAGTGATTTCAATAATTTGCAATCCCACCAACAATGTATTAGAGTTTCTAATTCTCCACATCCTTGCCAGCATTTGTGGTTGTTTGTATTTTGAATGATTGCCATTCTAGTTAGTTAAATTAAATCTCAAGGTAATTTTGATTTGTATCTCTCTGATTATTAATGATGTTAAGCATTTTTTATGCATTTATTGGCCATCTGAATTTCTTCTTTCATGAAATGTCTATTCATTTCACTTGTCAATTTTTTTGATTGGGTTATTTTCTTAGTGCTGAGTTTCTTGAATTCTTTGTATAATATAGATATAAGTCCTCTAATGAAGAAGTAGTTGGCAAAAATTCCCATTTTACTGGCTTTCTGTTGAGGTTCTTGATAGTTTCCTTTGCTGTACAATAGCTCTTTAGTTTAATGCAATCCCATGATAGACCCACAGCCAAAATCTATTAAATGGGAAAAATTTCAAGAATTTCTCCTAAAAACAGAAAAAAACAAGTATATCCATTATTATCACTTCTTTTCAATATGGTATTTGAGACTCTAACCAGAGCAATAAGGCAAGAAAAGGAAATAAAAGGAGTACAAAAAGGAAAAGAAGAACTCAAACTTTTACTATATGCAGATGATATGATATTATACTTAGAAGACCTAACAAATTCAACCAAAAGACTTATAGAACTGATAAACAAATTCAGCAAAGTGTCTGGATACAAAAATCAATCTTAAAAAATCAGAAGCTTTTAATTATAGTAACCATAAAAACATTGAAAAAGAAATCCAGAAAACACTTCCTCTTAGGATATCCCACAAAACAAAATACTTAGAAATAAACCTAACCAATTTTTTTATAATTTTTTTTCTACAAGGAAAATTATAAAACATTGAAAAAATAAAGCAAAGAAGACCTTAGAAGATAGGCAGAATAAATAGCATCAAAATGTCCATAATTTAAAAAGTTATCTATAGATTCAATGCAATACCCATTAAATTACCAAGGTCATTCCTCACAGACATAGAAAAATCTGTCCTTAAATTCATCTAGAACAAAAAATCACCCAGAATAGCCAAAGTAATTCTCAGCAACAAAAACCATGTAGGAAGAATCACAATACATGACTTTAAAATATATTACAAAGCCATAATAATAAAAACAACATGGTACTAGCACAAAAAGATATACATAAACCAATGGAGAAGAAAAGAATACTCAGAAACAAATTCACACACTTATAGCCAACTGATTTTTGACAAAGGGGCCTAAAACACACACTGAAAATAGGCTGTTCAACAAATGGTATTGGCAAAACTGGTTAACAATATGCAGAAAAATGTAAATAAATCCCACTTTCTCACCCTGCACAAGAGTCAATTCAAGATGGATCAAAGACTTAAAATTAGACCAGAAACCTTGAGACTCCTTGAAGAGGGCATAGGTCCAACACTGCAACACATAGGCACAGATAACTTATTGTTAACCTAATGTTTGCCTAACTTGATTAAAAGCTGTTTGAAGGAGTTATGCTCCTTCTTTTAAATACACTTCAGAAAATGAACAATTTATTATCTGTTTAAGATGGCCCACATTGTGTTTCTCATTCCTAGGTTTCTCTGAGTTTTAAAGCTTTGTCACTAACTTTGCTCCATGTGTCTTAGATCAGTAAGACACCCTGATGTTACAAATAAATTTATACAGCATTTTTTACATGACACTTCTTCATATATTTGAAGATATATATCTGGACTCCAGCTGACTATGATTTAATATCCTCAGTTCTACCCCAAAGAATGAGAAACAAACTACCAAACCAATGCATGCATATCTATGTTCATAGCTGCACAATTTACCATTGCCAAACTATGGAACCAGCCAAGATGTTCATCAACAGATGAATGGATTACAAAATTAGGGAAATGTAGACAATGGAATTTTACTTAGCCATAAAGAAAATCATAATTACATCATTTACAGAGAAATGGATGGAACTAGAGAACATTATGCTAAGTGAGATTAGTCAGTCACAAAAAATAAAAAATTAGATGTTCTCCCTAATATGCAAAAGCTAGAGAGAAAATGGGTCATAGGAAAAACTGTAGATGAAGGAGAACCTCTAAATGAGCAAATAAGGTCACCCTAACTGAGGGGATGGGAGAGGAAAAGAGGGAAATTCTCTAATGTTCATGATGTACATTAACAAACATATCAAAGTCAATCACTAAGCCAAACATGAGAAGAAGAAAGGGGAGGGAATGGGGCCGAACTGGGTAAAGACTAATTGGGTGATTTGTGCATGTATTCCTCCACCATCTTGTTCTCCATCTTGTACTGTATGACTACAGTTCACCAATATAATTATTTTAAAGTTTGGTATATTATGCTTTTGTAAAGAGAAATAAAATATTCACATTTTCAAAAAAATAACTTGTTCATGCAATAACATGAAACATTTTTTTAATCCAGTACCTTCAAGAATTATGCCTGGTTCTAGAACTTTTTCTCTTGCTCAAAGTTATTCATTTTAATTTTTTTTAATAATCTCATAAGTCAAATATTTTTTCTAACTTTTAGATTATTTTTAAATATATAATAGTACTATGATAAAGAAACTATTTTAACATTAATATTTTGTTTCTTTCTAGTCACTTTTACTCTCATAAAGTAACTAAAGTAAAATTGGATATACTCATTTTACTATAATCGTTTTAATAGTATGGTCTTGCTCTATTAAAATTTTGTTTGTATATTTGTATTTCCATTCTGACATATATTTATATAAATGCCCAGAAAAACATCCAAAATGATTTACACTTGTAATTAAAGATAATTATTTCTGTGTGAAAATATTTATTGCTTTTATTTTCCTTTTGTGATTTTATGTATTTTTGATTGATGTTTTATCTTCCTTTTTGCAAATTTATGCATTTACTTAGTTTTCACCATTCACAATATATACAGAAATAATGAGGCAATAATAACCTAAAAATAACTGGGGGAAGCCAGGCATGGTGGCACATGCATATAATCCCCATGCTTGGGAGGCAAAGACAGGAGGATCATGCAGGTTTGAAGCCAGCTGCGCTGGCTTAAGAGACCCTGTTTCCAAATAAAAAAGTATAAAATAGTTCTGGGAGTGTAGCTCAGAGGTAGAAGGGTTTCCAGGAAACCCAGTACCACCAAAAAAAAAAAAAAAAAAAAAAAAAAAAAAAACCCTGGGGGAAGGCGGTGGCCGCGGTTGCAGTGGTGACTGTGGCCGCCGCCGAAAAGGATATGCATTCCTCGGAGAAGCCCTGGACACCAGATTTTGGTTTAAAATCTGATTGGGACAACTTAAGGAGATGTTTCCAGCCATGACTTCCTATCTAGAATACAGGAGAGGGAGTAGATAATGGCAGAATTAGAAGCAAGATGACAAGGAGACGCTGGCCACACAAGAAAAGTGATTTTTGGAATAACATCCCAGAAGAGATTAGAGAAAAAACCACTTCAGCCACGCATGCTGGGGAACTCTTAACAATATGCCTTGTAAGAAAAATGATCCAAGCGTGTTGGAGGGAGTCCAGCAGTGCCGGGCGGGAGGCCCAGCCCATGCATCCCAGGGAACTCAGTGTTCCTGGCTGCCGTGTTCCTCTTTGCTGTGCTAGGGACCAGGATGTGCTCAGAACAGCAGATCCTGCTCTATGCAGTGAGGCTGTGACTTCTGCTCTTGTAGGGGAGAGAAAATTCATTGCTACTGAGCACTCGATCTCACAACCTTTTCAAAACACACATACTGTCTTCTCTTATTAAAAAATATTGGAGAGGGGCCAAGATGGCGGCGACAGCAGCCAGGATTCAGTAGATGCAGACAAATCCTGTGCAATCCACCTTGAACTTTTGGAAAAAAATCTCCGCGAAGGGGTCTGCTCCTGCTGCATAGGTTTAAGAATTCTGGATGTCATACCATGTAAAGAAGGTGCTCAACAGAGAACCAGGAGGAAGGCAGTGGTGGCATGGGCTGCGGCGGCCAGTATTTGGGAGAGGCAGAGCTCCGATTCAATCCACCTTGAACTTTCAAAGAAATTGCCCCAAAGGTAGGCTGTTAGGGCTGTGCATGCTCAGAAATTCACACAGCATTTTATATGGGAAAAGTATTTGGGAGAGAACTGAGATGGTGGTGGCAGTGGCAGAGGTGATGGCCAGTATTTGGGAGAGGAAAAGATCTCTGACCTAATTCACCTGGATCTTTCAAAGAAACCTCCCCAAATATAGAATGTTACCGCTGCCCATGCTCGGGAATTTGGGACAACATGCTGTGTGAAAAAGGTACTAGGAAGAGAACTGAGATGGCAGTGGCAGTGGCAGTCAGTGGTGGCCAGTATTTGGGAGAGGCAGAGATCCAATCCAATCCACCTTAAAATTTAAAAAAAAAGTCTCCCCCAAAGTAGACTGCTACTGCTGCACATGGTCAGGAATTCTGGAAAACATGCTGTGTGGGAAAGGTGTTCAGGAGAGAACCGAGATGGCAGTGGTGGCAGCGTTGGTGATGGTGACCAGTATTTGGAGGGGCAGACAGATTCAGTCCAATCCACCTTGAACTTTTGAGGAAATCTCCCCAAAAGTAGACTGCTCCTGCCACACATGCTCGGGAATTTTGGACAACATGCTAAGTGGTAAATGGGTTTAGGGTGTATCAGAGGTAGCCCGCATAGCCGGGTTAGGCCACCATGCTGTGTGTTCTGGGAGACATCAGCCCTCATGGCCATTGCACTCCTCTGTGCAGCACAGGAGGCCAAGGTGCATGTGGAGCAGCAGAGCCTGCTCTGTGAAGTGAAGCTGTGGACCTCTGCCTTCGGATAGGAGACAGAATTCATTGCTGCTAGATATTTGGGGTCCCAGCTTTGGCAAAATATATATACTGCTTTCTCATATTAAAAAAAATGGAAAAACGCCAGGCTTGGTGGTGCACGCTTGTAGTCCCCCCACTTGGGAGGCAGAGACAGGAGGATCAGGCAGGTTCGAAGCCAGCCTTGCTGGCTTAAGGGACCCTGTTTCCACATAAAAATATATGAAAAAAACAGGTCTCTGGGAGTGTAGCCTGAGGTAGAAGGGTTTCTAGGAATCCCAGTACCACCAAAAAAGGAAGAAAATAGGGAACATCTGTAGACGACCTGCTCACATGCTCACAGTGACAGAGACCAGAGCCCACTGCATAGCAAGGCCAGTGCCAGGGCCGATGAGGCCAGGATAGGAACCTACCATGCAGTGAGCCCGGTCCTGGGCCCAGCAAGGCTGGGATAGGAGCCTGCCTTAAGGCAAGGCCTGTGCTGGGGCCAGCATGGCTAGGATCTGAGCCTGCCATGAGGCAAGGCTGCTACTGGGGCCAGCGAGGCTAGGATACAAGCCTGCCTTAATGCAAGGCTGGTCCTGGAGCCTCCAAGCCTGGGATCTGAGCCTGCTAAGGGGTGAGGTTGGTGCCAGGGATAGAGAAGCTGGGATCGGAGCCTGCTGTAAGGCAAGGCTGGTGTTGGGGCCTGCTAGGCCGGAATCAGTGCCTGCAGAGAGATGAGGCCAGTGATGGGCCAGTGAGGCTGGAATTGGAGCCTGCAGTGAGGCAAGGCTGGTGTTGGGGCCTCCGGGTCCGGGATCAGTGCCTGCCATGAGGTAAGGCTGGTGTGGGGGCCTCCTAGGCCAGAATCATAGTCTGCCAAGGAGTTAGGCTGGTCGCGGGGCCAGCGAGGCCGGGATTGGAGTCTGCCATGAGGCAAGGCTGGTGCTGGGGCCTCCGAGGCCATGATCACAGCCTACTGAGGGGTGAGGTTGGTGCCGGGGCCAGAGAGGCCAGGAACTGAGCCTGCCATGAGGCAAGGCCAGTGCTGGGGCTTCTGAGGCCAGGATCGGAGCCTGCCAAGGGGAAAGGCCAGTGCCAGGGCCATCCAGGTCAGGATCAGAGCCTGTTGTGAGGCAATGCCAGTGCTGGGGCCTCCGAGGCTGGGATCATAGCTTGCCAGGGGGTGAGGCTGGTACGGGGGCCAGCAAGGCTGGGATCAGAGCCTGCTGTGAGACAAGGCCAGTGCTGGGGCCTCTGAGGCTGGGATTGGAGCCTGCAATTTGGCAAGGCTGGTGCTGGAGCCAGCGAGTCCAGGATCAGAGTCCCGAGGGGTGGCTAGGTTGGTGCCAGGGCCAGTGAGGCCAGGATCAGGGCCTGCCATAAGGCAAGGCAGGTTCTGGGGCCACCAAGTCCAGGATCAGAGCCTGCCTAGTGGCGAGGTTGGTGCTCTAGCCTTTGAGAGTGGGATCAGAGCCCGCAATGTAGCATCCACAGAGAAATATCACAGAAAATAAAAAATCATATGCTTTCTCTAATATGCCATAACTAGGGAAAAAATGGGTAATAGGAGGAAATCTAGTTGAAGAAAGGGCCCTATGGAAGAGCAATTAAGGTGACCTATCAGAGGGGATGGGATGGGGGAAGATGGAATCTCTTTAAAGCACATGATGTATTTAAACAAATATGTCAAAGTCAGTCGCTCAATCAAGCATGGGATCAATGGAGGGGGAGGGAAAGGGATGGGGAGTTGATAAAGGCTAATTGGATGATGTGTGCTTGTATATCCTCACAAGTCTTATATTCCATTGAGATGTTTGACTACAATGCACCAATAAAAATATATTAAATAAATAATAAAAAATTACTGGGGCAAATTTTATAGTTTTTGTGGTCCACTATTTTTGGCAGGGATTGACTCATTCTTTTAAAATCTGCTCTTTGTCTTTTTATGTTTTTCCTTTTGCTTCAAGGAGTCTGACTTGAAGAACTGCATTAATTTGCCTTCTTTCCTGATTGGTTTCAGAATACTGGGCATGGTCAATGGAACACACTGATGGGGCAAAAGAAAAAATTGGGCTATCTCTTCCACATCCTCTACCATATAGGTCAGCATGATCTGTCAGCAGTTGACTCTGAAGGACTACAGCTTAGAGACCTTTGCTCTAATGCTCCAGTAGCTTCTAATGCCCTCAGATCTACCTGCTGTTATCTTCCTTTGTTTTTCAGATTTGAAATGGCAATGCATCCTATTGATGCCTACTTCCACTGCCTTCATATCCACTGCCACACTCTTTGTCAAAAAAATTCCTAGAACCATCTTAGCGGTATTCTGAAAATTCCTAGAATAAATGATGAATAATATTTTTGTATATTGTTAATTTTTAAAATTTTATAAATTGCTTGAATTCATTGGAATAAGCTGTAGTTTTCTACCTTAACAATGGAGCCATGTAAACACTGGCTTAATCTAAGGCACAGCAATGAGAACAATTATATTCAGTAGAAAAGATTTCATGCAGAAAAATGTCATTTGATAAAAATGTGTATTTTATCATCATATTGTACAAAAAGTAATCTTTATTGATTGATTTATTTTAGTGTGACTTTTTGCTAAGTGTGCTTTATTATGTAATAGGTGAAATAAAGATTATTTTTCTTGGTCAATTAGGAAATCTCCGCTGTACCAAATCTGAGAGCTTTACATAGTTGTTTTTCATAGAAGATAAAAACTTTTTGATATTGGAGACTTTCACCAATGTTCTATGTTACAGTTTGGGGGAACTGTTCCTGAAGAACTCTGTTAGGCTCCTGGAAACTTCCCATAACTGCGGGTTCTTGTTCTGAAACAGGATCAATATACACTAGTCTAAACTCTTGCCAAAAACTTAAACAAGATTATTATTACAAAGATAGAAATATAGGAAAACGTTTACAGCCCTATACTATTCCTGGAATAGTATAGGGGGGTAATCCAAAATGAAGTCACCAGAGTTCAAAATACAAAACAGCTTTTATAGACACAAAGTCCCCCATCTTGCTCTACCACATAATCCTATGAACTAAGAAGTCCACCCCTTAACTCCATGCAGACTTCTTTTGTTAAACTTATGGGGGTTTCTGGCCTGGCAAAAAAAACAAAACAAAACAAAAAAAACCTTCCTGCTAAGCTGCAGGTATAAGCCTAGCTTTCTTTGTAAAGATCAGAATGATTCACAAGGTCAAGGGACACATGGTATCTGTTTCCCTTTCACAAAGATCAGTATCCTCCTCCTATTGTCTTGGGGAATTCATAGCCACTTGCTAAATATAATTTATTATGCAAACCTGTGTATAGAATGTGAAAGTCCTAGGTCCCAACTCCTCTATTTACTTGATAAATACTTTTAGTGAGGATACTTTGCATTATAACAGCTACCTGAGTGCCTGGCAGTAAAGAGCCCCTAACTGCTTTTCTTTTCTTTCTTTTTTTTTCTTTTACAGAGCTGAACTCCACTTTCTATAAATCGATTTTTGATATATATCTCAATAACCAACACTTCTTTTTCAAATCTTCTTAGGCCATTTTCTAATACTGGTACACTTGAAAATGGCAGATAAAAGTGATAGAAAATAATATTGAATAAAATACATTTATCCAAAAGTTATTCTTCCTCAAGCTGTCCCCTTCCATCAACTCTTTTTTCCTCTTTTACCTCTTAAAATCTTCAAGTCCTGCTGGGATTTTAGGTAACTGCTGGGAAGTATTAAAACTCATTATTTGGTTGACCAGAATAGTTGCCCTCTCTTATTTTCCAATAATGCTTTCTGAATGGTTTCCTTAATACATTTAAAAGATGTGTGGTACTGCCGGAAAGTATAATGTAGGACAGGAATTATAGTTATCATTTCAGATGAGGTGTGTTGAAAGAGGTCAGGATGACGCAGTTGGCAGCTCTCAGAACTTGCCTAGTTATTATTACCATCTGTGTCAACTTGGAGCCTTCACATCAGAGAGGATAAGGAAAATGAAGCTGTGATGGTGTTTGGAAGAGTTTTCATTATGACTGACCCTGGTACACACATCTAATAGGTAAACAAAACTGAAAATTGTTCCAACTTTTTAATGAAACTCACCTGTAAATTTCTGTACATGTAATTCATATCTAAAAGCATTTACCTCTACACAGTTTCCATATAGATATATATTTAGAGAAGCAGCAACTATGATAAGCTTTTATATGGAACCTGGTGGAATTTGCAATATATCCTTTATGGCAAATATATTATTATTGGCAAAAAAAAGATGTAGTTCATTTTTATAACAAAGTAAATTGGCAGTAGAAATGAGTGAAGAATAAGGGCTATGCAGTGGCCTATATGGAGTTCTTGCAATGCCAAACTATTTTGAAGGAATCTGACTCATTTCAGGGAAATTATGTAGGTCACAATCAACCACAAAATGGAGAAAGAAAAAAAAAAAAACGCTGAGAATCAACTTTTAGGTTTTTCATGTTAGATTTATAAGGAAATTACATCATGTAAAAGACTTTGTAGCCAAAGAATGCCAAAAAACATCAAATGCACATGCAAATAAAACAAATAACAAAGCTAAAATGAGCAGTTTATTCTTTTTAACCATGTATAGTAAGAATTTCATATGGTAAAACTGTAACAAGGTTTTTATTTTTCTTTCAGCACTAGACTGTAGTATCATTTTATGTATGAGAAAGATTTGGCTTTTAATACTAGAAATATACCTAAGTATCTGGAGTTTGTTTATGAATACTTAAGCTCTAATTATTTGATAAAATAGTACATTTCTTATCACAGAAGATGCACCTAGTTACTCTCAATTAGCATTTTATTACTAATAAAATTTCTAATAAAGAATGTGAAATACTGTTTGAACAAGGTTCATTAAAATGAGAACTAATGTGAATATTCAAATGTATAAATATATGAACTTTAATTAGCTTTATTTCTGGACATTGTATGCATATCAGTTACTAAATAAAAATAGTTAACCTAGTTCATGTTTTCTGTTTGAGAGAACATAGCATGAGACCACAGGAAGAACAATGCCTTTACAATACAAGACCCCTCTTAGCAGTGGATTCTACTATTACTTTTTTTTTTTAATGGTACTAGGGGGTGGAACCCAGGGGCTTTCTACCTCTGAGCTACACCCCCAGCCCTATTTTATAATTTATTTGGAAACAGGGTGTTACTAAGTTGCTGAGAGCCTCATTAAGTAGCTGACGCTGGCTTCAAACCTGTGTGATCTTCTTGTCAAAGCCTCCCAAGCACTGAGATTACAAGTGTGCACTACCATGCCCGGCTCCTGCTATTACTTCTATTTGCATATTGTACCAGTATTAGGAAAGGGTCTAAAAATATTCATAAAAATGTTTTGTTACTAATATATAAAATTTGGTTTATTTAAAGTGGAGTTCAAAAATGTAAAAAGAAAAGCAGTTAGGGCCTGGTTACTGCCAGGCACTCAGGTAGCTTTTGCAATGCAAAGTACCCTCACTAAAGTAATTAGAAAGTGAATAGAGGAGTTGGGGCTTAGGACCTTCATATTCTAAAAACAGGTTTGCATAATGATATGGAGCAAGAAGCTAATTCAGGATTTTAGAAAAGAATTTAGAGAGAGTCTGAAAGAAAAAAAGGATGCAATAGTTGAAGTAAAACATCAATTCAAACCATAAACAATCAGTTAGACCACATGGAGAATAGAATCCTGCTCCTAGAAGAGGATCACTCCAAAAACAAATGCATAATTTATAACTTAGAAAAAACAATTTGACAGCAGGAATTGGACACTGAAGAAATATGGGCCAATTTTAAGAGAGCTAACCTAAGAATAATCAGAATAGAGAAGGGAAAAGAAGGTGAAACAAAAGGGATCAATAATCTCTTAAAAGAAGTAGAGCAAGAGTTCAATACACAGGTTCAGGAAGCATATAGAACTCCCTTTAGACAAGATCTAAGAAAAGGTTCCCCACATCACATATTAGTCAAAATGACCAATGTAGAAGCCAAGGGGAGAATCTTAAAGGAAACAAAAACAAAAGGCCAAACCAATTAGAATAACTCCAAACTTCCCAAACCAAGTCATGAAAGCCAGAAGGGCCTTGAGTAACATATTCCAAACTCTGAAAAAAAAAAACAATAACTTCCAGCCAAATATTTCCTACCCAGCACAACTATCTTTGAAATGAGATGGGGAAATAAGAAGCTTCCATGACAAACATAAGCTGAAGAAATTTATGTCCTCAAAACCAGTGCTAGAGAAAATACTCAAATAGATTAACTACAAAGAAGAAATAGGTAATACATGCCAGAACCAGAGAAACCAAAATTTCCATACAGCAGACAACTAAGCAAAGAAGAACAAACAGTATTTCAAACAGAAATAAAATCTTAACATGTTAGGAATTAAAAATCATCTCTCAATAATAACACTGAATGTAAATAACCTCAATTCCCCAATAAAAAGACAAAGTGGCAAAATGGATTAAAATCCAGAATCCATCTATCTGCTGCTTGTAAGAAACATACCTTACAAGTAAAGATAGGAACAAACTTAAGGTAAAGGGGCTAGAGCAAGTTAATTCATGCTAATGGAACTCAAGACAAGCAGGAGTAATAACTATGATATCAGACAAGTTAGACTTCAAGCCCAAACTTATTAGAAGAGATGAAGAAGGTCATATTTTATTGGTAAAAGGAACAATCCAGCAAGAGGAAATAATAATAATGATCAGCATTTAAGCCTCAAACATAGGTGAAGCTACTTTCATAAAATGGACTCTTTGTGACATGAAGTCACACATAAGTTCCAATACAATAATACTGAGAGACTTCAAGACCCCTCTCACACCATTAGACCTATATTCCAGGAAAAAGGATGGCATTATTCAAATGGACCTGTTGGACACATATAGAATATTTTACCCAACTATAGCAGAGTTTACATTTTTCTCAGCTACTCACAGAACCTTCTGCAAAATAGATCACATCCTGGGCCACAAAATGAGCACTAGAAAATTCAAAAATTGTTGCATACTTCCATGTATCTTTTCAGACCATAATGGAATGAAACTAAAAATAAACTATAAAAAGAACTAGAGAAATCACATAAATATGTGGAGACTGAACTCCACACTTCTGAATGAAGAATGCATCATAGAAGACGTAAGAGGTCAAATCAAGAAACACTGCAACACATAGGCACAGATGAAAAATCTTTCTCAACAAGACCCCAAAGGCACAATAAACTAAAAGGCAAATCAATACATGGGATTGCATGAAACTAAAGAGCTTCTGTTCAGCAAAGGAAACTATCAAGAACTTCAATCAAGAGCCAACACAATGGGAGATTTTTGCCAACTACTCCTCTGATAGAAGACTAATATCTAGAATATATGGAGAACTCAAAAAACTTAACACTAAAAAAATCCAATAAAAAAATGGGTAAGCCAACTAAATAGACACTTCAAAAAAGAAGAAATTCAAATGGCCAATAAATGCATGAAAAAATGCTCAATATCATTGGCAATCAGAGAGATGCAAATCAAAACTACCTTGAGATTTCACCTAACCTCAACTAGAATGACAATCATTCATAACACAAACAAGAACAAATGCTGGCGAGGATTTGGAGAAGTGGGAACTCTAAAATATTGTTGATGGGACTGCAAATTAGTGCAACTACTTTGGAAAACAGTATGGAGAATCCTCAGAAGAATGGGAACAAATCTACCATTTGACCCAGCAATACCACTTCTTGGTATCTACCTAAAAGAAAGGAAACCAAACAAACAAACTAATGCATGTATATCTATGTTCATAGCTGCACAATTCACCATAGCCAAACTTTGGAACCAGCCTAGATGTTCATCAACAGATGAATGAAACTGTGGGATATGTACACAATGGAATTTACTCAGCCATTTAAAAAAACACAATTACATCATTTTCAGAAAAATGGATTGAACTGGAGGGATGGGAAGGGAATGGAGTGGGAATTGGGTAGGGGCTAAATGGTCAATGTGCACATGCACCATACAAGTTTTTTGCCCCATTATAATGTATGAATACAATGCACCAATAATAAATTAAAAAAAAAAAAGAAATCCATTAAGGGAATAGGAAGAAAGGAATCTGGAAATAAAGCCATTAAAAAATCTGACACAAAAATAAAACAACAGATCAAGGCTACCAAGAACAATGGTCTATATGACTGTACTTTTGACAATATGTCCCCAAACACCTATGTAAAAGAAAAGCAGTTAGGGCCTGGTTACTGCCAGACACTCAGGCAGCTGTTGCAATGCAAAGTACCATCACTAAAAGTAATTAGAAAGTGGATAGAGGAGTTGGGATTTAGGACCTTTACATTCTAAAAACATGTTTGCATAATAAACGACATCTAGCATTTATTTCCTTGTGATATACAGCCTGCAACTGGTGATTACATTGGCATAACAGACTGTCTCAGTTGATAGAAGATACTCTGGAGAATGTTTGAACTTTCAAATTATTCAGCAGCACCAGGTGTTAGACAGGAGTCACTAACTTGATGTTTAGATGTAAGTAATTTTAGAGCCATAGAAATTGCATGAGAACGATGGAGATCTTGGCATGCATGACTCCTCAACCCTCCCCACTCTAACAGACTCTAGCCAGGTGTTTTTCCCCCCAAGATCGCTAGATAGATAGGATGACCCCAATCCCTTTTAAATGCCTGACTAAAAAACTCAAGGCTGTTATAAAAATAATTTACTGCTTATTCTAGCCAAAAATTGACTGTAGGCCACTGACCTCTTTTTTCTTCTAACTTTTTTTTCTTGACTACCAAAAATTATTAATCTTTTTTATGCTTCTTTGATATATAAATCTCCTACATTCCATAATTTTTTTTCTATCAAGGATCAGGTGATCATATCTTTGAAATACCCAGTATCATAAAAAATAAAAAATAATTTACAGTCAAGGATTGTGTAAAAAAATGCAGAAAAATAATATGTATGCAATAATTCAGGAAATACCATATGTTAAGTCTAGGTGCATTACTAAATAATTTATTATAGGTTTTCTCGATGAAACCTGCTTGAAAAGAATGAGCAATCTTGCCTTGTACAATGTTTTCTGTCTCAGAAAATAAAGCTACCTTCAATCAATTCTGTAGTGGAAAACTATCTTTGATACTGCCTTATTATTTCATTCATTATATCAAATGAATGATGGAATACAATTAAATATACCCATTTTATGTTTCTCAAATCTGCTCACTTCTTATTATCCTCACTACCACTAACTCAGGCAAAACATTCCTTCCACCCCGAACTACTGCAAAAGCCTCCCATTCTCCTGATTCTACATCTTGCAAATAGGAATCTACTATCCTTTCTAATATGTAACAGTGCCTACAGCAATCAGGTGATTCATATTTATAGAATAAACTCTTGAACATTTTATTTTTTTTAATTTTTTTTCTACTAAAATTATTTGAGTATTTATTAAATGTATATTACCTTGGGGAAAATTGACATTGCTACATTATTGAACAGTGTCTCAAGTACATTATATCCCTTCATTTATTTAAGACTTCCGTAATTTCCCTCAGGAATGTTTTCTATTTTTTCTCACAAAGGCTTTCACATATTTTGATATTTTCACAGTTTTTAACTGTGATATTTTAAATGCTGTGGCAGATAGCATCAATTTAAAATTTAATTTTGTATTTATTTTTGCTTACCTATACAGATGATATTTGGTCTATCGTATAGCATCCAGAAATCTTGTTAAGTTCACATAGTAATGTTCACACTTTGAATTCTCTACGTTTTCTAAATACACAATTGTATTACTATAAATAATAATTTTGCCTTGTCCTTTTCAAGGTTTATACATTTTATTTTTTTTTACTTTACCATATTGGCTAGAAACCTCATTTAGATAATTTTTAAGTTGGTAGCAGGCATCCTTATTCTTGTACTCAAATGGAAAAAATATAGTTTTTCAATATTTTGACATATATGATTTTTTTTTCTTTTTCTTTCTTTTTTTTTTGGTGTACTGTATTCATACATCATAGTGGGATACAAACTTTTGTAGACATACATGCACACATTGCCCAGTCAGCCCCCACCCGATCCCCACCCCATTCTCTCCCCATCCCTCCTTCCCATGCTTGGCTTAGTGGTTGACATCTAGTATTATAGAAATTTATCCAAAATTAAAAATGATAATTTCACATAACAGTTTCATTTGTCTGATACCAAGCTTTTGATGACTTAAAGATAACATTTCAATATTTCTTTTTGCTTTCTTTCTTACCAGAGAATATTTTTTTCTATTTTTTTAGGTGAAACTATCATATATTTATATATTTATTTTTCAGAAAAAAATCTATCCTAATATGGAACATGGACTCTAGATACCCAAAACGATCTTGAAAAAGAATAAAGCTAGAAGATATATATTTTCTGATTTCAAACCATATAAAGCTACAATAATTGAAACAGTGTAGTACTATTCTAAAGGCAGATATGTAAACCATTGGAGTTAAATAAAAGCCTAGAGCTAAATCCTTCCCTATATTGTCAAGTTATTTTTGACAAGGTTTCCACGAACATTTGGTGGTAGAAATAATAATCTTTTGACTAAATATTGTTGAAAAATAATACTTACATGGAAAAGAATAAAATTGGACCCTTACCTAATCCCATATACAAATATTAACTCAAAATAGATAAAAGACCTAAATATAAATCTTAAGACTATAAACTTTTAGAAGAAAATCTGGGTCATAAAACCTCACAACATTGAAATTGGCAGTGATTTCTTGGATATGATTTCAATGGCACAGGCAACAGAAGAGTATACAAACTCCCTAAAAAAAAAAAATTGTATATCCAAAGACAATGTAAACAGAGTTAAAAGTTACTGATAGAATGGGATAAAATATTTCCAAATGCTATATCTGAAGGTATATTAATATTCCAACTAGAAATCCTAAAAATTGACAACAATAAAGGCAAACAATACCATTTAGAGATAGGTAAAAGACTAACATAAATAATGAATCTCCACAGATAACCAATCTTAGTTGTCTGTTGGATGGAAAATCTTGTTTCTCTGTTTCTGGTGTGTGTTACCTATTTCTTCTTTGTAGTTAATCTCTTTGAGTATTTTCTCTAGTGCTGGTTTTGAAGACAAAAATTCCTTCAGTTTCTGTTTGTCATGGAAGCTTCTTATTTCTCCATCTAATTTGATAGAAAGTTTTGCTGGGTAGAAAATTTATGGCTAGAAGTTGCTTTCTTTCAGAGTTTGGAATATGTTACTCCAAGCCCTTCTGGCTCTCATGACTTGGTTTGGGAAGTCTGGAGTGATTCTAATTGGTTTGCCTCTGAATGTCACTTGGCCCTTTGTTTTTGTTGCCTTTAAGATTCTCTACTTGTCTTCCACATTGGTCATTTTGACAATTATGTGGCGTGGGGATCCTCTTCTCCGATCCTGTCTAAAGGGAGTTCTATACGTTTCCTGGACCTGTGTATCAACCTCTTGCTCTATGTTTGGAAAATTTTCTGCTATTACTTCCTTGAAGAGATTGTTGATCCCTTTGGTTTCACTTTCTTTTCCTTCCTCTATTCCAATTATTCTTAGGTTAGCTCTCTTAAAATGGGCCCATATTTCTTCAATATCATATTCCTGCTGTCGGATATTTTTTTCTAGATTAGAAACTATGCGTTCATTTTTGGAATGATTATCTTCTAAGAGCGAGATTCTGTTCCCCATGTGGTCTAATTGGTTGTTCATGCTGTGAATTGAGGCCTTTAATTCATTAATTGCATCCTTTATCTTTTTTTGGCTCTCTCTGAGTTCTTTTCGAAGCACCTCTATTATTTCTACAGTTATTTTCCTGATTTGATCTTCTAGAAATCTCTGATTTTCTGTTTTTTCGGGTTCTGATGTTGTGGGGTTGTGGGCATTCATTGCTCCAGTGTTATTCCTTTTTCCCATGATTTTGGAAGTTTGTGCCTTCTCTGGGTTCTTCCCTTGGGTCAGTATGACTTCGCTTAAGGTGCTCTGGATCTCGAGTCTGTAGTATCTCTGACCCCACTTCTCCTTTACTGGGTTGTATCACAGAGTCTCCGACCCAGGGAGTCGATAGAGGCTGCTTTAGACTGTGGGGGGTGCCAGGTTGCACGTTCTCCTATGGTGTGATATCTCTGCTACCACCATTCCCCCACTGGGTCAAGTCCTAGGGAGTACAGTAGTGGGATTTCTCCTCTGTGGCCCGCAATTTGACTCACTGTTCTTGAGTACGCAGATGTAGTTGTACTGAACTCGGTGAATTCTCTGCTGCTGCCGCCGGTGGCAATATGGCGCTGCTGTCATGCCCTCGGCCTTTAGGCTGGCGTATTTCTTCTTGGTTTTGAGTTCCACTCTGAGTCCCTGCAGCTTGTGCTGAGCTCAGCCACTGGGAGCTTTAGATGCTCCCTGCATCGAAAGATCCCTCCTGGCTGTTCCGCAGCGGCTCACCTCGGCTTGCTTTAGCAGTCTGGTGAATTGGCCGCTGCCTCCGGCAGTATGGCGCTGCTGCCGCGTACTCGGGCGTGAGGCCGGTGTATCTCCTCTGTGGCTCTGAGCTCTGTTCTCAGTCTGCTTTCTCTCTGGAGCCGGGTGATTTTTTTCTTTCTCCGGTGATGGTGTTTTCTGGCTATGAAAGGCGCTGATTTTGTGGTAATAGAGATTGGTTGTTAGCAGGGCTCTTAAGCCCTGCTTTTCTCGGTCGCCATCCTCCCAGAAGTTCTCTTGAACATTTTAAAAAATAAATTAAAATTCTTAATATGATAAGCAAGTTTCTGAGTTGTCTTATCTTCCATTTTTTCCAGTCCCATACCAACCAAGTCAGTATGTTTCTTTTCTATTTGAGTCAATAGATTTTTAAATTTATTACCAGAAATTGGGTAATGAAAAAAGAATTCCTGTATATCTGGGCAACATTATGGAAGGTGCACAAAGTACTCACATGGATTTTCATGTTTTGGTAAAGTGAGTAGCTGACAGCAAGGCAGAGCACAATAACATCACTCTGTCCTCCAGAAGTTTTGACCTGAGCAATTTCACTACTTGTGTCCTTTTTGGTGACCTCTGATATTTTTTCTTTTTTTTTGTGGTAATCTTGCTGTTTTATTTTTTTATTTTTATTTTTTTTTGCATTTTATTTATTTATTTTTTATTTTTTTAAATTTTATTTTATTGGTGCACTGTATTCCTACATCATAGTGGGATACAAACTTTTGTAAACATACATGCACACATCGCCCAGTCAGCCCCCACCCGATCCCCACCCCATTCTCTCCCCATCCCTCCTTCTCATGCTTGGCTTAGTGGTTGACATCTAGTATTATAGAAATTTATCCAAAATTAAAAATGATAATCTCACATAACAGTTTCATTTGTCTGATACCAAGCGTTTGATGATTTAAAGATAGCATTTCAATATTTCTTTTTGCTTTCTTTCTTACTAGAGCATATTTTTTTCTGTTTTTTTAGGTGAAACTATCATATATTTATATATTTATTTTTCAGAAAAAAATCTATCCTAATATGGAATATGAATTCTAGATACCCAAAACGATCTTGAAAAAGAACAAAGCTAGCAGATATATATTTTCTGATTTCAAACCATATAAAGCTACAATAATTGAAACAGTGTAGTACTATTCTAAAGGCAGATATATAGACCATTGGAGTTAAATACAAGCCTAGAGCTAAATTCTTCCCTATATTGTCAAGTTATTTTTGACAAGGTTTCCACGAACATTTGGTGGTGGAAATAATAATCTTTTAACTAAATATTGTTGAAAAATAATAATTACATGGAAAAGAATAAAATTGGACCTTTACCTAATCCCATATACAAGTATTAACTCAAAATAGATAAAAGACCTAAATATAAATCTTAAGACTATAAACTTTTAGGAGAAAATCTGGGTCATAAAACCTCACAACATTGAAATTGGCAGTGATTTCTTGGATATGATTTCAATGGCACAGGCAACAGAAGAATATACAAACTCCCTAAAAAATAAAAGAAAATATTGTATATCCAAAGACAATGTGAACCGAGTTAAAAGTTACTAATAGAATTGGATAAAATATTTCCAAATGCTATATCTGAAGGTATATTAATATTCCAACTAGAAATCCTAAAAATTAACAACAATAAAGGCAAACAATACAACTTAGAGATAGGTAAAAGACTAACATAAATAATGAATCTCCACAGATAACCAATCTTAGTTGTCTGTTGGATGGAAACTCTTGTTTCTCTGGTTCTGGTGAGTGTTACCTATTTCTTCTTTGTAGTTAATCTCTTTGAGTATTTTCTCTAGTGCTGGTTTTGAAGACATAAATTCCTTCAGTTTCTGTTTGTCATGGAAGCTTCTTATTTCTCCATCTAATTTGATAGAAAGTTTTGCTGGATAGGAAATTTTTGGCTGGAAGTTGTTTTCTTTCAGAGTTTGGAATATGTTACTCCAAGCCCTTCTGGCTCTCATGACTTGGTTTGGGAAGTCTGGAGTGATTCTATGGTTTGCCTCTGAATGTCAGTTGGCCCTTTGTTTTTGTTGCCTTTAAGATTCTCTGCTTGGCTTCCACATTGGTCATTTTAACAATTATATGGCGTGGGGATCCTCTTCTCCGATCCTGTCTAAAGGGAGTTCTATAAGTTTCCTGGATCTGTGTATCAACCTCTTGCTCTATATTTGGAAAATTTTCTGCTATTACTTCCTTGAAGAGATTGTTGATCCCTTTGGTATCACTTTCTTTTCCCTCCTCTATTCCAATTATTCTTAGGTTAACTCTCTTAAGATGGGCCCATATTTCTTCAATGTCAGATTCCTGCTGTTGGATATTTTTTTCTAGATTAGAAACTATGCATTCATTTTTGGATTGCTCATCTTCTAAGAGCGAGATTCTGTTCTCCATGTGGTCTAATCGGTTGTTTGTGCTTTGAATTGAGGCCTTTACTTCATTAATTGCATCCTTTATCTCTTTTTGGCTCTCTCTGAGTTCTTTTCGAAGCACCTCTATTATTTCTACAGTTATTTTCCTGATTTGATATTCTAGAAATCTCTGATTTTCTGTTTTATCGGGTTCTGATGTTGTGGGGTTGTGCACATTCATTGCTCCAGTGTTATTCCTCTTTCCCATGATTTCGGATGCTTGTGCCTTCTCTGGGTTCTTCCCTTGGGTCACTATGACTTCACTTAAGGTGCTCTGGATCTCGAGTCTGTATTATCTCAGACCCCACTACTCCTTTACTGGGTTGTATCACAGAGTCTCCAACTCAGAGAGTCAATAGAGGCTGCTTTAAAATATGGGGGGTGCCAGGTTGCACGTTCTCCTATGGTGTGATATCTCTGCCACCACCACTCCCTCACTGGGTCAAGTCCCAGGAGGCCCAATACTGCGATTTCTCCTCTGTGGCCCGCAATTTGACTCACTGTTCTTGAGTACGCAGATGTAGCTGTACTGGACTCGGTGAATTCACTGCTGCTGCCGCCGCCGGTGTCAATATGGCGCCTCTGCCACGCCCTCGGCCATGAGGCTGGTGTATTTTTTCTTCTCTGGTTTTGATTTCCACTCTGAATCCCTGCAGCATGTGCTGAGCTCAGCCACTGGGAGCTTTAAATGTTGTCTGCGCCAAAAGATCCCGCCTGGCTGTTCCGCAGAGGCTCACCTGGCTTGCTGTAGCCGTCCGTTGAGTTCGCCGCTGCCGCCGGCAGTATGGCGCTGCTGCCGCGTCCTCGGGCTCGTGTGTCTCCTCTGTGGCCCTGAGCTCTGTTCTCAGTCCGCTTTCTCTCTGGAGCCTGGTGGTTTTTTTTTGTTTTTCTGGTGATGGTGTTTTCTGGCTATGAAAGGCGTTCTTTTTGTGGTAATGGAGATTGGTTGTTAGCGGGACTCTTAAGCCCCGCTTTTCTCGGTCGCCATCTTCCCGGAAGTCCTATTTTTTCTTAATATGTTAAAATTTCCAAGCATTTCATAGAAAATCTATCAAATTTCAATTTCTTCCTTTCATTATTTTTTCTCTTTCTTTCTTTCTTTCTTTCTTTCTCTTTTTTTCTTTCTTTCTTTCTTTCTTTCTTTCTTTCTTCCTTTCTTTCTTTCTTTTTCTTTCTTTGTTTCTTTCTTTCTTTACTTCTTGATTTCTTTTCTTATTTCATTCCTTTTCATGATGCTGTACATCAAGCCAACAGTAGGCAAGCATTCTATCACTGTACTCTAGCCCCATCCAATCATCATTTTTTTATATTTCATAAAAATAGCATCTTTTGAAGTACTAGGGATGAAACTCAGGGACATTCTACCTTCAATCTACACCCCCCCAGCACTATTTTTTATTCTTTATTTTGAAACAGGGTCTCACTAAGTTGCAGAATGTCTCACTAAGTAGCTGAGGCTGTCCCGAACCATGATCCTCCTGTCTCAGCCTCCCAGGTACTGGAATTATAAGTGTGTGCCATCATGTTTAGCTTAGCGCTTCTCTCTTTTTATCTTTTTGAACCCTGTTCTTTTCATTCAAAGGGCTTATTTTGGTTTAAAATTATATATGATTTTCTACAATTAGTTCCTCCTGTATCAAAAAATGAGATAGCAAGTAATCATTTCTGGATCAAAGAATCACCTCTTGTATAAGAACTTTCATTTCTATGAGAACATAAGATCCATTGAAAACAATGCCGTGTCTTTTGGCTTGTATTTCTTAATATTAGTAAGCAATTTACTAATATGTATTTTTCAAACATTTGATGTCATGAGGAAGAATGAAAAATAAGAAAGAAGAAAGGAATAGCATATGAATCAATATTCATAATTCTTAAACAAGGAATGACTTCTTACTAACTTGTAGCTAGATAATGGTCATGAAAACTTATTGTAGTAAAATTTATTGCAAATATCTATTCCCTCTATTACACTTTACTACTTTTGGGGAGATGTTAAGACAGTAATTTTAAATGGTAAAAAAAAATTTTACTCTCAATGAATTCTCATTCTGAACCTCACGTGTAAAAGAAAGACAAGAAAATAAAATTGAAGTGCCAGCTTGGAGAATTTTTTCCTTAATTTTTTTCTTGGTCATCCACAGTTTAATCCCATCACTTTGAGTTATACAGAAAACATACTTTGTGCACATGAGGAGAAATATGACATAAACTTGCTATTAATAAGTGCAGGTTGTGAATATATATAAACATATGTATATACATTTATATATGTGTCATAGATAAATGGTTTGTATATATTTTGTACATACATGTTTATATGTATATAAGTATAAAATGTATGTATCTATACAGATTATTTAAATGTCAAGCATGACTATGTGGTTTTGATGCACTGAATGTTCAGAGGATAGCTTCCTTCTTTTAGCTGATAATTCTTTCAATGTCATCTCACGGTTATTCTTTTATTGCTCCTTGTGGTTCTGTAGTCAAGTTTGTGGGAATGCAGGAGATCAGCAAGGTTATTTGTTGTGAGGTGCCCCTGTGATGACCCACACACCTGAACTCACATTGAAAGAGCAGAACAGAGTGTACAGGTTTGAATGCCTGCCAGAAGTAATGACCAAAGACTGTTTAGTTAAAAGTACAATGTTTTTGCAATATTTTTCACAACAGGCATATACACATTTGAATTTGCCTCTTTGATTTTATAAACTAATGTTTAATGAATACTTATTTTTTGTAGCTAATTATTTCTCTCTCTGTTGGATATTACTGTCTGTCATTTTTTTTATTCATTTCCTCTGAATTGCTCTGGATTTTTACTATTTGGTATTTCACTTATTTTTTATTTGATTTTAAATCTCCTTTTATTACTTTATTTCTTAGGGATCTGGGATACAATCCATTTCTCTCATTGTATTAGATTTCATCTGAATTGCTTTTATTAAATTACCCTGGTTTAACTCTTGTCTTTTGGTGGAATACTAAAAATATTGATAAGATTTTCTGTACAGATGCTTCTTAACTTTAAAGGTGTTTTCTATATATTAGTAAACCTATTATTGGTGGAAATATTATGAGTTTAGTATCTATCAAATAAGATCTGTATTACTTGTCTTATGAGAGTATAATACTCATAATAATCTCACACTAGGATATATTGGGTTCAGAGATCAAACAACTTGGAAGACACACAGAACATAAATTAAAACTCTGATTAAAAACATAAATTAAAACTCTGATATTTATTTCAATTGTAACACATTTTCTAATTTATAGATGATAAAATGGAGAATCAATTGATTTAACCAATGGCATAGGCCTTAAAAGGTTGAAGCACTACATGAACCAACATTTCTTTACTTACCATTCAGGGTTTGGCAAACAGTCTTAGTTACTGAAAAGATACAAAATATTTAATACATAGCCATATTCCCTGAGACTTGAAATACAATAAGAAAATGATACAGAAATATGACATATTTTATAGCACAAAAATGACAGCAATAATAATCATTATCATCATTATAATTATTAAGATATTTTGGATGGATTGGACTTGTAGAAATGATTAGATATTTATTATCATAAAATGAACATTTGTAAAGATGGTAATATGTAGATAAAGTGATGACATCACTAATTTCACCATGGTAGGATGAATCAGGGGAATAGCAAACTTTTTCATAAAGGATAAGAGAGTAAACAAAATTTTAGGTCTTGCCGAGCATGGTGGCCCACACTATTAATCCCTGCGCTTGAGAACTTGAGACAGCAGGATTGCACAGGTTAAAAGCCAGCCTCAGCTATTTAGTGAGACTCTCAGCAACTTTAGTGAGACCCTGTTTCCAAATAAAATATAAAATAGGTCTGGGAGTATAGCTTGGAGGTAGAAACGCCCCTGGGTTCCACACTTCGTACCACCAAAAAAAAAAAAAAAAAAAAAATTAGGTCTTGTGGGCCAAGAAGCAAATTATATAAGCATCTGTCTATCATTTAAAATATGTATGCCATTCAAAACATCCAATAACCAGAGATGGGAGTTCCTGTATCCTGGAAATTATATAAAAGAATATTTATCTGAAATCAAGTAATACTTCTGATAGATGAGGTTTTGATTTTTTTTTATTATGGTACTAGAGATTGAATCCAGGAGTATTCTAACTCTGAACTACATCCCAAACCTATTTTTATTTTGAAAAGAATCACACTAAGTTGCTGAGGGCCTAAGTTTCTGAGGCTGGCCTTGAATCCTGCTATTCTGTGTCTCAGCCTCCCAAGTAATCTCACCTGAGATTACAGATGTGTACCTCCATGTCTGGCTAGTTTTTAGTCCAGAGAATCATGGTTCCATGCATCATATAATTTTATTCTCAAACTAAATTTTGTATTTATATTTCTGGTTTACTAATGCCATTTAAAACTGTTCCTGAGCTGGGTGTGGTGGCATATGTTTGTAATCCCAATACATAGGAGGCTGAGACAGAAGAATCATAGGTTTGTAGCCATACTCAGCTATTGAGTAAAGCCTTCCACAACTTAGTGAGACTGTGTTTCAAAATAAAGAATAAAAATAGGACTAGGAGTGGGGCTCGGACATAAAATGTCCTTAAAATAAATAAATAAATCTGGCCCTGAAACATTGTAAAATGTATATTTTACACATTAGAAAATATTCTGTTATTAGTAGTCTCTATATTAATTAATATTCCTACAAAAAAAAAACTGTAGTGAGAGGTTCTTTTTCAGGTAAATTCAGAAGACCCATTTTTCCTTGGAGGAAACAATAGCTTCATAAACATAAGCCCAGTTAGAATTATGATGGGTATTCGGATTTTTTTTACAGGTCTGGAGATGGAACCCAGGGGCATTTGACCTCTGAGCTATAGCCCCTGCCCTATTTTTTATTCTTTATTTTTGAAACAGGGTCTCACTAAGTTGCTGAGGGCCTCAGTGAGTAGCTGAGGCTGTCCGCGAATCACGATTCTCCAGTCTCAGCCTCCCGAATGCTGGGATTACAAGCATGCGCCACCACACCCGGCTCTAGATTTTTAAATCTCTGTATTGGTTATGGTGGCAGGCCCATGAGATCTAGCCTCCGTTTTCCTGGATTGCTTCTTAAGCTCTTTTGGTGAATTTGAAAGCTCTTTTTTAGAGGCCAGCCATATTGGTAGAGGAGTTTTGGTAATGATATCCCTAGAAAGAAGAAAACAGATGAGGTCACCATCAGGAGGAAATCAACAGCAGCATTATTCTACAGTCCTGTTACTTATATCAGGTTCTAGGGAAATGGCTCATGTTCATTTGAGTATGACATGCACATGTGTGTTGTATTTTGCCTAGCCATATTTATATAACCTTATAAACACCTATGGCTATGCAGGATGAGCACACATTTGCAGCCATTTAGAATGAGCAAGGTGATATCCTTACTGCCAGCTTGGTGCATGACCTGACATACAAACCATTGCATTGGGTCCAAAAACCACAATAGCAAAAAAAGGTACCACAGGTGACTATTAGGAAGGTCAGTATCTCTACATTTGTGAGAAGCTCAGTGAGTCCCAACAGGTTGTAAGTGGGTCCTCCTGTATTTCTGTGCCTCGGCATAGCTGTTGGGATGTATCAGAATCCTTAGTCTCTTGGCAGTGGTTCAGTATAGTTCAGTATAGTCAACCTTCCAGTCTTTTAAAGGCTTAATACCTTGGGGAACCTCTCCTAGGATTGTAGAAACACTTTATTTCTATGGGTAACATTCTGTGTACCAAGGACATTGTCATAGAGTGTCTTGTACTTGAACACAGGTAAGAGGCAATCCCCACAGCTGGACTAAGAGCTCCATGGTGCAGGTCCCTACATGTCTTATCTTCCATGGTATTATTGACAAGGGTTCTAGGAATAGCTGGAGAACCCAACTCATGCTAATGTGTTGGCAGCACCATTATTATGGGCCTATAATAGCCTATGTCCCCAAACATGATGATAGGATCTCATTTCCAGAGGCCCCATCTTTATAGGTTCTTACACAACCCTTCTCTACAGCTGGTGGTAACCAATAAACGATCCTTGTGCTGTCCATTGGGGCAGCCACAGATTAGACCCCAGTAGACTGACCAGCTGTCTGTACAGACATGAAATGGTTGAATCATCTTCATGAGGGCTAGCCAAACTGCTAGGAGCTCAGCCATTGGCTCGATTATATGACACCAGTCTTATACCAAAAGGTCTCTATGACAAGTTGTAAGAACATAGCTGCCCAGGTGGGAACTTGCCCATGATAGAAGCCATCAGTATACCATGTTTTAGGATGCATTGGGACTTTACCTTTCTCAACGAAACTTGCAGCATCTCCCACTTCTCTGCACAGGAGCCATCAATATACCATACTTTTGCAAGTATTGGGGCTTTCCCTTCTTTTTAGGAATTTGAGGTATCTTCCATTTCCATGAGTTGCAAAGGAGCAGTGGCTTGGAAATATGCAGGCCTCAGAAGAGTATGTATTATTCAGGCAAAGGGATTTAGAAAAATGTGCTCAATGCTCTCTCTATATATGCCCAACTTCATCAAAGTGGACATCTGGGCTATCCCTGTCCAGGGTCCTTAGTTGAGAACCTCAACCAGCTTTCAATAGGGTAAGAGCTTGCATCATTACTGACCCCATTACCTGTAATGAGTTCAAAAACCAAGAGGGCAGACTCTATGGCCATTAACTGTTTGTCAATGAGAGAGTAGTGTATCTCTGCCTCTTTCCATAGCTGTGACTAAAATCCAACTGGACTATTCTTAACACCTTGTTACTGCTATAACATCCGTCTAAAACTTGTGTCATCTGCTTGGCCTGTTAGTAGAAAAGGAAGGCCAGACTCTACTATTTGTAGAATGTGTGCCTGATCCATGCACTTTACATGGCAGTAAATTCAGTTTTTATATCAGGGGCCCAATCTCAAGTTGTCCCTTTATGAACAAGGTGGTATAAGGGGCACATAAACATAGCTAAATGGGGCATAAATATTCATCAAAACCCCAAAAGATCCAGATATATCTGACTGTTTCTGCCCAAGGATATGATTTTATCTTATCTATCAATGTTTCAGGTATCACATTTGTCTTACTTGGACAGAAGAATTTGACAGAATGCCAATGTTGCCGGACCTTGTTCTTGTTGACAGCCCACCTTTATACCTGGAGAGTGGCCCAGAGGATGCATGCAGATGCTTCTAACTCTGTTAAGAGAATTAGAGGATAGCATGTGATCAATATAATAAAACTATCACACAGCCTCAGGCTTCCACTGAGAAGCCAAATCATGTGCCACCAAACTGTAACAAAAAGTGGAGCATCCAAGCATCTCTCAAGCAATACCAAAAATGTCCATTGCCACCCTTCTCAGGTAAAAGGAAATTGTTCTTGGCTTTCTGGAATAATAATGCCAATGGGGAAAAAGACATTCACTAACTCTATAATATAATAGAAATGTTCCAGTTCATGTGACATGTGATCCATCAGCTTTAAAATGTTGGGTACCACTGCATGCAAAAGTGGTGTCACTTTATTTAGCTACAAATAGTCTACTTTCATGTGGCAGGAGCTATTGAGTTTTCACACTGGCCACATGAGAGTTGAATGAGCTATGAGTTGGGCAGATTGCATTTGATTCTTCGAGCTTAAGTATAATTTGTCCAATTTCCTCATAACCCCTGATAACTTGTAATGTCATATATTCACAGTCCTTGTGGCTAAGGGAAGTTGTAAAGGAGCATAATTGGGATGTCCTTTTCTAATAGTTTTTACCACAGGCATCCATAGCTGGAATTCTCCAACAGTTGTCTTCACAGTCAATCCCTGTAACACATCCACCGACAGGATACATTCAGCTATGAGGGACACATACTTCATATTGCTTAGGAGGCAGATGTCCAATTCCCAAAGTCACCAGGGCATGTTAAACCATAATAGGACAGTCCCCATAACCTTCTATAGTAGCCTTAGGGCTGGTTAACTGGCCTGGGTTGCTGAAAAGGAGGGTGCTGTCTGTTCCTCTATCAGCAACTGTCAGGAGGCATTGCATATGGTAGGCCAGAAAATAGTCAGTTCCACATACAATCTCAGGGCAGCCAGTTACCCTGCTAACCAAACGCCCTGGCTGAATTTCTGAAGTCTTTCAGTGCTCAACATTGCTCTCATTTTTTCCTCCCATTAATGCAGCCAGTGGACTTGCTGTGTCAGCTTTGGCATGCCACAGCATTGCAGAACATTTGGGCCACCTTTCTGCCTCCCTATGGGTGCACTGACGGGATGTTTGTCTCCATTGCCTCTAACAACCTCAAGACCTCATCTGGCTGGGATTTTATAATGTCCCAATCCTCTGGCAGGGTCCATGCAGCCAAATACTCTGATACCATGAACCATGACAGGGCCAGGGCCACATCTTCACCCTGGGTTAATCCTCCCAGGGCTGTTTCGCCAGAGGGGTGTTGAAGGTACTCACCTCATCCTGATGACTATAGCAAGTGTCAGAGTCCACCTGTGGTTGCAGGGGAGGTTTTGTAATTGAGATCCCCAAAGAAAGAAAACATGTGGATTTGCATTAAAAAAAAAGCAGCTTTTGTCTATAAACCTGATCCTTATATAGGGTTCTGGACAAAATGGCATATGTCCACACTAGCTTGACATATATATGAATATTCCTATTCATATATTCATATATTCCTGTTGTGCTTTTCCTAGTCATGCTTATATAACTAAATGCACATCTGTGGCTGTGTTGGATGGATGAGTTCATGTACTTATTGCCAGCCTGCATTTCCTCTGGGGCTTACACACCTAATTGCTTTAATTGAATTATTTGCTACTCAAAATATTTAAAATATTTTGTTTTTTATTGAACTTTAAGTGAAAGAGTACAGAGGTAGAAATTTAATGATCCATTCACTAAAGCCGAATAGACTCCATGGACAACTATACACAACCAAAAAATAAAAAAGAAAGAAAGAAACATACTCACACTAATATGTTTCTGTCTTTTCTCAGCACAAATGAACTGTTTAGATACTATTTGTGATTATCCAGATGCTCACCAATTCCATTTCTTTATTCTGAGCATAGAGGAACACTGAATGTCTCATTCTTTTGTTGTTAAGCTATATCATTGTGTTATGGAAAAAGGGAGGAGGAAGAAGATGATGAGTGCATTGGCATATTAGTAAATTATCTTCCTGAAAAAATAATACAAGACCCCTTTTTATAGTATTTACTAGTTTTCTATACATAAATACCCCATGTTTGATAGAAGGTTATCAAGTTAGCATCAGTAAATTTGGAATTAGGAAATGTATACAAAGTTGACTTGCAAACCAGTTTGAATTGAGTACAGCCCACTAGATTTATGTGACTCCAGAATTAGTCATTAAGCCCCATGTGTAACTAGCCTTAATATCACATTAGAAAGACACACAAAAACACAAGTTAAAGAAAAGCCTGGAACCCCAAGTAATATTAAATCATAATAAGAATAAGAAGTAAATCTCATTACACTAAGCTATTGGAATTTTGAAAATGTTTGTTATCCAGCATTACCTAGTCTGTTCAATCTTGACTGATACTTTTACTTTGAGAGAGTAACCTACACTAAAGGTGTTATCTAAAAGATGGTGGCCCGTAAAATCTACAACATCTGAAAATGAAGTAATAACCAACTCTCAATGAAGACCATGTTGTCCTATGAGGCAGCAGCAGAGGCTTCAGGGCAGCAGTAGATACTTAGAAATATAAAGATAAAGTGACTAGTAGCTATCAGAAACCATAAATGGAGCATAAGGTATACTTTTTTATGAGTATATGCTAAATAACACTCAGACTAATCCAGGAATGCTTAGAACTGATAAAAAAAAAAAAAAAAAAAAACAGAGACAGTCTTAGAAAGTATCACAGCTCTTTGTGACACAAGACCAAGTAGAATAATATTCTGGAAGGGATTCTGGGATAGAAAATATTTATACAAAGAACATCTGAATGAAGTTTGTACTTTTGTTAATAATATATTAGTATTTATTCATTAGTTGTAATACATGCATCAAACAGATAAAAAGGTTTATAATAGTATAAATAGGTATGGTATAGATGGATACTTTATATTTTCTTCATTCTGCTTTGTAAACCTAATACTATACTAAGTTATTTTATTTATTAAATAAATAAATGTATAATTATGAATGTTGTGATTTTTATAATACAAAATGTGTAATATTGTACAGAATAATAATTGTGTGAAATACACAGTTTTTTTACATTTTAGATTTGATAATAAATGAAGTTATCACATTTTACTGTGGTCAGATATATGTGGATGATTTCAACTTCATATTAATACATATGAAGATATATGTATTACATATTACAGAAGATATATCTGCATACAATGTTATGCCGTAAGGATGTATGTGTAATGCAGATATTGTGTGTATGCATTTATATGCACTTTGTAAACTAGCCCAGATAATTAAATTTTATTTTGAGCTACACCTGCTCAACATACATATGATTCAAAAAACTTAAAAGTCCAGACCTCTAGTCTCAAGTGTTATTTTACACATTCAAAAGACATTTTATTTATTTACTTACTTATTTATTTATTATTTTTTGCAGGTTTTGGGTTGGAACCCAGGGGCATTTGATCTCTAAGCTATACCCCCTACCCTATTTTTTATTCTTTATTTTGAAACAGGGTCTCACTAAGTTGCAAAACGCCTCAATGTGTAGCTGAGGCTGTCGGGAACTGCGATCCTCCAATCCCAGCCTCCCAAATGCAAGCGTGCCCCACCACGACCAGTTCTCAAAAGACATTTTAAAAAACATAAAATTTACCAATGTTAGTAAGACAAGGAATGATTCATGTATGCTTGTTTAATTCCATTTCCAAAAGATGCCAAAGAAAAATAAATCTGTCATGGAATTATTCTACAGCTGTGACACATTTTCAGGAACTATTGTCACAGACTGTAATAATGAGTGCAAGAGAAAACATGTTCAGCAGCAAATGCTGGCATGACGTGCATGGATTTAAACACTCATTTGTCACCTTGGCACAGGCTGCACTTGTCTTTAACAATACTTTCCTGTTTCATTTCTCAAACTCCTCCTGCTGATCAGAGTTGAGGTCCCTGTTTATTTTATTGAATATTAGAACTTTTCTGTATTACCTCAAACGGTATGTGAGCATAACTATCTTCAAAAATTCAGATATTTTGAAGTGTATAATCACCTTCATGCTAAAAACAGATCATAGCAGACTCTCCAACTCCTGAGTACATTTCTATTGAGAACACCTCAAAAAATCCTGAGCAATCACTTTAGTTCACATGCAGAGATCAGAAACAAATAATTTTCTAGAATCTTTTGCCATTTGGAGTCTAATCAATCCTACCACAGTGGCTTCATTTCTTAGAAATGATGGTGATGCAAATATGGAAAGGAAAATGCAATAATTATTGACACAACCTGATTATAACAACATTAGGTGGAAGATGAGGAAAGCTGTAAAGAATGGGGCAAGAAGAAAAAAATTTCACTCCAGATCAAGTCTATCAAACCTTCATGAATTTTTTTTCTGAGCTGCCTCCCAAAGATGAACCTCTTTGACCAAGTTTTCCCTTCCATTATAGTGTCTCCTACCCATAAGATGGACACTTTAAAAGTATAATTCTTTAGTAGCACAATAAACATCAATACAAGAACATATTTATAAAAAACAAAAATAAAAATTGTTATACTTTAAAAAAAATTGACCAATGCAAATATTTAAAATTCTCTCATTGGTGTGTGTGTGTGTGTGTGTGTGAGTGTGATTAATATAACATTATTTTTATTATTTTTTCAAAATTTTAATTTTTTTGTGTGTGTGGTGCTGGGGATTGAACCCAGGGGCATTCTACCTCTAAGCTATATCCCAGCCCCCAATTTTTTTATTCTTTATTTTTATTATTATTTTTATTGGTGCATTATAATTTCACATTATAATGCAGATATGTTGACAATGGCATACATCCACACAGTACTCGGTGCCTTTTCCCATCTCCCCATTTCCCTCTCTTCCAATACCAAGTGTCCAGGTTGACAATGTTATATTTACATGTATAAAATTAGTCAAAGGTAGCATTTTCATTCTTCCTCTCCTACCCTTTCTCCCTAGCTCCACTTTGGATCTCCTTTATTTTCTGGATTTCCTCTGTTATCCCAATTGCTCCCTAGCTTGAGCATTTTAGAGAAAACATATGTCCCTTCTCTTTCTGTGCTTGGCTAATCTCACTTGAAATAATGTTCCCCAGGTCTTCCCATCTTCTTACAAATGACATAAATTTGTTCTTCTTTATTACTTAGTAGAATTCTATTGTATATATTTCTCATAATTTTTATTACTGAGTACAATTTTTTGTGTGTATTTCTCATAATTTTGTAATCTATTTATCTGTTGAGGGGTGCCTAGATTGACTCCATAATTTGGCTAGTGTGAATTATGCTGCTATGGACATGGGTATGTATATATTACTGTAGATTTTTTTATTTCAATCTGTTTGGAAAGATAGCCAGTAGTGGTATAGCTAGATCATATGGTGGATCCATGCCCAGTTTTCTAAAGAATCTCCACACTCCTCTCCATAGCAGCTGAATTAGTTTGTACTCCCATCAACAGTGTAGAGAGTTTCCTATTTCTCCATATCCTTACCAATATTTGCTTTTATATTACTTCTTTATACTAGTCATTCTAATTAGGGTTAGATGGAATCTCAGTGTAGTTTTAATTTGTATCTGATTGCTAATGATGTCAAATTGTTTTTCATGTATTTATTGGTCATTTGTATTTCTTCTTTTGTGAAGTGTCTATTCAATTCAGTTGCCCATTTCTTGATTGGGTTACTTGATTTGCTAGTATAAAGTCATTTAAGCTCTGTATATTTTGGATATTATCCCTTTATCAGAGAAATAGCTGGTAAAGAGCTCCCATTCTATAGGCTTTCTCTATAGTTTCTTTTTTTCTTTTTCTTTTTTTTTGGTGATAATGGGATTCCTGGAAACCCTTCTACCTTTGGGCTACACTCCCAGACCTCTTTTATATTTTTTTATATGGAAACAGGGTTTCTTAAACCAGCGTGGCTGGCTTCGACCCTGTGCGATCCTCCTGTCTCCGCCTCCCAAGCGCGGGGATTACAAGCGTGCGCCACAATGCCCGGCAAGAAATTATTTCTTAGCATATATAATCTACCTAAATTTAACCAAGAAGACATAGAACACCTAAATTAACTGCTAGCAACCAAAGAAATAGAAAAAGTAATAAAAATTCTATGATCAAAGAAAAGCCCAGACCCAGATGTGTTTCTAGCTCATTTCTACAAAACTTTAGGGAAGAACAATACTCTACAACTTGTTCTAGAAAGTCAAAAGAGATGGAATTCTTTATTTTTTAACAGGGTCTCACTAAGTTGTAGAGGGCCTCACTAAGTAGCTGAGGCTGGACACCAACCCAGATCCTTCTGTCTCAGCTTCCCAAATACTAGAATTACAAGCATGTGCCACCCAAACTGGCAACATTCAATTTTTTAATACATAATTTTAATTGTTACCAAACTTTTCCAAATTCAAATCTATCTTAATAGAGGTACTAATTTTCAAAACATTTGGCTAATGAACACTTATTTATTTATTTATTTATTTATTGTGCTGTTGGGGATTGAACTCGGAGGCATTCTACCACTGAGCTATACCTCCAGACCAATTTTTGTTGTTATTTATTTTGAAACAGCATCTCACTAAGTTGTGAAGGGACTCACTAAGTAGCTGAGGCTGGCCACGAACCCAGATACTCCTGTTTCAGCTTCCCAAGTACTGGGGTTATAAGCATTATGCCAATATGCCCGGCTCACTTTTACAATTACTTGTAGTTTCCACAAACACCAACATTTGTACATAAGTTGTCTATATAGTGGCTAAAATAAAGACTCAGATTGAGTAGATGGGAAATGGACTCTTCATCTTAACAGTTGCGCAACCTTGTACAAGTTGATTACTCTCTGATCCCAGTTCCTTTGCTCCTCTACAAAACAGAATAATAATAGTATCCAACCACTGTCTTGTGAAGAGATACTGAAATTTGGCATATAAACCAGCAAAATTTCTTATACATAATAAGTTCTCAATTTGTTCATGTGTGTGGGAGACAGTATTTAGTGCTCATAATTACTGTATATATATAATGAAACTTGTACATTATCAATTTCACATATATATGTTTACATATATATGTATATATAAACAGTAATTGTCAAGAAAGGTCAATGTAATGAAAAAAAGGTTGAAACAACTTTTAATAATGCACATATAAAGTGTAACAGAGCTAAAATTCACCACAAGAAAGAATAAAACCGAAACAGATGTCATCAAAGCAGCATGAAATGAATCAGGAAAGAGAATTATCATTTCTTTTCTGGATTTGGACATCTCTTTTGAGGCATACCACAGAAAATTGTATTCTGTGCACTTTTGTTGCTTCAACAAATGAAAAAAAAAAGAAAAATCAGAATAGCACTCTTCAAATGGTTTTGGTGATTTCTGTTTGATTTATTTAGAAGTGGACAGCTGAGCCGGGCGTGGTGGCGCACGCTTGTAATCCCCGCGCTTGGGAGGCGAGACAGGAGGATCGCGCAGGTTCGAAGCCAGCCGCGCTGGCGTAAGAGACCCTGTTTCAAAAATATAAAATAGGTCTGGGAGTGTAGCCCGGAGGTAGAAGGGCTTCCAGGAACCCCAGTACCACCAAAAAAAAAAAAAAAAAAAAAAAAAGAAAGAAAAAAGAAGTGGACAGCTGAAATGCACAGTGAGATCTTCAAATAACTTTAGTGTCAGCTTAATTTCTCTGATTGGCCCCAGGTAACTTCTATAATAAATTTGGGCGTTTGTTTTTTTCTGGGGAAGATGTTTAAATATTCTACTGGGATCATTCAGCTACCTGCTTGCAAGCAATTAGTGAAGGAGAACTAATCAAAACTATTTTTAAAACACTTCAAGATATAAGCACAGCCAATGTCTTCTTGAATAGGACTCCAATCGTTAAAAAAGTAATAAAAGAAAAGACAAATTAAATTTCATCAAATTACAAGGCTTCCACACAATTAAGAAAAAAATAGTGAAGGGGCATCTTCAAAATGGGAGAAAGTCAATACCAACTGCTATGCTGACAAAGAATAAATATCCAGAATATTTTTTATTTGTTTCATATCTTTTATTTTAATATATTTTTATTGGTACATTGTAGTCAAACATCACAATGAAATACAAGCCTTGCTAGGATATCCAAGTACACATCGTCCAATCAACCTTTATCCAATCCCCATCCCACTCCCTCCCCCTCTCTCAATCTCATGCTTGATTTAGTGATTAACATTGATAATTTTATTTACATACATCATGTGCTTTAAAGAGATTCAATCTTCCCCCAATCCATCCCCTCTGACTGGTCACCTTAATTGCTCCTCCATAGGGCCCCTTCTTCCATTAGATTCCCTCCTATTATCCATTTCTTCCTAGTTTTGCATATTAGGGAGAGCATCCAATTTTTTTTTTAATTTTCTGTGATATTTCTTTGTGTATGCTACTTTGCAAGTTCCAATTCTACTCTTGAATTGCCTGGCCACCTGGTAGACTCTTCTCATGGCCTCACTGGCTCCAGTACCAGCCTTGTCTCGTGGCAAGGACTAATCCCGTCCTTGCTGACCCTGACCTTGCTCCCCCCTTGGCAGGCTCTGATCCCAGCCTCCGAGACCCCTGCACAGGGCTTACCTCTCGGCAGACTCCTCACTGGCCCCGGCATCAACCTCATCCCTTGGCAGGCTCTGATCTCTGCCTCCAAGGCCCCAGTAATGGTCCTGCCTCACGGCAGGCTCTGTTCCTGGCCTTTCTGGCCCCTACAGTGACCTCACCCCTTGGCAGGCCCCGATCCTGGCCTCGGAGGCCACAGCACCTGCCTTGCCTCAAGGTAGTCCCTGAACCTGGCCTCTCTGGCCCCGGCACTGGCCTCACCCCTTGGCAGGCTCTGATTCTGGCTTCGGAAGCCACAGCACCAGCCTGGACTCATGGCAGGCTCTGATACCAGCCTCACTGGCCCTGCCACAGGTCTTGCCTCATGCTAGGCCCTAATCCCAGCCTCATTGGTCCTGACACTGGCCTCACCCCCCTGCAGTCCCTGATCCTGGCCTTGGAGGCCCCAGAACTGGCCTTGCCTCATGGCAGGCTTCAATTCTGGCCTCACTGACCCTGGCACTGGCCTCACCCTTTGGCAGGCTCTGATTCTAGCCTTGGAGGCCCCAGCACTGGCCTCGCTGGCCCTGGCACCAGCTTTGCCTCACAGCAGGCTCCAATCCTGTCCTCGCTGGTCCCAACACCAGCCTCACCCCTCAGCAGGCTCCGATCCCAGCCATGGAGGCCCCAGCACCCGCCTTGCCTCACAGTAGGCTCCGAACCCAGCCTCGCTGACCTGGGCACTGGCCTCACCCCTCGGCAGGCTCTTATCCTGGCCTTAGAGGTCTCAGCACCGGCCTTGCCTCACAGCAGGCCCTGATCCTAGTCTCACTGGCCCTGGCACTGGCCTCACCCCTTGGCAGACTCAGATCCTGGCCTCAGAGGCCCCAACACAGGCCTTGTCTCATGGCATGCTTTGATCCCAGTCTCATTGGCCCTGGCACTGGCCTAGCCGCCTGACAGGCTCCTATCCTGGCCTCCGAGGTCCCACTTCCAGTCTTGCTTTCTTGCTGTGCATCAGGCTTTGTTCTCTGCCACTATGAGCAGGTCGTCTACATATGTTCCCCCCCCCTTTTTCTGGTGGTACTGGGGTTCCTGGAAACCCTTCCACCTCCAAGCTTTACTCCTGGGGAACCAATTTTTTTATATATATATTTTTATTTGGAAACAGGGTCTCTCAAGCTAGCAAGGCCGGCCTCGAGCCTATGCGATCCTCCTGTCTCTACCTCCTTAGCACGAAGATTACAAGCGTGTGCTACCCACCATGCCTGGCGTTCTTTAATTTTTTTTTTTTAATATGAGGGAGCAGTACATGTCTTTTGTGGAGGCTAGGACCCCAGATACCCAGTGACAATAAAATTTTGTCCTCCCTCCAAAGGCAGAGGTTCACAGCTTCATTCCGGAGAGCAGGCTCTGCTGCTCCATACATACCCTGGCCTCCCACTCTGCGCAGAGGAGCATGGTGGCCATGAGGGCTGATGACTCCCAGAACCTGCAGTGTGGCAGCCCACCCCAACCATGCGGGCTCCCTCTGAAACCCCCCAAACCCTTTTACCACTTAGCATGTTGTCCAGAAATCCCGATCATGTGTGGGAGGAGCAGTCTACTTTTGGGGATATTTCCTCAGAAGTTGACCGTGGACTGGACTGGATCTGACCGCCCCTCCAAACTCTGGTCACCGCCACCACCGTTGATGCCACTGCCATCTCTGTTCTTTCCTGAACACTTTTTCTACAGGTTGTTTTCCAGAATTCCAGAGCATGTGCAGCATTAGTGGTATACCTTTAAGGATATATCTTTAAAATTATGATGTGGTTTTTTTTTTCCAAAATGGCGACTGAGGGACACAGCACTCCTCAGTAGCTGAAGCAAATAAAGTTCAAATACTTAGAAAGCTGTGTCTTAATCAACAAAATAAATACATACCAGGAACCAAATCAAATCCTGGTACCTCGGGGGAACTCTGAACTTGAAGAAGAAGAAGAACATAGATCGGACACCGGACCAGCTGCAGATACAATCGGATCTGAACACTGTTCAGCGGCGGGCTGCTTTCGCGGGCCCGCGGAGCTGCCTGCCCGATAGTCCCGATAGTCCCGCAGCAAGATAATCCAGGACTGAAAACAGCGAGCAGCACCCACCGTCAGAATTCTGTGTGTTCACCAGCAACTGGACCACAACAGCATAGAGACTCCCACGAATCCTGAACCAAGGAAGACAGGTACCTGCGGGCGCCCAGGGAAGTGCAGACCCCCCCAGCACGCCCAAGCCTCAGACCCGAGCACTCTCCTCTGCGCACCTTGTCTGCGCCCCGTCCCCTGCTAGCAGTCAGTGCCTGGGCCACTCTCTCACTAAATTGGAGCCTTCCTATGTGTCTCGCCCCCCCCCCCGCCCCCGCCACCTTGCCAGAGACAGTCTTCCAGGCTGCGAAAGCCCTGTGTAAACCGGAAATCTCCTTGGGGCACCCCCAGTTTCTACATCCTGCGGGAGGCAGAGACCATTACTGGGCACCACGCACTGGATCCTTGAGCACCTATCCTGCACTCCTGGCCCACCGCTAGGTGTTCCTACTCTCCTGGTAGCCAGATGCTTAGTTCTAAGCGAGAACTCAGCTCAATACACCTTGGAAGAGCATACCAGCAGCAACAGACAGCTGCATCCACTCACTCCTGGGTCCAGTAAAAGCAGCACACCCAGCCTGCACTCTTGGAATAGGCAGAGCTCTGGCAGCAAGCGTGGGCATCCAGGAACCAGCATCCATTTGCCCAGGGTACATCTTGGGACCACACCGGCTAACCCAGCTGGAATTTCCAGAGACACAGGAAACTCCAGAGGGCCACAATATCTGCACAGGACCTCAGGGGGAGGTTCTAATTATACCTTGGTCATTCTCCACCCATGTTGTAGGGAAGCACAGGTTGGAGCCTAGGGTGGTGAGTGCAGAGGTACTGACCACAGGTTAGAATTGCGCAGAACCTGTGAATTGTACAGAATCAAATAAAAGTGAAACCAGACATCCGGACACATAAACCTAAAGCAGCTAAAGGAGACAAGGTGTCCAAACACCCAGAGTGACCTAAGTAGATAAAAAATAGAGTACAAAGAAAACTAAGAGACATTGGATGGTATCCTGAAAGTTACCAAAGCAATCAGATAGCACATACTATATAGACCTGATCCCATATGCGTAAATAAGGAGGACTGTTTATTTTACTTTTAATGTGGATGTTTTGTTTTATTTTGCTTTTACAGTGCTTTTGTTTTGGTATGGTTATTGCTGTTTTATTTTTTTTTTCTTTTAACCCACACTTCTCTTACTTTCACATGCTGTTTTTATATATATATATATATTGGATTGTTTGCCTTATTTGTTTATTTCACACAGCTGCTAGTTCCTTTTATTTTATTCTTGTTCTTTTTTCCTCTTTCTTCCGCTTTCCTTCCTTTATTTTCATTCTCCTCCTTTGATTGGTTTTCCTCCCTTTTTCTTGGATTACATAATAGTCTTGGTACCTTGTGTGGATTTTTTTTCTATTCTTTTTTTTTATGTCTGTCTGCTCCTTCCATCACCCCTATTTACAAACCTTCCCACACTAACCCTACATACTTTTCTCCCCCAAAACTTTTCCACATAATATACCTCCTGGTCTAATACCCTACGTATTTCTTACATCCATAATTACTCCACGAACGACAAGAGTCCTAGTAGTTAACTCTCTCTCATTGCTAACAAGATTTCACCTTACCATACTTAAAGTCTTTCTCAACCTAAACATATCCTCTACCTAATCTGACTCCTTTACCAATCACCCCAGCTCCTCCCACATCACCCACCCTCAACACTGGAAAGGCTCTGCTGACTAGCCGATACCCCAACTCCTAATATTAAGATTTGACTAAGCATAATACTCACGAATGATGGGTAGAAACCAGAAAAACAGGACAGAGAACGCTACAAATATGAGAACGAGGAATTATGAAGAGACAGCAGAAATCACGAATACTGACCTACTAGAAATGCAAGAAGGGGAGTTCAGAATCTTGTTGTTCAATATGATGAAAGGATTCAGATCAAGTATAGAGGAGGTTAGAGGTGAATTAGAAACACTAAAAAAGAATCAGAAAGAGGTCTGGAATGAAATGAAAGAGGCAATAAGTGAAATGAAGACAGCAATTGAAAGAAACTCTGGAAGATTAGATGAAATGGAAAACAGAATATCAATATTAGAAGACAGTACATCTCAAACCGAAAACACAGTCAGCGATATACAGAAATCTTTACAGCAACAAAACCTAAACATCCAGCAATTATGGGATAATATGAAGCGCCCTAATTTACGGATAATAGGCATTGAGGAAGGGATAGAGGTACAGACCAAGGGCATCTGTATTTATCTTCAAGGAAATAATCTCAGAGAATTTTCCAAATATGGAAAGAGACTTCGATCTTCAAGTCCAGGAGGCATACAGAACTCCACTGAGACAAAACCAAAGAATGACCACTCCACGCTACATAATAACCAAAATGACCAATATAGAGGCTAAGGAAGGAATCTTAAAAGCAGCGAGAAAAAAAGGTCGGGTAACATATAGAGGCAAAACAATAAGAATCACCCCAGACTATACAACCCAGGTTAGGAATGCTAGGAGAGACTGGTACGACGTGATTCAGACCCTGGAAGAAAATAACTTCCAGCCCAGATTAATCTATCCAGCAAAACTACTATTCAAGATCAATGGCGAATCCAAAGTCTTTCACGATAAACAGAATCTCAAAAAATTCATGAATTCAAAGCCAACACTAGAGAAAATTCTTAAAGAAATAAACCATAAGGAAGAAAAAAGAAACAGACTTCAGAATCAGAGAAGAGAGGAAGTTAATAAGTGGGCCACTTAAGTAAAGAAGAAAGATCACACCACCCAAGAGTAGACAAAACACAAAATGGCAGAAAACAAAAATCATATTTCAATAATATCTCTTAATGTCAAAGGACTTAACTCACCAATCAAAAGACATAGACTGGCAATGTGGATTAGGAAACATAATCCAAATATATGCTGTCTGCAAGAAACACACCTCACAGCCAAAGACATTCACAGGCTGAAGGTGAAAGGATGGAAAAAGATATACCATGCCACCAGTGACCAAAAAAGAGCAGGGGTAGCAACCCTAATATCCAACAAAACAGACTTTAAACTAAAACACATCAAAAGAGACAAATCAGGGCACCTCCTTTTACTAAAAGGAACAATATACCAAGAAGATATAATGATAGTAAATATTTATGCCCCAAATATGGGTGCAACCACATTTGTAAAACAAACCCTTCTGGACATAAGATCCCAAGTAGACCCAAATACAATAATTCTGGGAGACTTTAATACGCCTCTCACACCACTGGACCGATCTTCAAGGCAAAAGTTGAGTAAAGACGTGTTAGAACTAAAGGAAACCATAAACCAAATGGACCTAATAGACATTTTCAGAGTATTTCAACCAGGAACTACAGAATACACTTTCTTCTCAGCAGCCCATGGAACCTTCTCCAAAATTGATCACATCCTGGGACACAAAGAAAATACCAGCAAATTCAAAAAATGTAATATAATTCCTTGCATCTTTTCAGATCACAACGGAATAAAAGTAGAAATCAACAACAGGAAACTTGAAAGAAAGTATTCAAATTCATGGAGAATGAATGATACTCTATTGAATGACGAATGGGTAAGAGCAGAAATTAGGGAAGAAATAAAGAAATTTATGGAAACAAACGAAAACAGAGACACAACCTACCAAAACCTATGGGACACCATGAAGGCAGTACTAAGAGGAAAGTTTATTGCATTGAGTGCCCACATAAAAAGGACGGAGAACCACCAAGTAAAGAACCTAATGACACAACTCAAGGATCTAGAAATTCTGCAACAGTCTACTCCCAAAGCCAGCAGAAGGCAAGAAATCATCAAAATTAGAGCAGAAATAAATGAAATAGAGAACAAAAAAACAATTCAGAGAATCAATAAAACAAAAAGTTGGTTCTTTGAAAAGATTAATAGAATTGATAAACCCCTGGCCAACCTAATCAAAAGAAAAAGAGAATCAACTCAAATTATCAAAATTAGAAATGAAAAAGGAGATATCACCACAGATAGTGAAGAAATTCAAAATATTATCAGAAACTACTTTAAAAATTTATACTCCAATAGACTTGAAAACCTGGAAGAAATTGATAGATTTCTAAGCACAGTTAACCTTCCTACACTTAGCCAAGAGGACATAGCAAGCCTAAACCAACCAATAACAACCAAAGAAATAGAAATGGCAATAAAAATTCTTCCACCAAAGAAAAGCCCAGGCCCAGATGGGTTCCCAGCTGAATTTTACAAAACCTTCAGTGAACAACTAATACCAATACTGCATAACGTGTTCCGGGAAATTGAAAGAGATGGAACTCTCCCAAATTCCTTCTATGAGGCCAGTATCACATTAATCCCCAAACCAAATAAAGATACTTCAAGAAAGGAAAATTACAGACCAATATCCTTAATGAACATAGATGCAAAAATTCTAAACAAAATACTAGCTATACGCATTCAAAACTATATCAAGAGAATAATACATCATGACCAAGTCGGTTTCATCCCAGAAAAACAAGGCTGGTTCAACATACGCAAATCAATACATGTTATTCACCACATAAATAGAATCAAGAACAAAAACCACATCATCATAGCAATAGATGCTGAAAAAGCATTTGACAAAATCCAACACCCATTTATGTTAAAAACACTGCAAAAAATTGGGATAGAAGGAAAGTATCTCAACATCATTAAGGCAATATACTGCAAACCCAAAGCCAACATTATATTGAATGGGAAAAAACTGCAAGAATTTCCGCTACAGTCAGGAACAAGACAAGGATGCCCACTATCACCACTCCTTTTCAACACAGTCCTTGAGACTCTTGCTGCAGCAATCAGACAAGAGAAGGAAATCAAAGGAATTCACATAGGAAGAGAGGAATTAAAATTATCCTTATTCGCAGATGACATGATCCTCTCTCTGGAAGACCCAAAGAACTCAACCAAAAGACTTCTGGACCTGATAGACAAATTCAGCAAAGTCGCAGGTTATAAAATCAACCTAAAGAAATCAGTGGCTTTTCTTTATGCCAACAACGAATCCACAATGAAAGAAATAAAAACAACAATTCCATTCACTATAACCTCAAAACCAATAAAATACCTAGGAATAAACCTAACCCAAGATGTAAAAGACCTCTACAACAAAAACTATAAAACATTAAAGAAAGAAATTGAGGAAGACCTTGGAAGATGGAAAGATCTCCCGTGCTCATGGATAGGCAGAATAAATATCATCAAAATGGCCATTCTGCCAAAACTGATCTATAGGTTCAATGCAATTCCCATTAAAATACCAGTGGCATTCTTCAGAGACCTAGAAAAATCAATCATGAATTTCATATGGAGAAAGAAAAGACCTAGAATAGCCAAAGCAATTCTCAATAACAAGAAACATGCAGGAGGCATTACAATCCCAGACTTCAAACTATACTATAGAGCAATAGTAGTAAAAACAGCATGGTACTGGCACAAAAACAGATATACTGACCAGTGGATTAGAATAGAAGACACAGAAACAAACCCACACATCTTTAGTCAATTAATCTTTGACAAAGGGGCCAAACACATACGCTGGAGAAAAGACAGCCTTTTCAACAAGTGGTGTTGGGAGAACTGGCTAACCATTTGTAAAAAGATGAATCTAAACCCCTATATCTCACCAAACACAGGAATCAACTCAAGATGGATCAAAGACTTAGAAATTAGACCTGAGACTGTGAAGCTAGTAGAGGAGAGCATAGGTTCAACACTACAACATATTGGCACAGGCAGTAACTTTCTCAACAAAACCTCCAAAGCTCAGGAAATTAAAGCAAGAATAAACAAGTGGGATAACATCAAACTAAAAAGTTTCTTCTCATCAAAGGAAACTATCAATAACCTAAAGAGGAAGCCTACAGAATGGGAAAGGATCTTTACCAGCCACCATTCTGATAGGGGGCTAATATCCAGAGTATACAAAGAGCTCAAAAGACTCTACACTAGCAAAACAAACAACCCAATCAAGAAATGGGCAAATGAACTAAATAGACACTTCACAAAAGAAGAGATACAAAGGGCTAATAGATACATGAAAAGATGTTCTTCATCACTGGCCATCAGGGAGATGCAAATCAAAACTACACTGAGATTCCATCTAACCCCAGTCAGAGTAGCAAGCATAAAAAAATCAAACAACAACAAATGCTGGCGAGGATGTGGGGAAAGAGGAACTCTTTTACACTGTTGGTGGGAATGCAAACTAGTTCAACCACTATGGAGATCTGTGTGGAGATTCCTAAGAAAGGTGGGAATAGATCCACCATATGATCCAGCTATACCACTCCTGGGTATCTTTCCAAAGGGGTTGAATTCAGAGAACTACAGCAACATATGCATACCTATGTTCATAGCAGCACAATTCGTAATAGCCAAAATATGGAACCAACCCAGATCACCATCAACAGATGAATGGATAGCAAAACTATGGGAAATACACACAATGGAATTCTATTCAGCCATAAAGAAGAACAAAATTATATCATTTGAAAGAAGATGGAAAGCCCTGGAGAACATAATGTTAAGTGAGATCAGCCAAGCACAGAAGAAGAAGATACATATGTTTCCTCTAATATGCCCAAACTAGGAAACACAAAGAATACCAGTGGGTCTCCAGATATTGAAGGGGAAATACTAGCTAAGTTTAGATGGTAAGATAGGAGAGGAGGAAGGCCGGTCTTGATTAATAAGGGTCTACACTTGAACATGTGTAAAATTATGAATAAGATATGGTTAACCTGGACAACCATTGGTGGGAGGGGGGAAGGGAAAATGGGGGCGGGGGGGGGAGAGGACACCAAATATAGTGTAAATGTATACTATTTATGTTCAATAAAAAAATTGTTAAAAAAAATAAAATAAAATAAAATTATGATGTGGATTGGATTGTATCTCTGCCTCTACCAAATGCTAACCAGCACTGCTGCTGTCACAGCCATCTCGGTTCTCTTCTGATCACCCTATTCACACAGCATGTTGTCCCAAGTTCCTGAGCCTGTGCAGTGGTAGCATTATACCTCTGGGGCTATTCTTCAAAAGATCCAGGTGTGTTGCAACAGATCTCTACCTCTCCTGAATACTAGCCGCTGCCATTGCCACTGCCTCCAACATCTCAATTCTTTCCCAAACTCTTTTCCCACACTGCATGTTGTCCAGTATTCCTGAGCATGCGTGATGGTAGCATTCCACCTTTGGGGCAATTTCTTCAGAAGACCAGGGTGGGTTGGATCAGATCTCTGCCTCTTCCAAATACTAGCCTCTACCGCCACCACAGCCACCACTGTTGCCATCACCTTCCTCCTAGTTCTCTGCTGAACTCCCTCCTTACAGATGATGTCCAGGATTCTTAAGCATGTGAGGAAGAAGCAGTCCCCCTTTGCAGGAATTTTTCCAAAAGTTTCAGGTCAGTTGGATATGTTTTGTCTGTATCTCCAGAATTCTGGATGCCACCATGGCATCTTGAACCCTCTCCAATATATATTCTTTTTTCTTTTCTTTCTTTCTTTCTTTTTTTTTTTTAATAAGAGAAGATGGTATATGTGGTTTGAAGAGGTTGTGGGATCAGGCATTCGGCAGCAATAAATTTTTTCTCCCTTCCAGGAGTGGAGTCCCACAGCCTCACCCGCCCAGCACTGGGCCTTCCAGGGCATGGGCTGGGCCACCCGCCTGGCACTGGGCCTTCCAGGGTGCAGGCTGGGCCCCCTTCCCCCCAACTGGCACCAGGCCTTTCAGGGTGCAGGCTGGGCCACCTGCCCGGCCCAGAATATTTTTAAAAATTTAAAAATAATGCCAGGCATGGTGGCACATGCTTGTAACCCCCGTGCTTGGGAGGCTGAGACAGGAGGATCGCACAGGTTCAAAGCCAGCCTCCACTGGCTTAAGAGACCCTCTTTCCAAATAAAAAATATAAAATAGGTCTGGGAATGTATCTCAGAGGTAGAAGGCCCCTGGTTTCCATCCCCAGTACCACCAAAATAAAAAAATTAAAAATTAACACAAATAAATAAATACCACATAACTATGCATAAAAGCAATCACTTAAATGGCAAGTCTCCACTTTAAGTTAAACTGAACTTTCTGTTTTAACAGCAGGAAAAGGAGTGCACTGTGTTGGAGAACAAAATGTTCTAGCCATATGGTGACCATTTACCAGAAGTTCAGATTTCTTTTCAACAAATAATTCAGTATTATAAACACAAAGGCAAGTATAATTCATTGTATATATTGACTAAGATGCCTTTTTTTCATAAAGCAAAATTAGCCTAGTTAAGTAGTCTGTGTAAGACTTGTAAAAACACATTGCCTATCTAAAGACATTTTATTTAAATCATGTTTACCATATGAAGTCAGTCCAGTCATTTTTTAAAACTAGTTACTGCCATTATGAAATATTAACCTGACTTTAAGATAATGAGGGGAAAAACTCATTAAGATATGTACAAGAAAGTTAAAAGTAACAAGCATGTAGTTGTTTCTGGGCACATTTATGCTTCCCAGCTTCTAGGGTATTGTGTATTGTGTAGAGCTAAAGTATATTTTCTACTTATAAAAGAGACAAGAAACTTCCATAATTACAAATTGCATCCTGGAAGTGTGCTTATTTTATTTCTTCCACTTCCTCTGACCTTTTCTCCCCCATCTGAATTACAAATGGTGAACAATCTGCTTATTTGTATTTTTTAAGGCTTTGGAATTTAAATGAATCTCATTTTAGGCACAATATTTTGGTGAAAGTTGAGAAATATGTTCTGTGAGAAAGATGGTATAATTGAAGGAAATAAAAAAATTTAATTAAGAAATTATGAGGATTTCAAAATTAAGAGAAGAATATAAAAATAAGAAACATATTAGCAAAAAAGTACCAGACACTTATTTGAAAATGCTTAAATAGTTATACTAAACTAGCAAAAATATAATGATAGCATTAGAAAAATTTAATATATTTATGAAAAATAAACATCAAATTATTTAATAATTTCACCATAAGAAAATCACAATAAACACATTTTATAATGTGCCTTTATTGGTGCATCATAGTCTTATAATATAATGTAAATCATGATGAAAATGACATACATGTACATAGCACTGGGTGGCCTCCCCCAGCTTTCCCAATTTCCCCTTCCCAGTACAGAGTACTGATTGACATTGCTATATTCACATATCTGCACACATATTTGATGATAGTATTTCAATTCATGAACTTCAATCTTCCTTCTCCCCTTCCCTTAGAACTCCTCTCTGGCTCCACTAATTTCTTCTCCATTATCTGGAGTCCCTCTTGTATCACATCCCTAGTGTGTGCATATTAGAGAAAAACATATGACTCTTCACTTTCTGTGGCTGGCCAATTTTATTTAATATAATGTTATCCAGTAACTTCCATTTCCTGCAAATTATATAATTTTATTTTCTTTATTGCTGAGTAGAATTACATTGTGTGTATTTTTCATAATTTTGTAATCCATTTACCTGTCGATGGACATCTAGGTTGGTTCCATAATTTGAATATTGCATATTGTGCTACTATAAACATGGGTGTTCATATATTACATTAGTTCTCTGGTTTCAGCCTCTTACCAAGGAGGTAAAAGACCTCTAAAATAAGAATTATAAAACACTAGATAAATACATGAAGAAGATCTCAGAAGGTGAAAATATCTCCCTTGTTCTTAGGTAAGCAGAATAAATATCATCAAAATGGCCATTCTACCAAAAGTGACCCAGAGACAGTGTAATCTCTATTAAAATATCATTGTCATTCTTCATAGATCTAGAAAAATCAGTCATAAATTTTATATATAGAAAAAAATCCAGAATAGTCAAATCAATAAGAACTACGCAGGATGCATCATAATTCCTGACTTCAAATTATGCCACAGAGCTTCTGTAATAAAAACAGCATGTTATTGGCACAGAAACAGACACACAGAACAATGGAACAGAATAGAAGATACAGAAACAAGTTTTCACACTTATAACAAACTAATTTTTGACAAAAGTGCTGGACACATACATTGATGAATAAACAGCCTTTTCAACAAACAGGGCTGGAAAAACTGGTTATACAGTTGTTGAAAAATGGAACTAGATCCTTACCTCTCACTATGCACAGAAACCAAGTTAACATGGATCAAAGACAGAAGTTAGATCACAGACAGACTGTGAGCTAATAAACAAAATTTTGAGTCATTTCAGCGATATTTTCACTGCAGGTGCTGTATTCATACTTACTTGGGAATTAGATTTATAAAACTCTCAGCAACTTAATGAGACACTGTTTACCAATAAAAATACAAAAAATGGGTCTGGGAGTGTATCTTGGAGGCCTCTGGGTTTCATCCCCCGTACCACAATAAAATAAAATAAAATAAAATTGGAAGTGTATATATCTAAAATATATTTCTAAATTAATTTCTCATATATTTAATTAAAATTATGCTTTATGTGTAATATAAAATCAGAAAACAACACAATATATTACCATATAATTATGTAAGTTTTTCTAATATAAAGTGTTTAATGGAGTGATGGAGGCATGATCGTAAGAAAGTTCCAGAGTAATGTGTGCTAAATGCAAACATTTCTATAAAAGCTTGTTTATTTTGTATATTATTTATCTGAAGGAATTCATAAATGCACATAAACATATGTACAAGTTTATACACAAACAACTGGCTAGAATGATTGACTCGCAGATCAACTGAGGTGAATAAAGTTAAGAGTTTTGATTTTTACTTATACTTTACTTATACTTTGTTTGGAAACAGGCTCTCACTAAGAGCCTCACTAAGTAGCTGAGCCTGGATTCAAATCTGTGCGATCCTCCTGTATCAGCCTCCCAAGTGCTGAGATCACAAGTGTGTGCCACCATGCCCAGATTAACATTTTTATAAAATAAGAAATAATATAATAGTTTCTGTAAAATAAATATTCTGATATAAATTTTATCAAATACAGTGAAAATTGTGAATAGACAAAAATACATGCAAAGTATAGAGTTTTCATCACTTTTAAGTAAACACATAATTTTAGATTATAGTTTAATGTGGGGAATGTGAGTTGATTTAGGGATTTTCAAGGTTCATTGATTAGTCAATATGCAGATACATTTTCATCAGCTGCCACATGCTAAGCATTGCATTAATTGCAGAGGATGAATTAAATAGAACACCCATGGACCAAATATGAGGAGAGAGGAGGAAAGAAATGGGGTGGGAATTGTGGAAGGGCTGAGTGATGTGTGTGTACATGCCTCTTCCATCTTGTAATCAATTAAGATGTATGACTACTGGCAGGCATGGTGGCACAAGCTTGTAATCCCAGTATTCGGGAGGCTTAGATCAGAGGATCACAGTTAGCAGACAGCTTCAGCTAGTTAGTGAAGCCCTCCGCAATTTAGTGAGACCCTGTTTCAAAGTAATGAATAAAAAATAGGGCAGGGGGTTTAGCTCAGAGGTCAAATTCCCCTGGGTTCCACCCTCATACCTGCAACAAAAAAAAGAAAAAAAAAGGATGACTACAATGTACTAATAAAAACAATTTAAAATAGAAGCCAATATAATGTCATCTTAATAAAATAATGAACAAAATATATAAGTATCTAAAAAGATACAGAAAAAAATTTTTGACAAAATTCAGTACTCTCTTATGATAAAATATTCAACATTCTACCGAAAGAAAGGAAATTCCTCAACTTGATAAAGGATACCTAAAAAAGGCCAAAGCCAATACTGTATTTAATAATGAAAAGACTGGAGGTTTTGCACTAAGTTCAGGGAAAACAAGAGCAATTAAATACAAAGTAACAACAACAAAAAAACTACACCAGATGGCATAACTTGATTCAATACTGTACCAGAAGTTCTAGCCAGGACAGTTTGGCAAGAAAAGGAAAGAAAAATCATCTTGTTTTAATTAGAAAGAAAGAACTTCCTGCCAAAGTATGGTTGAAATTTTGGTAGAGATTACATTGAATCTGCAGATCCCCTTGGGTAATACTAATAACAAAATAATTTCAAGTCTTCTTATATTTTTATTTATTTGTGCCTTTTCTACTTTCCTTCAGTAATTCAATTTTCAGTAATAGGTCTTTTACCTCCATTGTAAATTTATTTCTAAGTCTTTTACTGTTTTAGAGTACGTAAATTAGATGATTATTTCTTTTGAATTTACATTGTAACGAATATTGGTTTGTGTTTTGTTGTCTTTATTCTTTGGGTGCCTTTGTTTGGTTTTGGTATAAGAAAAATGCTGGATTCATATAATGACTTTAGAAGTACTTCTTTCTCTTTTATTTTTTGGAAGAATTTGAGAAGGATTGATAATTTATTTTGAAATGTTTGGTAGAATTTGTCAGTGAAGTCATCTGATTCTAGGCTTTCCTTTGCTTGGCTACTGGTTCAATATATTGTTAGAGGTCAGTTGAGATTGCCTATGATTTCTTAAATCACATTAGATAATTTCTATTTTGCTAGAAATTTGTCCATTTTATCTAAATTATCAAATTTTGAAGTTTGCAATTATTCAGTGTACTCATAAAATTCTTTTTACCATCAGAGACAAGTTCATAAAGAGAAATATGTGAGGTTTTTCTATTTTTATGATTATCAAGAAAAATTTTATTCATTTACTATTTTTATTCAGTCCTCCCACTCAATCTTCATTCTTAACAATTTTTCTTCTTGGGGAGTCTGGGTAAATAAGTGTTCTATATAAACTTTCATTTCCAAATCTGAGTCTTAAAATTATTATTCAAATTCTGTCTAGTTTGGACACTTAACAACTATACTAAGTAAAATCAACAAAACCAAAACTGGTTTCTTAAAAAAAATAAACAAGATGAATAAACTACTAGCAAATCTAACCAAAACATAAAGACAATAAATCCAAATTACTAAAATAAGAAATAAAAATAGAGATATTACCACCTACAGCATAGAAATTGAGAGGGTTATCAGAAACTACTTTGAAAAACTATACTTCAACAAAATAAAAAACTTAGAAGAAATTGATAATTTTTTAGACACATAGAATCTTTCTAAACTGAACCAAAGAGATATAAATAATTTAAACTGACAAATAGCAATAAGAGATATATAGGCAGCAATAAAGAGCTTATCATCAAACAACAGCCCAGGACTAGATGTTTTTTCAAGTAAATTTTACAAAATCTTTATACAAGAGCTAATCCCAGTACTCCACAATCCATTCCATAAAAAAGAAAGAAATGGGACTCTTCCAAACATATTCTATGAAGCCAACATTACATGAATACCAAAACCAAATAAAGCCAGTTCAAGGAAAGAAAACTAGGGGCCTGTATCAATAATGAACTTGGACACAAAACTGCTAAACAAAATATTAGCAACACACACTCAAAACCACATGAAAAAATTATACACCATGACCAAATATCATCCCAGGGATGCAAAGCTGTTTCAGTGTATGAAAAACAATATATATAATTCATCACATAAACAGAACCAAAGACAAAATCACATGATTATTTAAATAGATGCTGAGAAATAATTTGACAAAATCCAACACTCATTTATGTTAAAAGCTTTGCAGAAAATTAGAATAGAAGGAACAGAATGCAACATCATAAAGGCAATATACAATAGGCCTAAGCCAGCATCATATTAAATGAGATAAAAACTGAAAGAATTCCTCATAAAGTAGGAACAAGACAAGAATGTCCATCATCACCACTTCTTTTCAGTATAGTATTTGAGACTGTAGACAGAAATAAGGCAAGAGAAGAAAATCAAAGGAGTACAAATAGGAAAAGAAGAGCTAAAACTATCCCTATTTGCAGATGGCATAATACTGTACTTAGAAGACCCAATGAACTCAACCAAAAAGCTTATAGAACTAATCAACAAACTCAGAAAAGTGTCTGAATACAAAAATCAATCCTAACAAATCAGAAACTTTTCTGTATGCCAACCATAAATTTTGAAAAAATCTAGAAAACACTTTTACACAGGATATCTCACAAAAATATAAAATACTTAGGAATAACCCTAACCAAGGAGGTTAAAGATATTATTAAATAAAATTATAAAACATTGAAAAAATAAATTAAAGAAGATTTTAGGAGATGAAAAGATTTTCAATGTTCTTATATAGGCAGAATAAATATCATCAAAATGACCATTTTTCCAAAAGGTGATCTATAGATTCAATGTAATACCCATTAAATTACCAAGGTCACTCCTCATAGACATAGAAAAACTAATCCTAAAATTCATTTGGAACAAAACAAAAACAAAGACAGAAAAGCCAAAGTAGTTCTCTAGCAACAAGAACCATAGAGGAGACCTCACAATACCTGACTTTAAACTATACTACAAAGTCATTGTAATAAAAATAGCATTGTATTGTCACAAAAAAGACAGACCAATGAAGCAGAATAGAAGACTCAAACAAATCTGTACACTTACAACCAATTAGTTTTTGACAAAAAAAGATAGCCTCTTCAAAAAGTGGTGTTGGCAAAACTGGTTAACCATATGCAGAACAATGGATATAAACTTCACTTTTTTGTCTTGCACAAGAGTCAATTTAAGATGGATTAAAGACTTGGAAATCATCCTAGAGATCTTGTAGCTCCTTGAAGCTGGCACAGATACAACACTGCAACACATAAGCACAGGTCAATACTTCCCCAATCACCACCCAAATACTGGAGTTACAGGTCTACCACCAAAATACTGGAGTTACAGGTAAATGCCCATTACCTGGGTCTGATCTATTCTTGATTTGCACCCAACTACTCTAACTCTCCCCTTGCTCCTTTCTCTGTATGCTGCCAGTCTTCTGAGATTATTTTTATGTTTTGGAGCTGGTTTTTGTTTGTTCCTTTAATCTTGACACAATAGTATAAGTATATTATTGATTAAATTCTCATTTAAACAAGTAGGGTGAGCATATTTTCCTGACACATCATTTGAAAATTGATAATAATTAAGCACATATTTAAGGAAGAGTCTACAGGAAAAGAGCATACTAGTCATAGTAACAGCAGTTCAAAGATTAGCGCTTGCCTTGAAGACTGGTGTGTACAAATGGAGCTATCAAAAAGTTAAGCAGTTGAAGGGGAGGCTGAAGAATAAAGGAACCATGGTCCTTCACCATTCCTGGCATTTATTACTGCTGGATTCAGAAACAAGCAGAGTGATGTTGTCCAGTTAGCCTACCTAACACTGATATAACTTGTCATAGGAATAGTGACATTTGTTTTAAAATCAAAATCACAAGGCAGCAAAAAAAATGGCTCAATGGTGACAACTGGTCTACCTTCCAGTTTTTTCTAAATAAAGTGTTAGAGGAATATAGCCAAGACCATTCATTTACTCTACTGTGATAGAGATAGAACAATTCACAAAACCTAAAATATTTGCTATCTGTCCCTTTATAAAAAGAACATCCTTTTTGCCTTATTAAAGAAAGTTATTCAATCCTCTATCAGTAAAGACAGAAGGCAGTATATGATTGGACCTAACTGACCCTTGACCTCAATCTTATCTTTAATGTCTGAGGTCCTATTTTAGTAAAGTGTCAAGCAGCCTAGTCCTATAATGAGAAGCACTTCGTGCTTCTCAAATTATACTCAATTATACTGCCTAGCAATTGACAAGAGACAGTTTCTCTCTGTATCCTATACTCTTGGAAGAGTACTTTATACTCTGATTGTCTTAGATATCTGGTAGTTTATCTTGAATGTTCACTCTGTAAACTTTGATACACAGTGCTTTCTTTTATCATCAAAAAAGTATCAGCATCTGCTGTGCTTTCTGTAGTATTGATGTAGGGTGGTTTGGATGTTCTGTTTTTTTTTCCATTTCAATGTGTTTTGCTACATATGATCAGACAAGGTCCTAAGGTGCAACAGGAAAACTAAGTTTGCATTGTTTAAAGATATTATTCTGTTTCTATGAAAGAAGACCTCGTGAGAATATAGCTTGAATTTTAGTACATTTATGACAAATTAATCCGATTGAGAAACTGCATGCAAATGTGCTTTCTGGTTACTGTCTTGCTCATTCAAGGGTACAATCAATGGAAACCAAAGCTTCTTTGTCAGTTATAAAGGCTTTGGAAATCTTTGTGACATTTATAATTGACTCATAAATAACACATGAAGAAAAAGGAAGCTGGGCAGTAAACTACAGTTGTAAAAAGAGAAGAGATAATTACTGGGTTTTTATTTTTCTTTTTTAATGACCTATTAGTTCTATCTTGATCATAATCAATCATCATTACCATCTTCTTTAAAATCATAAGTTTATTTAATATCAGAAGATAAGAAGCAATAACAGTTAAATTTTTTGAACTCCTGATGTGAGGTAATGTTAAGATTAATTTAACACAGTCATCATAGTTAAAGAACCTGGTGTTCACAGTTGGACTTGTTGAAAGCTAAAATGATCCCTCATGGTAACTTTGTCTTATACAGTTATTACTCTAAAATATAGACAATTTTCAGAAATATTTACTTGGGTTTTATTCAAGATAGAATGAACATTTGCTTATAGATATAATACTGAGATTTCAAAAGAACTCCTGAAGCCAGGCACATACAGTGCTCGTCATAACTAAGTTATTGAGGCAACTAGAAAAAGAATCTTCTAGGGAGCATTATTCTCTCTTTAGCTATTATACAGATCCTGGAAACATCTAGATATGCTTGGTCATTATGTTATTTTAAAAAGTACCATTTGTAGAAATTGGCATAGTAATCTCAATGCATTATGGTCTTTATTTTGAAAATCTTTAATCAGTTTTAGTGTAGAAGAGTTCAACAGTATAACTATATATGATTTATTTTTAAAATACATTAGTAAACATTGTAATTATACAACATAGTGAGGTTTAAAATGACCCAAACATACTTGCACAATGGTCTTTGTAGAAAATTATGGGGAACTATTTTTTATGATGTTGAAACAATCACCTACTTTAGAAATTCTTGGTAGAGATTTGAAAATGTGGTAAATAATATAACTATGCCTATTTATCTATTATATTTTTTTCTGAAGTTGTAATAAAGAACATTGTTTCTACAATACTGTGATAAGGAGTGCTGGACATTCAGATGTAATGATCTTTGCCAAGCTAGAAATTTTTTTTTTCAAATGCTTAATTCTACACCTGTAGAATATCCTGCCACATATCTACACTGTTCCAACTCAATGTGACCAGTAACTTTTCCATTTGGTGAAAATCACTGAGCTGGTTGATGACTCAGATTTTCTTTCAATCTTAGGTTTCTATTATTTAAGTCTGGGTGTCTAGAATTGTGAGATCAAGTTGTGTTTCTTTGTCACTAGAAATACCCCCACTTCAGATCCTAAGAACCAGCTATTCAAAAGGTTTCACTGAGGCAACACACTTAATAGAAAAGCATGACTTCATTTTGGCATGATTCATCTTCAAATCAGGTCAGTGATTTAGATGTGAATGAGTGGATTGTTCATGGGCACCGGATCAAATTAGACTTTCATTTATTTTAAGAAATTCATTATACCAATTATGATAGCCACAAAGGGATGTCTCATGATGAGAAGTCCAAATTATAAGAACAGTCATATCCATTGTTACATGTTAGATGAATTTTTCGGTGTAGCTTGCCCATTAAAATCTGCTTTCTTTTACAAGATTTTCTTATATAATGTAAGTTGCAGGTAAAAGACATAAGAACTAAAATGTAATTACTGAGTGTACAGCATGCTGGTAAATTTAAACTGTAATATGGGATCAGGTCAAAATGTGTAAAGGAAAAAGAAAATATTTAGTTTCTCTCTTATCATCGTGCTTTCATTTATAGGAATGCATTTATTAGGTTTCAAGTATGTAGGAACAAGAATTAAAAGAGTGATGTATTGTCCCGTCCCGCGGGACAAGTAATTCGGGGGGCGAGGAGGACCCCAATCTGCAAATAAAAATGGGCGAGAAAGAGAGACGAGACCAAGTAGATAATTCCATGTTTAGATAAAAATAATTATTACGCACTCTAGTTTGGTAACAGGGCAGGAGATCTAGGGTCTGACACATTTCTGCCTGAACCTACTATATTTTTATTTTGACTAACTCCTTTAAACTCTGGAAACCTTAGTTTTCTCATTGGTAAAATAGGGACAGTAGTGATTCTGTTCTGAAGAATTTACTTAAATGAAATGCAAATAAGGTACTTGCCATAGCATTGATTCCATATAAATATAAGCCAATTTAATGTAATATCACACAGTGCTGCAAAATCTACAGATAAAAATATAATGTTGATTTTACACTTTTCTGCACAGATCATTTTAGAAATATCACAAAGCAAATGCACACTGCTTATAAAACTACTTTTTATTTACTGTGGTTCATCATCGCTCAATCACTTAACTCTCATCCTTCATAAATATCAGAGAAAGTTATACGATTTTCATAAGTGGTATTGACATTGGTTCTTTGGAATTTATATTTTGTTGGTATTAAAATCATTGAATTAGAGATATTTAATTTTCCATATAGAAAACAACCTATGAACAAACATACAACTCTTATGAGAGTGTTTGGTGTTTACAGGTTTTATTTTTATTTTTAAGCTTGAATGCAAAATTTAAATTTCTTCATGCTCATCATAACTTACTAATACACTGACACTGGGGGTCTATCCTATCAAATTCATTTTAAAGTGAGAGAGATCTGAAAATGTGCTCAAAGCCATTGCATTAAATTAGTAGATCACTCAAAAGAATGTGGCCTGAGAAAATATTACAATCGCCTTTTAAAAATTAACCTAAATATAAGCTTGGAGAAAAGATTCATGAACTATAGTGGTATCCTTTGAGATGAAGAATGTGCTTTGAACTTTCAAAGGCCATTTAAGCAATAAGGTAGATTGTATATGTCTAAGAAGATAGACTAAAAATAGGAGCATTCCTGATTCCATTATTCCCAGAAGCTGGCCAAAACCTGTTCTGGAAATATGTATTTCTTGAGAATGTGGAGGATTTGAGAGGTGTGATATCCACTGAGTTCACTCTTTCTTGACACCTATGTAAAAATATGAAGGTAAATACAAGGTCGATACTAAAATATTTAGTTTTTTATTTTAAAGTAGATTAATTGGTAAAATTGAGGGTTTTTGTAAGATAATTATTATTCTTTTAATAAATCATATATGTGTGCATGCACATGAGTGTGTGTGTGGGGGGGGTGTACTGGAGATGGCCCCAGGGACATTGTACCTCCAAGCTACACCCCTAGCCCTATTTTTTATTTTTTACTTTGAAACAGGATCTCACTAAGTTGCAGAGGGCCTAAGTAGCTCAGATTATCCTTGAACAGCATTCTTCCTGTCTCAGCCTCCCAAGTACTGAAATTACAAGTGTGCCACCAGGCCCAACCTGTATTGAGTTTATTTATTTATTTATTTATTTATTTATTTATTTATTTATTGCAGTACTGGGGATGGAACCCAGGGGCATTCTACCTCCAAGCTGCACCCCCAGCCCTATTTTTTTTTTTAATTCTTTATTTTGAAACCGGGTATCACTGAATTGCAAAGGCCCTCAATAAGTAGCTGAGGCTATCTGTGAACTGCCATCCTCCAGTCTCAGCCTCCTGAATTCTGGGATTTCTTTTTCTTTTTTTTTTTTTTTTTTTTTCTTTTTTGGTGGTACTGGTGGTGGAGCCCAGAGGCTTTCTACCTCCGAGCTATACTCCCAGACCTATTTTATATTTTATTTTGAAACAGGGTCTCACTAAGTTGTCAAAAGCCTCATTAAGTAGTAAGTAGTTGAGGCTGGCCTCGAACCAGTGCGATCCTCCTGTCTCAGCCTCTCAAACTCGAGGATTACACACCACCATGCCTGGCATGAATGCTGGAATTTCAAGTGTGCGTCACCACGCCCAGCTTATTGACAATATTTAAAGTTTACAGTATGATGTTATGGGATACATTGAGTGAAGTAAATGAATATTTTCATCATTCACATAGATACTCATTTCTTCATGGTTTTTGTTGGCAAGGATAACCAATATCTACTCACTTATAAATACTGTCCATAGTACATTTTTATAATCTATAGATAGCATGTTTTATATTAAAGCACTGTATTTGTTTATCCTACATATCTATACATTATATCCTTTGACTTGCACTTCCCAATTTCTTCTCTCATACATTGCCATTGGTAAATCCTTTTATCTCATATGTATATTTAATTTTTTCATATATAAGTGAAATAATGCAAAATAATTTAATATTATTCCACCCTGAAAAGAATTAGGTCTTGTTATTTGCTACAATATGGATAAGCCTGGAGAACATTTTCCTAAGGAAAATAAACCAGAAAGAGAAAGAAAAATATTGCATGATTTAAGTTTTTCTAAATATATTTAAACAAATTCTCAATTTCTGTGATTAAATTAACCTTAATGTAACATTGCCTTTTCCTCTTTTTAAACAATGGCTTAGATATTTAACATTATCAAAACTAATATATAAAAACTTTTTCAGATGACATAAATTCTGTTGGAAAGAGTTTCAGAAGAAAAAAATAAAGATTCCATTCTGAATCTTTTCTTCTGGGCCAAAAGTAATTCATAATCTCCCGACTGTTCCACAATAGCTACTTGTCAGAGTTTCAAGCATTTAAACCTGAAGAGATATGGGCCTTGTAGAAAGATAAAGGTAATGGAAATGTAGCTATGCAAATCACAGTGCCTAGAGAAGTCTTCTCTTGGGACCTTTGAGTATATCCATTTCCTTTGCCAACAAATCTTCTTTAGCATTAGGTAATCAAATTTACATTTATCACAAAGGAGACAAATGCTTTTGATCTCTTAGCAGTAAAAGGATTCTGGTCTGGGAGTAGAGCTCTAATTAAATCCTGACAAAGGATACTGTAAAAGTTTTCCATATTGGTCTTAAATGAAAAAAGAAATGGAACTTCCATTGTAGCCTTTATAAAATAGTTTTAAAAATTATAAAATATTTTTAATAATTACTAGCAATTCTGTACTAGTATTTTATGTGAATTTTTGGCTTTCTCTAAGTTAAAAAAGATTGAAGAAATAAGGCTAAATCTTCTAATGGCAATGCAAAGCATTTATTCTCCTGCTATGTATCATAAAACATGTTTAAATGGATTTCTAGAGCCAGGTATTCTCAGGAGAAGATAATCTTATACTAATTCCATGAACAAAAGTAATAATAAAAGAAATACTTTTATACTTTGCTTTAAAATGCAAAAACTCATATGTATTATAAATTTTAGTGGAACAGGATTGATGGTATACTAGATAATTTTGTGTTTGGATACTTCTTTTATTTTTATTACTCCTTCAGTTCATTTCCCTCTCTCCCAAATATTCACCTGGATTCTGAGCTAGTGAGTGTAATAATAAATATAAGCTTAAGGCACAAATGGCCTCTGGGAAATCACATGGATGCTGTCATGCCTTTATCTCTTATAAAGACTCATTGCCTGAAGCGATTATGTGAACCAGCTTGAGGCAAAAAAAAAAAATGCATTTATTGAAATTTCAAACTAAAATACTATCACAGAAATAGAAAAGGTAATTCTACTTTAGTTCAGTGTATCATGTTAATTTCAAAATATTTTCTTCTTTAAAAGAAAAAATAACTATTTTCCATTATAGAATTAAACTTTCTCAAATAAAAATTGAAAGTATATATGATCTATACTTCATTTCCTCACTTGTAAAATAAATTATTTGTATATATGATAAATGGTTGACTAAAGGTAACAGATCAACTGCTTCCTTGACTAAGTTTTATTCCTTATAACATTGAAAAGCCCTTCTCTTCCATCTAATCATTTATTTAAAGTTCTGGAAGCTAGTCTAATTGGGATTTTTCTCATTCTCTTTATTATAAGAAGAATTCCTTACAATCTAGATGCTTGACACTTATGTTTTTTCCTTCTTATAGTTCTTATAACATTATAAATCTCTCCATATTATGCATTTTCATGAAAACATTACAGATAGAAACACACACTTCTCTTTGGGTATGAAAATGAACTGCCTTTTCCTTAGAGGTTTCTGCAATGCTCAGCTCTAAAAACTTCTCCCTAGAGTGAAAATAAACTTCTTTTATTTCTTACTATAAAAGAAAGAATGTGTCTATGTCAAGAGTTTTTACATAGCCAGTACCAGTTTTCACCATTTTTATATAAATTGAGGTCAAGGGTTCATGAGGTTTAATAGCATGTGACATTCTCTCCCAGGAACTGAAACTACCCACAGGTATCCGGAAAGAAAAAAATTCACTTTATTTTTTATTTTTAAGGTAGTTTTAGAAGAATCTTAGCCTTTTACTATCAATCAGAACTCATATAGAAAATTTTGTTGAATCCATTTGTGATATATGACTCATGAATTCTACTCCAAGGAAGAATGTCATCATTCATTTTATTTTCTTTTTTAAATCCTACATGCACATCCTAAAGAATACCTAGTACTCAAAACAGCAGCTGAAAAAAGTAGGAAATCATAGGTTAAAATTGAGACAAGGCTAATATAAGAGTTAAAGTAATCAAAATTAAAATAATTTTAAACTTTTTTAAAAAGTTCCTCATATAATATGCTAAATTACTATCATTAAGCCTTTAAAACTTGTAAAATTTACTGACATTTTCAAAAACTATGCCAATAGTCTGTTCCAAATAAGGAGACAATATAAGCAGCCAGTTAGGGCAAGTGAGAACTGAATTTTCCTCTATTAGCAATTTACTGTAGATGTTAGGTGGTTTTTCAGCAATAAACAGTGCAGGGGAAAAAATGATGGAGGAGTCTTTCTGAGAAGGGCTATGGAGACTGCCTTACACAGCTGTGGTCAGAAACTTTCAAACTCTTACACTGCAGATTTAGATACCAGTGAAATGTCAGATATGGTGAATCTAGTGTAGTTGCACTAAGCATTAACTGCCCAAATTACTATGCATGAGGAAGGGTGAGATTTCTGGATAATGTAAAAACATCACCATGTGGTAGACTTTGCCACCCCTTTTCTTTTGCTTCCAAACCAGCCAGTTTCAACCCATGATGTGCATCCTACTTATGTACCCCAAATAAAAATCTTTCTTTTGCAGAGACAAGAACCTAGGAAAACTCATGACGCTGTGACATAGATACACTTTACTAGAGTAAGTTTTTACAATTTTTGCTTGTAAATAAAAAATATTTAGCTTTATTACTCAAGATTCTCTAGAGAAACAAAATTTAAAAAATATTTGGGTTATAACCCAGGAGGAGTCTAACTTCTAACTTCAAGGTGTGATATATATATATATATATATATATATATATATATATATATATATATATATATATATATATATATATTTTTTTTTTTTTGCTAAGTTGCTGGGAGTCCTGCTAAATTCTGTTTTTTTTTTGGGGGGGGTTATATTTTATTATTACAGTTGAATTCAATGGAGTTTAGACATATACAAAGTACTTTATAAAATTTTGTGTCACCTAACTGAGGGAGATGGAAGGGAGGTCTTGCTAAATTTTTGAGGCTGGACTTGAATTTGAAATCCTCCAATCTTAGGCTCCCAAATATGAGGATTACAAGTGTGTGTTACTATGCCCAGTCTCAATAGGTTGTACACACACACACAAACACACACACACACACACACACACACACACACACACACACACGATTGTCTCTTACGGTTATGGAAGCTGAGATGCCCATGATTTATTTCTCTTTCTAGAGACCTAAGAAAGCTGGTGGTATAGCACCAGTCCAAATCCAGAGGCCTGAGAATCAGGGGATCTAATGGTAGAATTCTAAACTAGTTTGGAAGAACAGAAAGTTCAGAGAGCTGATATCTGGGGTCAGGGTTCAAGGAGACCCAGCAAATAGGCTATTTGGCTGCCTTTGCCTTCCTGGGTCCTCACTACACTGGGTATTGCTCATTCACATTGGTGGGTGGGGTTTTCTTAATTAAGTCTACTGATTAGATTTAGAGGTAATCTCCTCCAGACTCACTTTATAGACACACCCAAAATACTTTTTTTTTTTAACCAACTTTCTAACCACTCCCTAGCCCAGTCAAGAAGACACTAAATTTGACAATTGCATTAGCTATGGATGCACATGTTCCAAAGGTTCCAAGTCTGGGAAGATGGATTTTTCTTATCTGAACTCATGCAAGATTAATTTAACAGAGACATTATCCTCCCCACTACTATTTTTAATTTAAGGTATGGTTACACCTAGATTATCGTTGGAGTAGAGTTAACACATAACACAGTAAAGATGCAAGATGCAGACATAGCCAAAGTGAAGATGATCACAGAGTTTCTAGGACAACTTCTTCCATTTCTACTGGAATAGTGGGCCTTGCTTCTAAACAACATTTAGGTGACACACATTATTTTTTTTTGAATCTAGAGATTTTAAGATATTAAACTCTTTCAAGTATGAGAATCAGTGGATTGTGATAGCACATCATGTTCAGTGCTATGTGAATGTATATTCCTATCCCACTGAACCTCACTGTTACGGTTTGGGAATATTATGATTTTGGGGAAACTGTCTCTGGGGACCCCTATTAGGGTCCCGAACAAAATTTCCCTCAAACCACAACAAAACCCAAAAAACAGAAAAACAAAAAAAGAGAAAAAGCACGGGTTCTTGTCCTGAGCTAAGGTTAAATACACATTAGTCCGGACTCTTGCTAAAGATTTAAAGAAGTTTATTAAAAAGATAGAAATACAGAAGATAGTTACAGCCCCATGCCAGAATGGAATGGGGGGTTTTCAAATGAATGCCCCACCAAAAATACAACATGTGGACCAGACTTTTTATACCCATGACCTCCATCTTGTTTACATAATTCTGACATATAACTGTCCCTGTAAGTTTCCTCCCCCAGCAAGGTGTGACAAGGTGTCTCCTTTCAAGAAGGTCGACCCCTCTTCCCATCCTAGCTAGATTATCCAGTTATTATGTAAACCTGTCTTTAGAATGAGGATGAGGAAGTCCTAGTTCCCCTCTCCTATAGACTTGCTAATTACCTTTAGCTAGGTTAATTTACATTGCCTGCTTCTAGGCAGAAACCAAGTCCTTTCACAGATTTGCCCCTCACCCAATTTTTGGAATATATTAATAATCATAGCTTTCTCAAATCTTCCTAGGCCATTCCCAATACTGGTACACTCATTATAATGTATGATTACATGCACTAATAAAAGTATATTAAAAAAAAAAACACATCTCCCCTACCCACCCAAGTCCTCCATCATGCTTCTTATATAGTTACCAAGTTATCCACATCTAGATTCTTTCTTCCTATGTGTTTCTTGTCTACCCTCAGCTTTTTATGCAAATTTATGTGACAGAGAAATATGCTAATCTGATTTTGAAAATTATGCAACTTAAAAAAATTTTAAGTGCTTTAAATTTTCAGTTATTTCAGATTCTTTGAAATTATAACTTTATTGTAATAGTGGCTATGTAATTATAGTATAATATATTACATGTTGCACCTTCTTTAATATGTATGAATAGGAAAATCTGTCTCTATAACAATGTTTATATATACATTATATATATATATATATATATATATATATATATATATATATATTACTAGGCATTCTTAAAGATCAAATATACTCATACTTTTTAATTTTAACAGAAAATTTATGAAAAAAGAAAAGCTGCTGTCCAAAAGCAGTGCCTCATGCATAGACCCAGTGACATACTGTCTAGTCCTTCTGAAGAGCCTTTTCCCCCAAATACTGGGTGTGCTGCCAACATAAAACTCTCCACTGTCAGTTTCTCCTGAAATTGTGCTTGCTGAAGAGTGCTATGCTGTTCCATATCACTCCCCTTCTAAAGGCCAGCCTGGAGGCAGTGAGGATGATATAGAAGTGTTGTAGCTGCTCCAACCCCCTTGCTTCAAACTCAGCAACTCCAAAGGGACACTCCAGTCATAGAGGTTCCTGTGGGGTTGACTGAAGATTTTCATTCTTCCCTCTGGCCAATCTTGCTTCTTTTTCTTCCCTTTGAGATGGAGATCTCAAGAGCATTCTCTAATTAGCTTTCTGTGAGAAATATCTCACTTCAGAGTGCGCCTTTTGGGAAAACTAGCCTGCAGTGGTAAGCAGGTAATTTATTGTCCAAAATGAGATTTTTTTTTTTTTTTTTTTTTTTTACAGAAAAGATGTGCTAGTCAGATATGTACTACAGGTATGGACTAGGATGCGCTCAGGTAAACTGAAACTTACAGTCACTCTGGCTTTAAACATGGATTCAATACCACCTTCCAAGTTATGGAATGTTGGTCTGTTTGTTAAATTTACTAAATCTCTGTCTTATGTGTAAAAGCAAGATAATAATACCCACTTTACTTCAGAGTTGGGAGATTTTATTTAGATAATATCTATAGGTTATTGGTATATTGCTTGTGACTTAACACATGGTAGATTGATCACTACTACATGCAATTTATCAAAGAGAATGTGGTGAAACTCAGAGAATAAACCCAAAGATAACAAATTTTATTAAGGGAAACAGAATTTAAACTAACTTTTCTGATTCCAGAATCCATCCTTGAGAAACAATTTGCTTAATGAGTGTTTATACACCTTTTCCAGTTATTTTGAAAACTTATTTATTGAAATCTACTATACTAATAAATTATGTAATATGTTATTTATTGTAATACAATATATATATATAAAAAGTTTAATCAACACAGGGATTTATTCACCCATGTAACAAAAAAGCTCAGGGTGTGTGCTCTCTCTCTCTCTCTCTCTCTCTCTCTCTCTCTTTTTTTTTTTTTTTTTGGTGGTACTGGGGTTCCTGGAAGCCCTTCTACCTCCAGACCTATTTTATACTTTTTTTTATTTATTTGGAAACAGGGTCTCTTAAGCCAGCGTGGCTGGCTTTGAACCTGCTTTATCCTCCTATCTCTGCCTCCCAAGTGCGGGGATTACAACCATTTGCCACCATGCCAGGCAGGGTGTGCTCTTTAATCAAGCCTGCCCAACAGCTTCCGGGTCCTGGGATGGAAATTTTGCATTTAAGAATTTCCACCACCAAATGTTCGTGGAAACCTTGTCAAAAATAACTTGACAATATAGGGAAGAATTTAGCTCTAGGCTTTTATTTAACTCCAATGGTTTATATATCTGCCTTTAGAATAGTACTACACTGTTTCAATTATTGTAGCTTTATATGGTTTGAAATCAGAAAATATATATCTTCTAGCTTTGTTCTTTTTCAAGATCGTTTTGGGTACCTAGAGTCCATATTCCATATTAGGATAGATTTTTTTCTGAAAAATAAATATATAAATATATGATAGTTTCACCTAAAAATAGAAAAAAATATTCTCTGGTAAGAAAGAAAGCAAAAAGAAATATTGAAATGTTATCTTTAAGTCATCAAAACTTGGTATCAGACAAATGAAACTGCTATGTGAGATTATCGTTTTTAATTTTAGATAAATTGCCATAATACTAGATGTCAACTACTAAGCCAAGCATGGGAGGGAGGGATAGGGAGAGAATGGGGTGGGGATTGGGTGGGGGCTGACTGGGAAAAGTGTGCATGTAAGTCTACAAAAGTATGTATCCTACTATGATGTATGAATACAGTGCACCAATAAAAAAAAAAAAGAAAAGAAAAAGAAAAAGAAAAAAAGAAAAAAAGAGATTGCTTCAGACCTTTATCTCCTGGCACTTTTTATTGGCTTATTCTTTAACTAATCATTTATTTTTAATTAGTTATTTCAGTGCATTAGTGACTCATTCATCCGGAGGCTTTGGAGACACTATTGGTTTCCAGCTTCTGTGCCAGGTGCCGGGCTCTGAGAGCTGCGGATCTGGTAAACATTCCTGTCCTCATGGAGTGGACGGTGTGCGAGATTAAGTCTGTTGCCTCCTGTGGACTCTTGTGAGGCTGTTGCTACAAAGTGCAGCACAGGAGAAAGCAGGGGTTCGCTGGAAATGGGACCCACTCACCTCAATCTCGGCTGCCAAGCCCCCAGAGCGGTGAGCAGTAAGCTTGGTCGGCAAGTTGCCTGATGTGTGCATGTTACAGTGACCCACCCCACCAGGAGCCTGAGCCATCAGGGCTGAAGAGGGCGGTCGCTCTCCTGAGGGTGCCGGTGAGGAAGGCACTCTGTGGGATGCCCTAGCTCATTTTGTTTGGGTTTTGTTTTGTGGATGTTTTTGGGGAGGTGGCTACTTAGGTTCTTTGCCCATATTTTAAGATACTTTAATTGGTGCATTGCAGTTATACATCATAGTATTGTTTGGGAGTTGACTTGTTTGGCTTTGTTTCAGAGGACTGTCATTTCAGGATGATGGCCGGGGACACAGTATTTTACAATGTGACTCTGACTTGTTTTGTTCTCAATAAATGACGTCTTGGGCTCTAAAAAAAAAAAAAAAAAAAAAAAGAATTTCACATTTCAGCCGGGCGTGGTGGCACATCTTGTAATCTCTGTGCTTGGGAGGCGGAGACAGAAGGATCCGGCAGGTTCGTAGCCAGTCTCCTTGGCTTAAGAGACCCTGTTTCCAAAAAAAAAAAAAAAAAATATATATATATATATATATATATATATATATATATATATATATATTCACATTTCTCACTCCATATCTGGGATCCTCTTTTCTGTGTTGACTTTATTTTTAATCACACATTTCTGTATGTTTGGAAACATGGTCATTAGCAACTCTAGGCCAGTATAGCCAGAACTAAGACAGCAAAATCCTTTTCTTTTAACCCTTGACACTTAAATGATCCCTTTGGTTATTTTAAAGACATATGCACATTCATTTTATACTTTGCTCTCTCTCTTTAAGCCTCTGATATTTTCTCTCTTTCCTCTATCATCTGATGTCCTTGTTTTTTCATTTCACTGAGAAAATGAAAGCAATCAAAAGAGAATTTCCTGATGCTCCCATGACTGAATTCACCAGCATACCTGCATCTGAAATCACATTCTTTGCTTTCCTTCCATTGCGATGGTTGGCCTGTCAGTACGTCTATCAAAGAGCAAACCACATCCCATCTTCTTACCAGAGACCATTTGCCTGAAATTCTCCTTCCTGGGCTTTGCACTGTAATTTTCCATCATACTAAATCACTCCCATTCTCATTTGTTTCAAGAGGAGAACTATGATCAGAATATTTCTTTTATTGTAATGAGTGAAGTAAAATCAAAAGCTATGTTTAGCATTAAGGTTTGGTTCAGAAGATATGAGAACTTTTTGCACAAAATTGAGTTTATTGAAATATATCTTCAAAATATAGTTCTCCATAAGCGCATTTCATTGCTTCTTGTTTTTTCTGTCTTTTTGCCTCCCCATGAGCATATTTGATACTATACTATTTTCTATCCTTTAGGTTTTTAGTTTTCCTTGATTGAGGTTAAATAATAATGCCATTTAGGAGTTGGGTGAAAATCAATATCTGTGATGGTGCTAGATGCTTAGCAAGTGAGATCTCCTGAGAAGTTTAACTAAAATTTAATCTGCTTTAAAACTTAAAGAATCACCACACATGGTGGGGCATGCTTGAAATCTCAGCACTTGGGAGGCTGAGACAGGAGGTTTGAGGTTCGCAAACAGCCTCAGCTGCTTAGTGAGGCCCATTGCAACTTAGTGAGAGCCTGTTTCAAAAAACAAAAAATAAAAAGAGGCTGAGAGTATAGCTTGAGGTAGAATGCCCCTGAGTTTCATCCCCCTACCACACACACACAAAAAAAAAAATGCCAGTAGAATTCAGAGGGAAACACACCAAGTGATGTGTGTATATATAAAATCATCATTTTGAATTTCACTGTTACATAATTATAATGTACCAATAATATTATTATAGAAAATTGTTTACTTTTTAATTATTTATTTATTTATTTTTACCTAGAAATAAATCTAACCAAGAAAGTTAAAGATCACTGCAATGAAAATTATAAAACAATAATGCAAGAAATTGAGGAATTGTAGAAAGATCCCCATCCCAGGACCTGGAAGCTGTCAGGCAGGCTTGATTAAAGAGCATACCCCGAGCTTTTGTGTTACATGGGTGAATAAATTCCTGTGCTGATTAAACATGTTTGATATATGTATTGTATTAAAATAAATAATACATTAGATAATTTATTGGTACAGTAGATTTCAAGACAAGTACTTTTACCAGATTTATTGTCAACTTACTCTCTGGAATGTAAGCTTTATGAGGGCATTTAAAAACCCATGACTTTTTAAATTTCAGTTTCACTTTTACCTTGCATGTAGGCACTTAATAGACAAAAATAACAGAAAGAAATGCAAAAACCCAGTGGGTTTTTTTTTTTGTGTGTGTGTAATGTATAAATTATGATGAGCTTATTGATTAGAGATTGAAAATGGAAGGAAAATTAATAAAAAAAGAGTCAGATAAAAAAGAGCCCTTCACTGGTAAGATAAGAAATAAGATAATCTCCTTTTGTAAAAAAAAAAAATTGAAATTACTGAAGATAATTTAGCCAGGAAGTGTTTTCATCTTTTAAATTTATAGCTTAATATATGGAAATTGTGGAATCTTTCAAGTCAAATATACATTTAAAATTTTTCCTTATTTAAGAGTAAGTTGGCATACTTTTAAGTACCTGTTGTCATTTAACTCTTTTCCTTCTCCTAATATCCTTAGTTAATTGAACAAACTTCAAACATATCTTCTATTAAAACATAACAAAAACATATCTTCTATTAAAACATAACAAAAATTAGCAATTTTTGTTTCTACTTTGAAGCTGGTAAAATATATAAGGGTTAACTTTCTCTTTAATATAGTTATAATGTATACAAATTTCAATTATATGGATTTAGTTAAATTCATATAACATGTAACAAATATTTGTTGGCAAAATTTGAAATGGTCTTTCAAATATTGCCATTGCAAAACATTGTATATCTTACTTATATCATTATGTTGTTGAGGTATCATTTTAATTTGTAAACAGTGACTCATTTTTCTGGATTAATTTTGAATTACAGAAGGTTCTACTAATGTGTTCTCATATAATATGCAATTAGTCTTCACATCATATGGTTCTGGGCATCACATCAACTATGGGAGAAAAAAATTCTCATATTTTTTTCCATGTATGAATTTTGATGTTGCCAGATGCTATTCCTTAATCATTAATTGGCACATTTTCTATTGAATGTAGTTTGTCTATAAGTATGCTCCTAAGATACTTGCCCTTCCTCCATATCTTCATTTAGGCATTCATCAGAATTCCAGGCTATACTGATATTTAGGCCTCTATCCTGACTGGTTCAATCAATGAAAACATAAAAATGGAAATTTTTATCTAAACATACCTTGGCAGAGGGGATAAATTTACCTCAAATTAATCTATCTTTTCAGGAACAGAATCTAGACACAGCAATTAAGTCTCTGACTAAATGAATAATTTATTCTGACTATAACTTTTTTCTGTAGAAACTGAAATAAAATGCTCCCAAATTTTATTTATTTATTTATTTATTTTTGTGGTACTGGGGTTCCTGGAAACCTTCTACCTCTGGGTTACACTCCCAGACCTATTTTTATACTTTTTTTTTTTTAAATTTGGAAACAGGGTCTCTTAAGCCAGCGCGATCCTCCTGTTTCTGCCTCCCAAGCGTGGGGATTACAAGCGTGCACCACCACGCCTGGCTAAGTGCTCCCAAATTTTAGAAAGAGAAAACTAAAGTTCTAAAATTAAAATTTCTTAGGTATGCATAAATGGCATTCAGAAATGTCAAAATATGGGGGATAGATTCAAGATGGCAGCCACCAAAAACAACATGCATTTCTTGGAGAAGAAATGCATGGACACCAGTCTTTGGATTAATATCTGCTTGGGACAACTCAGGGAGACATTTCCAGCTGTGACTTTCTATCTAGAAACCAGGAGAGAGAGTGGATAATGGCGGAATTGGAAGCAGAATAACAAGGAGGCGCACGCCATGCAAAAAGTGATTTTTGGAAAATCACCGCAGAAGAGTTTAGAGAAAAGACCACTTCAGCCACACCGAACAATAGACCTTGTAAGAAAAAAATAAACGATATGGGCATGGTGGAAGGACCTGAGTAGCGCCTGGCAGGAAGCCGAGCCACACGTACTAGGCAGCCCAGCCCATGGCAGGAATTTGAGCCCGGCATCCCTGGTAGCCCACTACACTGCGTCCCTGGCAGCCAGGCGCTTGGTGGGAAGCTGAGCCCAGTGTCCCGTCCAGCCCAGCACCACGTCCAGGGCAGCCCGGTGGTAGGCGGGAAGCCAAGCCCCGCACCCCGGGTCCTGAGAAGCCCAGCGCCTCTGTGCACCGCTGTGCACCGCTGGGGCCCTTGGTGCACTCCTAACAGCAATTCCTGCTCGGCGTTGAGGCTGTGGGCCTCCTCTCTTAGAACGGAGATAAAATTCATTGCTGCTTAGTGCTTTATCCCACAACCGCTTCAAAACACACATACTATTTCCTCATATTAAAATATGTATATATATATATATATATATATATATATATATATATATATATATATATATATATATATGAGAGGGTTTGAGATGGCAGCGGCAGCAGCCAGGATATTTGGGACATGTAGACAAATCCTATCCAATTTACATGGAGCTTTTGGGAAAAATCCCCGTGAAGGATTTTTCTGCTCCTTCCTCACATCCTTAAGAATTCTGAACATTATCTGTAAGAAAGGAGACCAGTGGAGAACTAGGAGGAAGGCGGTAGCAGCAGCGACGGCGACAGTGGTGGAGGCTAGCATTTGGGAGAAGCAGGGATATGATCCAACCCACCCTGATCTTCTGAAGAAATTGCCCCAAAGGTGGAATGCTGCCACCACACACACTCAGGAATTCTGGACAACATACAGTGTGGGAAAAGAGTTGGGAAGAGAATTGAGATGGTGGATGCAGCGGCAAAGACAGCAGCCAGTATCCAGAACAGGCAGACAGCTGATTCTACCCACCTTGATCTTTTGAAGAAATTGCCCCAGAGGTAGAATGCTACTACCGCGCATACTCGGGAATTTGGGACAACATGCTGTGTGAATAGGGTGCTCGGAGAAGAACCAAGATGGCGGGGGCAGTAGAAATGGTGGTCGTTATGTGGTGGAGGACGAGATGCAATCAAATCCACCCCGTCATTTTAAAGAAATACCCTCAAAGGTATACTGCTACTGCTACACATGCTTGGGAACTATGGAAAACAAATAGTGTGGGAAAGGTGGTCAGGAGAGAACCGAGATGGCAGTGGCAGCAGCAGTGGTGGTGGTGACCAGAGTTAGGAGGGGCAGACAGATCAAGTCCAGTCCACCTTGAACTTTGGAGGAAATCTCTCCAAAAGTAGACTGCTCCTGCCACACAGTTTTGGGAATTCTGGTCAACATGCTAAGTGGTAAAAGGGTTTGGGGGGTCTCAGAGGGATCCTAGCATGGCCGGGATGGGCCACCATGAAGTGTGTTCTAGGACTCATCAGGCCTCATGGCCACCACGCTCCTCTGCACAGAGCTGAAGGCCAGAGTGTATGCGGAGCAGCAGAGCCTGCTCTCCAGAGAGAAGCTGTGAACCTCTGCCTTTGGAGAAAGGACAAAATTCATTGCCACTAGGATTTTGGGGTCCCAGCTTTCACAAAAGACATGTACTGCTCTCTCATATTAAAAAAAACAAAAAAATCAAAGAATGCTGGGCATGGGGTGTGGTACCCGTGCTTGGGAGGCAAAGACAGGAGGATCACGCAGGTCCGTGGCCAGCCTTGATGGCCTGAGAGACCCTGTTTCCAAATTAAAAAAAAAAAAAAAAAAAGAAGGAAGAAAATAGGGAACATCTGTATACGACCTGATCATATTGGCAGAGAACAGAGCCCAATGCACAGCAAGATAACAAGGCCTGTGCCTGGGCTTCTGAGGCCAGGATGTGAGCCTACCCAGGCAGCTAGGCTGGTGCCGGGGCCAATGAGGCCAGGATCTGAGCCTACTGTGAGGCAAGGCCAGTGCTTGGGCCTCCGAGGCTGGGATTTGAGCCTGCCGAGGAATGAGGCTAATGTTGGGGCCATCAAGGCCAGGATCGGAGCCTGCTGTGAGGCAAGGCTGGTGCTGGGTCTTCCGATGCTGGGTTCGGAGCCTGCCATGAAGCTAGGCCAGGGTCGGGGCCTCCGAGTCTGGGATCGGAGCCTGCCAAGGGGTAAGGCTGATGCCGGGGTCAGGGAGGCCAGGAACAGGGCCTGCCATGAGGCTAGACCGGTGTTGGGACCAGCGAGGCCGGGATTGAAGCCTGCCGTGAGGCAAGGCCGGTGCTAGGGCCTCCGAGGTGGGATCGGAGCCTGTGGAGGGGTAAGGCTGGAGCTGGGGTCAGCAAGGCCAGGATGGGAGCCTGCCATGAGGCAAGGCCAGTGCTGGGTCCTCCAAGGCCAGGATTGGAGCCTGCCGAGGGGTGAGGCTGGAGCTGTGGTCAGCGAGGCCAGAAATTGGGGCCTGCTGTGAGGCAAGGCCGGTGCTAGGGCCTTCGAGGCCTGGATCAGTGCCTGCTGAAGGATGAGGCTGGTGCTGGGGCCAGTAAGGCTGGGATCGGAGCCTGCCATGAGGCAAGGCTGGTCATGGGGTCTCTGAGGCAGGAACTGGAACCTGCCAAGAGGTGAAGCCCATGCCAGGGCCAGGAAGGCTGGGATTGGAACCTGTTGAGGGGTGAGGCCAATGTTGGGGCTAGTGAGGCCTGCATTGGAGCCTATTGTGAGGCTAGGCCAGTGCTGGAGCCAGTGAGACTGGGATCGAAGCCTGCAGTGAGGCAAGGCCGGTGCTGGGGCCTCCGAGGCCATGATCGGAGCCTGCCAAGGGCCAGTGAGGCCAGGATAGAAGCCTGCCTTGAGGCAAGGCCAGTGCTGGGGCCTCTGAGCCCAGGATCAGAGCCTACCGAGGGGTGAGGCTGGGGTCAGGGCCAGAGAGGCCGGGATCGGGGCCTACCATTTGGTGAGGCTGTAGATGGAGCCATCAAGGCCAGGATAGGAACCAGCCTAAAGGCAAGGCCAGTGCAGGGGTCTCTGAAGCCAAGATCAGAGCTTGCCAGGAGGCAAGGCCGGTGCTGGAGCCAGCGAAGCTGAGAACAGAAACTGCCAGGTGACCAGGCTGGTGCTGGGGCCTTCGCGAGTGGGATCAGAACTTGCAATGCGGCATACACAGATAAATATCAAAGAAAAATAAAAATTCAGATGCTCTCTCTAATATGCAAAAACTAGGAAAAAAATGGGTAATAGGAGGGAATCTCGTGGAAGAAAGGGCCCTATGGGGGAACAATTAAGGTGATCAATCAGAGGGGATGGGAAGGGGAAAGATGGAATCTCATTAAAACATAAGATGTATGTAAACAAATATATCAATGTTATACACTAAATTGAGCATGGGATTGAGGGAGCGGGAGGGAATTGGATGAGGACTGAACAAAGACTAATTGGATGATGTGTACTTGGATATTCACACAGGTCTTGTATTCCATTGTGATGTTTGATTACAATGTAACAATAAAAACTTATTTAAAAAAAAAGAAATGCCAAAATATAGTTATCCTTCATTTTTACCTTCAAGTAAACATATTCCAATATAATAATTGTAGCCATTGTGAAACACTCCCCTTCAAGTGTTTATGAATTTATTTTGCTGGATAAATTTTTATCAAACAGATCTCTGCTTCCAAAGGCATAGCCCATTCAAACTTCATTCACAGGGGTTATTCTGAATCTAACCCGGTATCTGATGTAATTTCTCAGCCTGGTTGAGGTAGGAGATTGTATATTATGATGATATATCATCAAGGTAGGAGATTATAATTAAGATAAGGAAGGATTCTAAAAAATTTCTCTGGGAAAAGAGGAGTTTAGAAGAGATGAACGTGTGCACACACTTTTAGAGTATATAAAAATAAATAGAGATTGTATTAGTGACCGTGGAAAATCAAAAAGTCTTTAATCTGAGAAGATGTTTAATATATCATCATGTATGACTCTAAAAACAGATGCATAAGAAGCTTTGGAGTAAGAAAAATACATAAAAACAACATTATTGTCATGGTTTCAATTCCAGGTTAATGAAACTGCAAGCATACACAGACCAGTTTCCCCACAATAAACCTGGGTTTCTATTTGATGATAGGCAGAAAAATTATTAATTGCTAATATTGGCAACTTTTTCACTTTTCTTGGCAAAGATCTGCTGCTGAAAGTAGAGGGGTAGGGTAGGAGAAACAATTTCAAAATCAGGAAGTAAAGGGAATGTCTCTTTAAAAAAGAAATGTCTTCCCTTAACAGCCCTGAATTGAAAAAAAAAAAAAAAAAAGAATCTCCTTTTTCATCTAGAATTCCTCCTATGACCCATTTCTCCCTAGCTTTCCCATACTAGGAAAAGCATTTGATTTCTTATTTTTTGTGACTGACTAATCTCACTTCGCATAATGTTCTCCATTTCCATCCATTTCCCTGTAAATGATGTAATTGTGTTTTTCTTTATGGCTGATTAAAAGTCCATTGTGTAAATTTCAAAAAATAAATAAATAAATAAATAAATAAATAAATAAATAAATAAATACAGTGGGTTGAATGATGACCCCTAAAGATAAATTTACCTTGAATCTCAGAATGTAACCTAACTTACCAGAATAATTGCAGATATAATTAAAACAATATTATTAAATTTAGATCATGATGGAAAGGAATTAATTCTAAATCTAGTGCTAAATGTCAATTTGAGACAGAAATAAAGAGAAGAAACAGTGACTCTGGGTAGAAGACCATGTAAAAACAAAGGTAGAGACTAGAGCCAGGCAGCCATAAGCCAAGCAAAGCTTAGAGCCACTAACTTCTTTAAGAGCCAAGAAAGGATTACAATTCTAAGAACTTTTAGAAAGAATATGTGGTACCCTAACACTTTAGTTTCAGACTTCTGTTCTCTTCAACTGTGAGAGACTAAATAAAAATTCTGTTGTTTTAAGCTGTTCAGTTTGTTTTAATTTTTATGGCAACCCTAGAAAATTAGAACATCAGGTAATTGTACTATTTAAGCCATCCAAATAACCAACCAACCAAACTAATGGAACAAGTTCCACCCAACCTTGTCTAATGTTTTTTCATAGCCCTAGTGAGGAAGAATAGGTGCATAGGAAGAATTATCCTCAGTTAATCTATTCACTCATATTCTTGCCCAGACTTAAGTAAGCTATTCTATAAGATGTTTTTTAATGGATGCTAATTCCACCATTCATGTTTCTCTGTCCAGGAAGTGTCTGTTATGAATTTTCATATCACCTGGGTCTGTGCCATGCAGAGACTGGCCTGGGAGATACCTCTCTTTAAATAGTTGCTGAATAAAGCATATGTGGTTCACTAAAACTCTGGGAGGCCGTGGCTTTGTATCCAGAGGTATAAAGTTCCACATATCAAGAATAAATAACAAGGATATTACTAAAGCTAGTCTGTTCCAAGTTGAGACACAGTTTGAGAATCCTGCATGAGGGACCTCTGAGTCAAGGCATAAAGACATGCAAAAATTTGTCATGCTCAGCTAAGCCATCAGCAAAGATGTCAGTGTTTCAGACTTAAAAATTTAAAAAAATTTACAATGGCTTAAGTAGAATGGATAATGTCCTTTGAGTTTCTGCTATAATATTAAATTGCAGGCTTACTGAAACAATAAATAAGTAAAAACCACATCTCTTCACCCTTCATTTCTTGTAAGAGGAGATGTGATAATAGCTTATAGGTATATATTCTAATGGTAACAATCTTTAATGGTTGTATTAAAAAAATTTGCCTTCACCCCAGGGAGAGGGCAACAGCTGCTCTAGGATGTGAGCAAAGACCACACAGACTGAAGTAGAATGACTGTGCCTTGCTCAGCATCTGCTCTTCTGTTTCCATGCCAGAGCACACAGCTGTCTTGATGCCCTGCCCACCGCTTCAGAGGAGACACTAGCAATCCAGTTGACCAGTGGTCTTATCCCTTCTTTCATACACAAAACAGATTGAAAAGAGATTCTGTATATTTGGGGAATTAAAAGACTTTGACTTTCCAATTAATTTCCAAGATGATAATGGTTCCTTTCCTAGATGACAAAAAAAAAATAAATCAGCAGTGTGGATTAACACAGGAAGAACTATGACGCCAGCAGTAGAGGTGTGTGTGGATGAAACACAGTCACCATTTGCATGTTGCCATGGAAATTATACAAATCTGTTAGAAATAAAAATAAGCCTTTTGAACTGGGAGGGCTGCTATGACGCAGTATGTTTCTGGTAATAATACTAAAGGAACAACCTCCATTTTCTGAAACAAGCATCCAGAATGTTTGAAGACTGGAAATAGAAGGGTTGAGATAGATGACAAAGTTAACACTAAAATTCTGTCATTAAAATAAAGATTAGCAACTACTCCCAGACTCCTGCTGATATTTCTTGGCACTGAATATCCCTCACAAGGTCAGAAAACTCACTTGGAATCCTCATGACTAAGCGTATTTCCCTACTTGGTTACAGGAATGCTTTCCAGTACTGTTTTACAGCATATTTTTTGCTAAAGTATGGCTCTAAGGGCTTAAATCTCTTATCCTAATTCAGATCATACAGCCCATAATTTCCTGGTATCCAAACAAATGCAGTGGGCAGGCACGAACAAAATTTGGCCACAAACACTAGCAATCATCATTTTCTCTCAAGCTTTAATAATACAATGGTGGCTCCAGCATTTGCCAATGGTCAGAAGCTCTCCTATCAATGGGATCCATGAATTTGATTTATTTTAAAAAGGGAAAACCCAGAAACCATATGAATTAAATTGAGTGCCTGTGGCATGAACTTTGATCAGTGTATTGTTCATCATCAAAATTCCTGAATAAAGGAAAAAAATAGAATACAAAGGGCCAAAAGAGCCAAGACAAAATATTATAAATACTATGCCCTAGTTAATGCTCTTTAGCTGTGATAATTTTTTTCTTGAATGTTAGAATATTAATTGCTTAGCTTTCTACTGTAGAGAAAGGATTCCTATAGTAATTAATAATGTTAGTAGTAATAATGGCAATCATTAATAACAACTGAGTCTACTTTATCCCAGCAACTATAAGTACTTATTGCAATTAGAGAAATAGCAGAGAGGTCAACAACTAGCCTGATTTCTCATCCAGTAAATGGTAAAGCCTGAAGAATCTAAATGGATAAATCCTAAGCCCTTACTGTTAATCATTAAGCTTTTCCAAGTCTCACATACCCAGTGGGAATCTGCACAGCAGATGGGAATTAAGTTTGTTATGTAAAAATTTAGTAGGTTATAAAATTAAGCTATTAGTTAAGGGGTTTCTCTTCTTGGTAGTAGAGAAAAATGGCCATTATCCTACTGGTACCAAAATGCTACTAGTCTTCATCCTACATCTTGGAACATTTTTGACCATCTGTTTCACGTCAGCATTACCACTGCTGTCATTCAAAGCATTTGACCACCACAATTTAGAGGAAGGAAGATTTATTTGCTTACAGTTCTAGAAGTTTCGGTGCTTCAGTCTATGTCAGGCTTGGTGCATCTTCAGAGGCAGGGCATGGCGGCAGGAGCAGAGAGAAGGAGAGAGCAAAGTGATCTGCTCTCAAAATATAAAAGCCATGCCGGGCGTGGTGGCGCACGCTTGTAATCCCCGCGCTTGGGAGGCGGAGACAGGAGGATCGCGCAGGTTCGAAGCCAGCCGCGCTGGCGTAAGAGACCCTGTTTCAAAAATATAAAATAGGTCTGGGAGTGTAGCCCGGAGGAAGAAGGGCTTCCAGGAACCCCGGTACCACCAAAATAAATAAATAAATAAATAAATAAATAAAAATAAAAGCCATAATCAAGAGAGAGAACAGGCAAGGGGGTACAAAGATTCAAGCACAGTCCCCAACCCCACACCCCCAGAGACCAACCCCCTTCAGCCCCACCCTACCCACCTGGGTTACCACCCATGAAGTCCATCACAAGGAAAATTTCTGCTAATGAATTTAGAACCCTCATGATTTCATTATATCAACTCTGAACATGAATACAGGAGCTCTTCAGGAGACAGTCTATAGCTAACCAGAGCAGTATCTATTAGATGCAGAAAGTATTCTACATAATTCAATGTAAGATATGTCACTTGATCAAATAGACAATAGTTAAGTCTGAAGAATGGAAAGAGTAAGCAAGAGAGCCTTGGCATTTTCTCAACACTTTAATATTTTGCTTGTATTCTTTGTCTTATGTCTGACATAGACACGGCAATAAGAATGTTTTGTTTTAGCATCTTTTAGCATCTTCAAGAGAAGAAAGTTAAAGAAATGCTTTTTCCATGCCTGGCCTTATTTTCATCATTAATTGTTTGAATTTACCTCAGAGTAATTATATTTCCTTGAATATAAGATATAGATCTGCCCTAATGTGAACAATATGGGAAGCAATTTCATGTGCAAAAAGATCATATTTCAATTCAATGTAACTGCTATACAGAAATACAACTGAAAGGAAAATGTGTGAGCATATTCAAATTGAGAACTTAAAAATTAAGTAATATCATAGAATTTGTTGACTTCTATTAAAATAGTGGATATACCTGAATTCAAACTGAAGTTACTCAGTATGTTGTCATAACAGGATGACATGAAAATTACTCTCTGAATAAAGATCAAGTTTTAAAAATAAATGAGAACAAGACTAAGTATCCTCCAAAAGCCAGTTTCTTGTTTTCTCAGCACAGTGGGCAACTTTTATAAGAAATGAGAAAATTGGATTTACTGAAAACAAAATTTTAATGAAGTGTTATTGAAGTATAGTAGTCTATGAAATGCCATGTTACCTTAAAAGGAGCTAAGTGACAACTGCTAGGTCATTATGAGACCAAGAGAATTTTACACTTGATTTTGTTCCCCTAAATTGTGGAGTAGTGACTATTTTGGTGTTTTGTGTAATGTGTAATTGATATTACCCAACTTTTAGGTCCAGGTCTTAGCCCAGTAACTTTCTGAAACTTGGCATTATTACAAAAACCTTCTTTGCCATTCTTTTGCCTCTGAACATTGACAGCATTTAAAATTAACACTATATAGTCATTTTCTATCCTATGATAATTTTTCATCTATTCTTCATTTTTTAACTGGGTTGTCTGTATTATGCAGTTTACCTTCTTCATATCACCGAAGAATCTTCATGGTAAACAAAATCAACATATATCTTCAATGATCTCATATGTACTTGATTTCAATACTTTGGAATTGTCCCTTAAAGAGCTTATAGTTTATAATAAAAAGTATGTACTTGATACTTTACAGAAATTATGTGAATGAGACACATCCTTGGTTTCTGTTCTGTCTTTTCTCTTTATTTATTTATTTTTTGCTTCTTCTGTTCAGCTTCGTTGCTTTATATTTTTGCTTGTGACTTTCATGAAAGCTGTATCCCTCTTCATCACTCCACATACATGTACCTTGTGGTGCCTTTTCCAAATTCGGTATTCAAGTATTACCAAATTGGCTGAATTAGTTCCATGTTCACCTTTAGACTGCTTTATCTATTTATTTATTTATTTATTTATTTATTTATTTATTTATTTTTGGTGTTACTGGGGTTCTTGGAAGCCCTTCTACCTCCAGGCTATACTCCCACACACACACACACACACACACACACACACACACACACATATATATATATATATATATATATATATTTTTTTTTTTTTTTTTTTTTTTTTTTTTTAAACAGGGTCTCTTAAGCCAGTGCTTCGAACCTGCGTGATCCTCCTGTCTCTGCCTCCCAAGCGTGGGGATTACAAGCGTGCACCACCATGCCCGGCCTAGACTGTTTAATTTGAAACTCTTGTGATCTCATTATACTCACATTATGAGTAATGAAAGATTTTCTTATGTATTTTCAATCATCATTTTTCTCTAGATTTTCAATGGACTGAATGTTTGTTTCCTGTTCCCCATAAACTCTTATGTTGAAATCTTAACTTCAGTGTGATGGTATTAGGCTTTGGGGACATAATTAGGTCATGACAGTGGAGCCCACATAGTGGGCTATTCAATTTATATGGGTTGATATAGCTAAATATTATTTAGCAAGATAAGAGGTTTTTTTTAGATCCCAGATAATTCTTCCTCTCTCTCTCTCTCTCTCTCTCTCTCTCTCTCTCTCGCTTTCTCTCTTTTTGTCACATGATAATACAAGGAGGAGATGACAGTTGGCAAGACAAAAGAAGCACCTCAAAGGAACCTGACAGTGTCAGCAATCTAAGCCCAGTCATCCAACCTCCAAAACTGTGAAAAATAAATGTATATTATTTGAAAACCATACAGCCAATGCCATTTTATTTTGGTGTTCATCCAAGCTACAACTAATTCTAGAAAAAAGAAGATACCTATATGCATGGATATATGAATATTATAGGCTTCAACATGATAGTCCTTAAATAACATTTACTTTAATGCTCTGCATCTAAATGTATAGAGCCAAGACAGTTTAGTCTTAAAATGGAGGGGAAATATTACTGAATAAAATGCATGTTTGCTTTGCCAAAGCCTAAAACATTTTTCTTTTTAAGCAAATTGAAAACCTCAGAGATTTCAAAATTCTTATTTACTTATCCCAGCAAAATTTTTCAAACCATTTATTTTAAAAATTACATAGTCACTTATTTATTTCATCTTCATGTAGTTAGGACAGGAAGTAGAGGTTGACTGGAAGATAGAATTACAGGAATAAGGACATCTCTGGATGATTTTTAAATTTACTATTATTCAAAGTACTTAAGTTGTCATATATTCAAAGAATAAGGAAAAGAGGAATAGAGTATGACTTAAATACAATAATTTAACTTTATAGTATGTGGTTATAAGTAGACACTTTAAGATACATGGCAAAAATATTTCTTATTTCTCCTTTAGAACTCATTGAGAACAGAAAGAAAATATATAAGCAAAACAGAGATTGTAAATGGCTTCAAAAATAATTTTAACCCCCAAACCATATACTGTGAAGCAAACCTGCCAAATATCATGATACTATAATTAAAATAAGAAGGGATAACTCTTATTTTAATTACAATATCACAATGCTTATTATTATATCTCACATGTCTATTCAGTCCAGTTCTACAATGATCCGTCTGTAAAATATGATTACTAACATCTTGTGATATGTACCTCAGAAATATTTTTAAGCTATAAAATCTTTTGAGCTATAATAATGATAGTAAAGTACAAAAGCTACTCAAAAAATTACTCAATGTTGTGTAAGCATAAAATATAAGACATTTGAATTAGAATTTGAAGGATTTAGCATCCAGTAACCTATTTATTTCATATACTTTGAGTTTCAAAAGACAGGACACTTACAGAGATGGGGAGGAGCCAAAGAGAGAGGAAACCTGAGGGTAATCATTTAGAGTGCCCACAGCCCAGGACTACCCCTGAGCTGCATGACCTGCAGAAAGATGAGTGCCAAACAGGAGATAAGATAATTAGGTAAGACAAGGTGAGTCCTTGGGGAGAGAAAAGATCAATGTGACAGTGTTCCCTAACAGAAATCTGTGACAGGATGCATGGGAAGCACAGTACCACATCACTCCTTCCCAAATCCCCTCTTAGCTGAGAACTAGATCTGTTCTAAAAGGAATGCTGAGGGGAAAAAAATAATGCATCATATATTCAAGAATTCCATTAACCAAGCACAATAAAGGAAAGAAAGAAGTATAATAAAAATGCAGCTGCTGAAACTACATCAGAAGTAGAATTATCAAGGGGCTGAGCTCTATCTACTATGGAGATAGAGTATGCCTGTCTCTCATGAACAGCAAAACAATAACAAAACAAAACACAAGCAGCATTACTGAATTAATCAGAGGCTGAATTGAAGCAAGCTGAATAACTTCAAAATAAACACTGACGTGAGTAACATTAACCAACATTGAGCAATTATAGTGTAGACTTCATGTCTATGTACTTGTCATTTAAGAGAATAGGAATAAATATTTATAATGGAAACTCTACTTATTGTAAATGTTTAAGGAACACAATGACACTTGGATCCTCAGTTAAAAATAACATTGATTTTAAGACAGAAATATAGAGATACTGATTATCACCAAGAGTAACAGTGAATCACTTACTAGATTTGAATAATAAAGGATTTAGATGATTGGCCTCAAGGCAAAACAAAACAAAAAGAGTTCCTGAGACTTCCACTACTGCTGAGGAAGAATGTTCACTGCCACAATTATCCATCCTTTCTAAACATTTGGACATGTAGGAAAGGATTATGAGCCAATTCTTTTAGTGTATGACTGTGATTTATGAGAAGCAAGAAACTAAAAGCTCTGACCTGGTTATGCCTCCTTATTTCAGGAAAGCAATTTCCAGCCTGCAGCACAGTGAGGGAAATTTCAGACTAAAACAGCCTGATCTGCTGAATTCAAGATCCGTCTACCAGCCGGGTTCAGTGGCACATGCCTGTAATACTAGCACTTGGGAGGCTGAGACAGGAGAATCACAAGTTTGCATGCAGCCTCAATGACTTAGGGAAGCCCACAGCAACTTAGAGAGACCCTGTATCAAGATTAAAAAGTAAAACAGAACTTGGTGTGTATTGAAGAGGCAGAATGACTTTGGCCAGTACCACCACAACAAAAACAAATAAAAATCAACAAACTCAAGGGAGACCAACATGGGTAGAATGGACAGAACAGACTAACAGAGAGAAGCTGGGGAGATCTGCAGAGGGATCCACTGGAGTCCTTGGTGAATGCTGATCTGTTCCTGCATGAAGCAAAATCACATATCGGAATCACTGCAAGCTATATGGCAGAAAGATTACGGAGCCCAAATAGGAATGCCTCATATTTGCTCCATCCAGAGTGTAAGACTTGAGATATACCTGGAAGCATGTAGAATTCACAGAAGAATCACACCTTAGTAAGGTGTCACATCGGTTCTAGAATGAGGGCCTCTCAGCACCCACCATAAACAAGCTTGCACGCAAGCCACAAAAGTCATTTGTCATTCCTAAGTATATACCTTAACGGTATACCCTAAGAAGGGCTAATTGAGTGATGTGTACATGTATGTCTCCACAGGTCTTTTATCCCATTAGGATATTAATAACTACAATGCACCGATAAAAAAAATAAAAAAGGAAAAAATGAAAGCAATATTTATCATGTAGTCCTCCACACTCACATAGTCCAAATCCATCACTCAATAGCATAAAATTCAAAATTCCAGTATAAGTTTAAGACTTACAGAAAATTCAAAACAAAATAAAAAAATAAGAAAGACAAAAAAATCAGAAAAATGTAATCCATGAAAGAAAATTCAAGTAATAGAAACAGAATAAGACAAGATGGAGACGGTAGATTTGGAAACAGCAGTCTAGCAATGTGTATTAACTAGAATTCCAGAAGGAGGGGAGATGTGGAAAATTATTTTCATAAGTTAGAGGCTTTTTAAAAAAAAAAAGATCAAAACGATCAACCAACAGATAAAAGAAGCAATGTCTAGCAGAATAAATATAAAGATCAAATTGAAAATACAAAGCTATAAAGAGAAAACTTTAAAACTACTGGAGAGATAGAATACAATATTAACAACAGAACTAATATGATAATAAGCCTGATATGGTAGCATATCAAGCCTGAGACAGGAGGATTGCATGCTCTAGGCCAGCTTCAGTAATTTAGTGAAACCCTCACCAACATAATGAGACCCTGTTTCAAAGTAAAAAATGGCTTGAGTATAGCTTATAGGTAGAATGTCTCTGTTAAATACCCAGTACTCCCTCACATACAAATAAATAAATAAATAAATAAATATATATATATAATATATATTTATATAGGAATATTTATATTATATATTATATTATATATATTATATATTATAAGTACTCTTCATTATAAGCATACATAATAGAAGACATTAGTATAAAATTTTAATATTCAAAGCAAAATAAAATTCAAAATTTTTTCAAATAAATTTTATTTTTTATCTTTATTTATTTATTTTTGTGGTACTAGTGATTGAGCCTAGGAGAAATCTAACCATGAACTACACCCCTAGTCCTATTTCTTATTCTTTATTTTGAAACGAGATCTCACTTAGTTGCAGAGGGCCTAAGTAGCTGAGGCTGGCTATGAACCTGCCATTCTTTTGTTTCAGCCTCCCAAGTACTGAAATTACAAGTGTATGCCACAATGTCCAGCTTCAAATGAATTTTTAAAAAGTGGAGCCAGGGAGATATAAGGTAGGGAAGGAGGAAGACTGAGGTTCATTACCATCAACTATGTGTATACATGTGAATATACCAATGTCAATCTGGATACGCTATACTGAGAAGGAGAGAAATAGGAAGACTGAGAGATTATAATGCACCAATAAAAGCACAAAAAAGAAAAAAGTTACATAAAATATTATAAAAATTAAGGTAAATATGGCCATTTTCAACAAGAAAAGCAGGCAGATTTATCATCAGTACATATGTGCTCAAAGGAACAACAGACAAAAAGAAAATAAGAAGCACTGAAAATTTAGAGCTTCATAAAGAAATGATGACTGTCAAAAATGATAAGTGAAAAATCATTTTTTATATTTTAAATAATATTAACAGGTAATTGAGTAAATATAATGTATTGTGGAGTTTATAATTTACATGGAAAAACAAGGAAAATATGTGATAGCCTAAGAAAAGAACTAAGAGGAGAAAAAGAAGTTTAAAGTTATAAGGTTTTTACATTATAAATAAGTATTATAAATATTTGATTGCTAACTGTGGTATGTTAAAAATATACTGAGATTATATTCTCCTTGGTTGTCTAAAACTACATAATGACTATGCAAGCTTAAGTGAGCAAAGGTATCTAAATAGTCAATGGGTAAACATAAAATTGTCATGTAACTGTTCAAATATTTGTAAATTGGCACATAGGATTGTCACTGTAAGTCAAAAAAGAACAAAATTTATGTGTGTACAGCTAGAAAACAGACATGTAGAGACTGATCTTTTGCAGGAATTAGGAGAAGTGATACGACTGGTCATTGACCATCGTACATATCTGTTATTTATGTAATGATTCATAAACCAAAGAGCTAACAACAAACATTGAACTTGAAGCCATTAATCACAATTAATGTATTACAGTATATTTGTTTGAAATTTTTGTTGGAGGACTTGAATGAACAAAATCATTTCAGAAAAAGAAATAATACTAGTAATATCTCAAAAGTATGTGGGGGACAATTATAAACAAAATACAAACATTTTAAACATGTATGCACACAGTAATGTAGCTTCAAAATACATAACACAAACCAAAAGGTAAAAATAGAAAATCTACAATTATTGATTGGTAGTTCAATCTTTTCTCAGTCACTGATAAAATTAGTAAGCAAAATGAATAAAAGAGTATCTTATAAACATTATTAGCAGCTTGTTCTAACAAAAACTTAGAATGCTCTAAAGAGGTAGAGAAGGAAAAGCAGTGTTTCAGGGCTATGAAAATAGAATAATATAGACTAGTAATTTTTTGTGTGCATTTAGGGTGATAATCTCAACTTTAGAGATGTTGAGTTTGAACTGATAGTCTATTTCATGTTTCCCAGGAAGATAAGGAGAGATGATGTCTGGTTAGAAGCAGTGTGACTGAGTCAGAAAAAAAAGACCACAGCAGAAACTATAAATTACACAGTTATGTGAAGATTCATCAAGAAAAATGACAGTGATGCATTCTTTAATGACAGTTAAGAATTAACTAGTCACAAGACAGTGATGAGTTTCCGAGGACTGAGAACTGTTTTTTTTTTTTTTTTTTTTTTTTACATGAATACAGTGTGGCATATGACAAGAGCATAGAGCTTTACAGTCCTGCAGACATGGACTAGAATTCTTAATATGGTTTTGAGCATGTGTAGGCAATAGTGATGAAAACATATCAGTGGAAAGAGCTAATGGGCACAGGTTCTACAAGTGAAAGGTGGGACTCATTTCACTCACATGGAGCTATTTCAGAATCCTTCTTCCATGGGTAGAGTAAGATTTCTTCACCATTTAAGTAAATAACTTTATGTTGATCATACCCTCTCTCATTATAACATATACTTTCCTGTTGCTATTGCTTTTGTTTTGAGTGACTTGAAAACCAGACTTTGAGACATTTTCTTGGGAATGGGTACTTCATTTAGAAACTGACCTCATACAATATTAGTGGATATAGAGAAGTGAGATAGGAGATTAAGTCAATATAAGAGGATGGTTATTGATATATGCTCAGCTTTTTGGGAACACATAGGACATGTCTCTGTTCCCTAGGGATTAAAAAATGGTGGACCATTTCTCCATGTGTTCTATTATTTCAATGGTTGAAGCTTGCCTTAACCAATTCCATTGAATGCTTAGCTCTCAGCCCTAGTTTAGATTTTGTCTCTGCCTACGGCTGATCAATACTGAGTAACTGAGAGAAACTTGCAGGCCAAGAATAACAAAGAAGCATACATTAAATACGAAACTTTCCATGAGATAGAAACATAAATATTAGGTGAACACAGTAGGCCCACAAAAGAAGGGACAAAGAATCATCAATGTCCCCAAGCTAGTTTTATTGTTTAAAAAATTTTACACACACACACACACACACACACACACACACACACACACACACGTTCATCCACAAGCTCATTCTCAAATTTCTTTTTAGGAGAACTCACACAACTCAGAAAATGAAGACTTTTCTTTTCTTTTACGGTCACTGTATATTTCAGTTAAAGGTTACAAATTAAATTTAACAAGGCAAAAAGGCATATAAAAGGCAGAGTCCAGGAGAAACCACATGCAAGTTTTCAGGTGTCCTTTTCTAGTAGAGTCTTAACATACTGAGGAATTCTTTTAGCAAGGACATGTGATATGTGTGAACAGGAGCCTACCTGGAATGCTCACTGGGCTTCTGTGTCCAGAGTTTTGCTGGAATTCTATAAAATATGCTTGGGGTTCTCTGTGACCTCTCTTAGCTACTTGTTTTAAATTACCCCCATGTCCACACAGAAAACAAATGAATTCAGTATGACACAGCTCCAGAAACTTAGAAACAGGTGCTTAAAACAAATCACATTATTAGCATGAACTGTCTTATGTGGTCTACAATTTCAGGTATGTTACAACTAGTAGCTGCAGAATATTTATGTGGTTTATAGATGGTCACCCACAGGATCTAATCAAGATCCAGTCCTGAAGACCTTTGGAATGTGAGTATCTCAGGCCTGCAAAAGCAATCCTTTAATGTACACCCTTGCAGGATGAAGTTAGTAATTGATTTCAAAATCCTCGACTTTCTCTCTTTGAGCATTCTACATATTTTGGTACCCCAGGGCATGCTTTTTGCTTATTATTATTTATTTATATTAACTTAGTGAGACATAGAAAAGTAGTTTTATAATTCAAATATAATTTTGATAATATTTTATGCTAATAAACCTTTCTTTAATTTTTTGTTTTGTTTTTGTTTTTATTGAAACATTGTAGTTGTACATCTTAATAGGGTACAAGATGGTAGAGTCATACATGCACACATCACTCATTTAGCCGTTCCTCAATTCCCATCCCATTTCATCCCTCCTCCTGTCTTCTCATGTTGGGCTTATTTATTGACTTTGAAATGTTTATGAATTTGCATCACGTACAATAGAGGATTTCCCTCCTACCCCTTTCATACCCCTCAGTTAGGTTACCTTATTTGATCATCTATGTTTTTTCCTTCTTTGTATAGAGTTTCTGCTATGACCCTTTCCTCCCTAGCTTTTGAATATTAGGGAGAGTATTTGGGTTTTGGAAAACAAAATGAAGAATCATCAGAAAAATGGGAACAAACCTACTATATGATCCAGCAATACCAATTTATATAATATTTAATTGTGGTATACATTTCAGTATTTGCCTTTTATTGGGTTATGTATAAAATAGGTAGTTACAAATATGAATTAAATACTTAGAAAATCCACAAAATTCAGTGAATTTCTTATTGGTATAAAAGGTAAAAGAGATTAAATGGGTGTAGAAAAATAATTTTCAAAAATCGAAATGCTCAAAAGTAAAAGTCAAATACTACTTAGCATTTAACTTTTCATCACTAGTTTGACCAAAAATAATCTCAAAAAATAAAGTAGATATAATTATTACTTACTAATGCACTTTACTGAAATAATATTCCTTTCACAACCCACCCAAAATATGAAAATACAAAGGATTACCCAAACAGAAAAGTTTTTTAATGCTATTATTTTTAATTTTAGTAATTTCACCCAGCTATTTCTCTTTTTATTTATTTCTGTTTTGTTTTGGTTTCTTGTTTATACTTTTTAAGACAAGATCAAATCTCAGGTACTAAAAATATCTAAAAACACTGGTGTTTACAAAAAGCATTGTATTAAAACACTGAAGTTTGAATGGCAGAAAATATGTTAAATTATTAATAAAGAAAAAGCTGAGTGTTGCTTATTATAACACATATTTTGAAATGGGCAGAGGTAGATCCCATAAAAGCCAAGATTCTGCCTGCATTGGCTTAGAAGTTTATTGTAAAACATTTTTTGAGCCAAGGACATTTAGAGGAACAACTCCAAGTTAGTATGCAGTTGCCAATGAGGAGTAATCTTTAAAAGTTGGGTACTCCATCACTGAAGTAACCGAAAGTATGATTCATGTCACGTCAGTTTAACTGGAGATATTTGTTTCCAAGATAGAAGCACATCTATCTACTAATTTCTAAGAAGAAGAACTATTCATTTTGTGCATGCCCACTTAGTTTTAATAAATGCTCCATGAAATTTTATTTTCAAATACTATTTTATATGAAGCCAAGTTTCAATCTGAAGTATTCTAGGTCATTACTTCAAATGTGAAGTGTAGGTAGGAGAGGAGAAGAGGAGTGCAGAAAGAAAATCCTAGTTCTTATTGGAAGTCTGACATTTCTTAAAAACTGTTCTTCCTCATGACATCATTTAATCTAGAAGCTTCCATGCTACTTTACTTTAGGGACAACTACTTGTGCAGTTTTTACTTGTCGATTTTGTCCATTGTGAATTTCCTTTGACTAGATTAGGTTCTTTGTAAATATTTATTTAATGACCATCACTTGAAACTCCAAGATTTTTATGAGAAAAGATGATAAAATGATGTAAATAATCATTTTTGAAAAATCAAAGACTCACTAAAAACTACAAATAGTTAACGTATGGGTAAGGGACAAATGAGTTATGTGTGCATATATACCTCTACCATCTTGTATTCCATTAAGATGGAATTAAAGAGAATTTAAAACAGAAAAAGATGTATGGCTACAATGCACCAAAATAAATACATAAATAATAAAAATGAAAATACAATGTTAAATGTAAAAAAAATTAATATTACAGCAGATAAATCTTAGAGATATATAAAAGGGTAGAACCTGAGCTGGGCATGGTGGCACACTATTGTAATTCCCGCGCTTGGGAGACGGAGACAGGAGGATTTGCACAGGTTTGAAGCCAGCCACGCCGGCTTAAGAGACCCTGTTTCCAAATAAAAAAGTATAAAAATAGGTCTGGGAGTGTAGCCTGGAGGTAGGAGGCTTTCCAGGAACTCCAGTACCACCCAAAGTAAAGAAATAAAAGGGTAGAACCCCAAGGCTCAATTTCTAAACAGTGTATATGACTTGTTTTCTATAATAGTTGATTTATCATTTAATTTAGCTCACCAAATGATTCACATATCATTCTAAAATTATAACTTTCAGCTGAGCCTGGTTGTGCACACCTGTAATCCCAATACTTGGGAGGCTGAGAGAGGAAAAATCATAGGTTTGAGGCCAGCCTTGGCAACTTAGTGAGACACTCTGAAATTTAGTGAGACCCTCTAAAACTTAGTGAAACCCTATTCCAAAATAAAAAATAAGAAAAGTATAGCTGGGATTATAACTCTGAGGTAGAATGTCCCTGGGTAAAATCCACAAGTTCTGTTTAAAAAAATTCAGTACTTTCACAATATTATTTTATTTGGTGGCTTCTATAAGTCTCATTATCTATGATGACACATAACAATCCAACCTTCAAATTGTAAAGGGAAAAACCATTCATGAATTTCTTAACATCTCAAGTGATTAAGAGATAATTTTGATTGTAGAACAGTTCTGCAGCAAAATATTGAGGAGGTAGATGATAGAGTGTATTACTTTATTCTTGTGTATATATTCATTCAAACTTTGCAAATTATGAGTCCACAAAGGAATCCTGTCTTTGGAAGATATGCATCTTATAGAAGCTTTGTTGGTACTCTATAGACCCAGGGTTGAATAGAGAACTTTCCAGTTCATTTCAAATCTAGAATAAATCAGAAAACAATCCATGCTTCTCTTTGGTTCTCACTTTTAGAATGGTTATTTCAGTTGAAAGAATTTTTATTTATTTTTAATATTTTTATTAGTGCATTATAGTTCCACCCACAATGTAGTGCAAAGTGGTAGTGACATACACACACATGGCACGTGGTGGGCTTTCCTCTGTCTCTCTTCCCTCTCCCTCCTTTTCCATACAGGATATTGAGATTAACTTTGGTTGTGATTCTTCATTGATTCTTCCTCTTCCCTCTCTCTTCCTTTACACTACCTTCCTGGTTCCACGTCAGTTTCTCCTCCTCATCTGAAGTTCCTCTGTTATCTCAATTACTCCCTAGCTTCCACATATGAGAAAAAAACTTTTTGTGACCTTTCACTTTGTGACTGGATAATCTCAATTAACATAATTTTATCCAGGTCTTTCCATTTTTCTGAAAATGATATAATTTTGTTTTACTTTATCGCTGAGTAGAATTCCATTGTGAGTATATCCCAAAATTCTGTAATCTATTCATCTGTTGAAGGATACCTAGATTGGTTATATAATTTGGCTACTGTGAATTATGCTGATATGAACATAGTGATATATATTATATATATATATATATATATATATATATATATATAAAATACATGCATATATTATAATATTCTGATTTAAATCTCTTTGAAAAAGAGTGGTAGGGATAAAATATGTGGTAGTTCATTATCAATTTTCTGAGGAATCCCCACATTAATCTCTGTAGTGGCTGTACTAATTAAAGCATCAATTAAAACATTATTATAATTACTCATTGGGTTTATTTGGTTACATATTTCTTTAATTAATATGAAGTTGTTCAGATAAATATGGCACATAGTATTATGAAATTATCAAAATCCAGATTCTCAGCCAGGCATGGTGGCACACACTTGTAATCTCAGCATTTGGGAGGCTGAGACAGGAGGACTGAGGTTTGAGGACAGTCTTAGCTACTACTTAGTGAGGCCCTTTGCAACTCAGTAAAAACCGGTTTCAAAATGAAGAGTAAAAAATAAGTCCTGGGGTATATCTTGGAGGTAGAATGGCCCTGGGGTCCATCCCCAGTACCTTAAAAAAAAAAAATCCAGATTCTCTGACAAAAGGATATCACAGGGTACTGATTAAAAGACCTTAAGTAAAAATTGCTTCTATTTATTTTAGCTCCAAATTATTACATTTATTCCAATTGTTTTGAAAGTTAATATTTAGTGTTAGATGACTGAAAATTCTCCTGTATAATTAGGCACTAGCAGTTAAATACATGTTTTAACATTAAATTTAGTTAGTTGGACTGAAGAGTAACCTCAGATTAAAAAAAAAGCTGAACACTTCCAACTGCTAATGTCAACTACAGCTGTGAGTTCAATGCTAACAAATGATGATTTTTATAATTTAATGGCATTTACCAGTTACCAAGCCCAAATAATATTCTACAGTAAAGTAAAATCCACACTTTAGTTTTAATTTAAAAAATAATGGGAACAAATTTAAAATAATTGTATTTACCTATTCTCATCAAATTCTAATTAGATTTCCGAAATTTAGACTTTGAAAATATTTTGAACATTTAAATGGCACATTTACCAATACAAAGTAATCTTCAACCACCGATTTTGATCAAGATCTCCTCAACTTCCCTGGGGAAATACATAAATGTATTAAGTACTTTTAGCAGTAGATTCAATTGTGTGGAAAACATCTCTTTATAAAAACAAATATCAATACTCAACTATAAAAATAATTTTAGCTTTAGGTCTACTTTACTATTAACAGATGAATCATTTTATTATGACAATATTTAAAAGTAAACTGGCTTATATTTTCAACTTGTTACCATTTTTCTCTATGCTAAAATTGTCAAAACCATGGATGTCATGAACAACAGCTCAACTGTTCTCTAGCTCATCCTTGGGACATGGGACACAGAAATAAATCATTAGCTGCTACACACTGTGCAGAGTTGGAATAAGAAGTCACCTTATTTTGTCTTCAAGAAGGACATCCCACCACTAAGGTAACAGGAAGTGTTCCAAGTTAAAACTTAGCTCTGATTTGAACCCTAATATAAATATACAGGTGTTGACATTATGAATAACCTCTTATAAATGACACAAACATAGTTTTTTAAAGCAATATGCTTGGAGTGGGTCATGGTGGCCCACACTTATAATCTCAGTACTGGGAAGACTGAGATGGGAGGATGGCATGTTCACAACCAACCTCAAAAACTTAACAAGATGTTCAGTGACCTAGCTAGATTCTGTTTAAAAAAATAAGTAATTCAACTAAATTAAATAGGACTGCGGCTATAACCCAGAAGTAGAATGTCCATGGGTTCAATCCCCAGTAACAAAACCCAAAATCAAATAAAATAATGATTATGGGGTGAAGAGAATATGGAAAAGTAAAAATTACTACAAAATATATCTTTCTGTAGGAGAAAATGGTGACGGAGAGACGCAGTATATCTCACTAGCTGAAGCAAATTAAGTTCAACTACTGAGAACGCAGTATCTTAATAAATAAAATTAAATTCAGCATACTACCCAAAACAGACTCGGGGACTATGGCGGAAAAAATCCAGTAACTCTGAACTGCAAGATTCACCACACCACACAAAGAAAGCAGAAAGTGAGCTGAAGAACTAGGAGGTCGCAGGGCTGTAGATGCAGGCTGCCGCTGGGCCACTGGCCCAAACAGAGCTTTGGGGACCATAGAGCTCCAACATCTTAAGTTGCGAGCTCACTCGAGCTCCTGAGCGGCACCATTTGACCACCAGAGGCGGCACCTGCAGAGGCGCCTGGAGACCTTCAGGAACCAGGAAGCAGACCTGCTAACTGTGCAAGCAGAGAATCAGAGGGATGTGGAAAAGCTGCCAGAACTTCAGAGCCCCAGACTGGGCTGCCAGGTAACAGCGTGAGCTCAGATGAGCCACGGGAACCAGCGAACACACAGTGAGTGTCATCAGACACAGCGATAACTGTGGGTGCCAGTATGCACTGGGGGCAGTTTCAACTCCAATGTCACAGAAGGGTGCTTAAGGCACGATACCTGCACAGGGCCACAAGGGATCACTTCAAGTAAATACAAGACATTGGCATATATAACATATATTCGTAATGTATTAGGACTGTTATTTTTTTTTCTTTTTTATATTTTCTTTTTTATTTTTGCTGTTTTGCATTGTTTGTTTTATTTTTTCGTCTTTGGGTTTCTTTCTGTTTTTGGTTTTCTTGGGGAATAATCTTTTGTTTCTTCTTTTTTTGTAACCTATATTTGGGTTTCTTTGTTGGGTGATTTCACTTCATACCACATGGTGGTTTGTTCGTTTTGTTTTATTTTATTTTATTTTTATCGTGTTTATTATCTTAGCCTTTTTGTTCTCTCTTGGTGGTCTATTTTTGTTTTTGTTGATGTTGTTTATACATGATGTATAATAGTTAGCCTCTGTACCTTATTTTGTTTCTTTATCCATTTGTCTTTGCTCCTTTCCCCCACTCCTTCTACAAAGTCTTCAATTTAGACTATATACTTCTTCCCTCAAAACTTTCTCTTTGTCCCCTAACTGTATCTCTTTAATATACAAATCTTCTCACATCTCCATACTTAAATATTCCAATAAATACAAGAGTCTTACTATCTAAACTCCTCCCATTCTCAACCTGATACAACCTTATTATGCTTAAATTCTTCCACAACTTAATTATATTCTCTACCTTACTTGACTCCTGCACAAATCACCCTAGCTACTCCACCATCACCTAAACCTCACCACTTGAAAAAGTACTGCTTAATGGTTGACTTTTCAAAATTCCTACTACTAAGACTGGACTAAATATAATACCCACAAACGATGTGAAGACATCAGATAAAGAGGCCTGAGAACTTTGAGGAATAATGGAGAAATGACAGAAGTCATGAATACTGACCTATAAGAAATGCAAGAAGGGGAGTTCTGAATCTTGATCTACAATATGATGAAAAGACTTAAAACAAGTCTAGAGGGGATGAAAGATGAGCTAGAAATACTAAGAAAGAATCAGAAAGAGGTCTGGAATGAAATGAAAGAGTGAATAAATGAAATGAAGTCAGCAATAGAAAGAAATTCTGGAAGATTAGATGAAATGGAAAGTAGAATATCACTGTTAGAAGACAGTACATTCAAAACCAAAAACACAGTCAACTAAGACCCTCAACAACTTAACAAAATCAGGTTTCCAAAAAAATAAGTCTGGGGTTGTTGTAACCGAGAGATAGAATTGCTCTAGTTTCAAGACTCAGTACAAAACCAAAATAACTTAGTTTTCAAAAATAAGAAATTTAAGAACAGTTATTTCTTTCATAAAGCAATGTTTATTTTATGTAAGAAGCAAATTAACTATTGAAGTATATGTGAAAGGTCTATATAAAGCATCATATATACTCTGTTGAGTCAACTAGACACAAATGCCAAGTGTGTTCTGAATGATACAATATTATACATGCTCACAAAGCATAGCACACATACATAAAGTTGGGAGGGTGGCTCATAGGATTTTTATCAAGGTGAAATGAAATTCCATATATTATATATTCTATTAACTACTTTTAATTACTCCCACAATTTATAGAAATATATCTAATATTTTTTTTTTCTTTTAAAAATAATCTTGAAGCCCAGGCACAATGATGCATACATGTAATTCTATTACTTGGGAGGATGAGACAGGGGAATTTCAGGTTTGAGGCCAGTGCCCAGTAACCTAGGGATAACTCTACTTCAAAAAAAAAAAAAAAAAAAATAGAGCCAAGTGTGGTGGTGCATGCTTGTATTCTCAGCATTTGGGAGGCTGAGATAGGAGAACCATGGTTCAAGAACAGCCTCAGCTACTACTTAGTGAGACCCTTTGCAACTCAAGAACCTGTTTCAAAATAAAGGATAAAAAAATAGGGCAGGGGATGTAGCTCAGAGATCAAACGCCCCTGGGTTCCATTCCCAGACCCGCAAAAAAAAAAAAAAAAAAAAAAATATATATATATATATATATATATACTGGGCTTACAGGCATGTATATATATATATATATATATATATATATATATATATATATATATATATATATATATATACTGGGCTTACAGGCATGTATCACCATGCTTGGCTCTAAGTTATTATTTATACTTTTATCAAGGCATCGTAATTATATATCATAGTGAGATTCAAAGTGATTTATTTATGCATGCACCTATCATTTAGAATTTGATTTTCACTGTGTGCCTTCCACATTATAAAGCAAAAGTTCAACTAATAAGGGAATAAAATCTCTTAAGCAATTTTCATTCTCAAACATGATAGCATATATTGCCTAATGCACTATATATATGACTGGGGGTGTAGCTCAGAGGCAGAATTCCCCATGTTCCATCCCCAGTACCACACAGAAAATTAATTAATGAATTAATTAAATTAAAAGAGGCTGTGATTATAGCTCAGGAATAGAATATACCTGGACTTAATCCTCTCTCTCTCTCTCTCTCTCTCTCTCTCTCTCTCTCTCACACACACACACACACACACACACACACAATTTTGCTTAAATGAATTACTGTCATATGGTAATCTTTAGTTCAATCTTTTCTTTTTCAACTTACTATCTTTTATTTCTCTCCCAGAACATCAAAACACTACCTCACATACATTTTCATATTGCCAGTTAATAAACTGGTATTAATTTTGTTACTTTTTTCTCCAGGCCCATAGTAGTTTATTTTATTTAGCAGTTGTTTGTGTATCATTATACATCTTTATCATTTCTCTGAATTAACAAAGGATGTAAAACACTTCAGGGAAAATTCATTATTTTAATTAATTTATATTTACTGTGAAATAGTTCATAAGTAACATATTTTAATTTAACATAATATAAAGGAAGGAAATCCATGTCTACTGAATATTTTTCTCTTTCTTTTTTTCTCATGTATGTGGTACTGAAGATTTAAGCCAGAGACATTCTATCTCCGCTATGCTCCCATTGTCTTTTTGTTGTTGTTGTTATTGTTTGTTTTTGAAACAGAGCCTTGCTATGTTTCTGAATCTCATTATGTTGTGGAGTCTGTCATTGAACCTGTTATTCTCCTGTCTCAGCTTCCCAAGGAATGGAATTCCAGATGCATAACACCACACTCAGCTTTGATACTTCTTTCTAATGTAATATTTTTATTAATAGAGGTTGATGCAGTAACTAAACTCATGAAACAACATCATAAATACAAATAAAAGAACATTTTAGGTTGATTTCATTGTGTGAGAGATTATTAATGTGTCTTGTATGATTTCAGGAAAATATTAAAATTAGAATACTGGTTCCTGAAAATATCTTGAGGTCAAAATGAAAGACAACACTTCTAGTGTTTTGTTGTTAAAATATATTTTTGAGCTATTAAAATGTGGTAAAAAAGTAAATTTATAACTAACATTTAACTAGAATATAACTTTTGGATAACATTTATATTACATAGAATATAAAAATGTATTTTATAAAATATACATAAAATTTACCTGCTGTGCATTAAATCAATAAAATCACTGCTGTTTAAAATTAAAGAGTAAGATATCTGAAAATAATTCTCTCACATGTAGAAAAAGAAAATTTCACTAATCCTAACAAATATAAGTGTGGGCACAATTATCAGGTTGAGAAAACCCCTGTGGAACATAGCTACATCAAGAAAGGCATGATACTTTTTTGCTTCATAAACATTTGAGATAATATGGCTACTGAAATCAGAATGGAGACAACCAGTAAATTTACTGTTTTATCTTAAAATCACTTTTTAGTGTATAAGATATCCCAGCTATAAAGTATGCCCAGACTAAATTTTTATATTCATAAAAGAAATTTTAAGTGAATCATGTCACCTATGTAAGACCCTTAAATTAAGAGAAAGAAATTGTAATATATATCCAGACTTTAAAAATACAAAAGAATTTTACATATCTCTTGCCCGGAATCATAAAGCAAATTGGCTCAGGATCTGAGTTAGGGCCAATATCAAATTAATAGTACCCCAAATCTTTCTCATGAAATTATTTTGTGAGATGAGAATTTAATTGTATAACTTAACACCTCCATTGTTTAAAACTAAAAAAAACCTTTAAAATTATTTTACTAATTATGAAATATGTCATATGTCATAGTTTACCCATTCTCAAAATGTTGCATGCATTTCTCTTCAATATATATTTTTTTATGTGGTGGGAGTAGTATGTTGTGTTTTTCTGTTGTTGCTACGTATTGTCATCAATATTTATGTCTTAGAAACTATTATTATTTTACTACAGTAAATGAAAAAATATTAAATTTACCAAGTACTTATTTATTTGATATCAGAATTCATATATATCCATATTTTTGTGCCAATTATAACATATTGACAAAAATGTCTACAAATATTAAGGTTCAGAAATTGGTCACTATGTTCAGTACTTCTTATCAAATACCATACAGGAAAATGGCATCTACAATACATTCCTTCTAAGAGAAAGTAATTGCCCCATAAATGTAACCAAAAACTTGATTAGAGTTGTTTCCTGGGGACACATTCCCCTGGACTACTACTCTTGATTAAGTTATGGTGGTCTGCTTGCATATTTTCTAGTCCAATATGCAGAAGGTGTTTATGTGGTTTTCTACTTAATTTTCCTTTTCTCTTTTTAACAGATATAAAAACTATTGTCTTTATTTTAATTTTTTAATTTTTTTAGGTACAGAGGTATTTTATTTTTATTTTTTTATTTTGGGCTTTTTAATTTCTTTTTCTAAGTTTTATATTGGTGCATTGTAGTCACACATCTTAATGAGATAAAAGATGGTGGAAACATACATGCACAAATCACCTAATTAGCTCCTTAGCCAGTTCCCACTCCATTCCCTCCCCCTCCTTCCTATGCTTGGCTTAGTGATTGACTCCGATATGTTAAGTACATTATATGCTTTAGAGAATTTTCCTCTTTCCCCCTTCCATCCCCTCAGTTATGTCACCCTATTTGCTCAGCTGTAGAATCTCCCTCTTCATTTAGAGTCCCTCCTGTACCCGTTTCTCCCTAGCTTTCACATATTAGGGAAAGCGTCTGATTTCTTACTTTTTGTGACTGACTAATCTCACTTAGCATAATGTTCTCCAGTTCTATCCATTTTCCTGTAAAAGACATAATTTTGTTCTTCTTTATGGCTGAGTAAAATTCCATTGTGTACATATCCCAAAGTTTTATAATCCATACATCTATTGATGAACATCTTGGCTGGTTCTATAGTTTCGCAATGGTTAATTGTGCAGCTATGAACATAGATAGGCATGCATTAGTGATAGTTTGTTTTCCATTCTTTTAGATAGTCTTTCTTTCCATAGGTCAAAAAAAAAAAAAATCAGGTGATCATGGACTGAAATCTCTGAAGCCATGAGCCAAAATAACCTTTCTTCCATTTAAGTTATTTGCCCAACATATTTGTCACAGTGACAGAGAGCTGACTAACACGCTTTGAGAAAGTATTAGTTACACAAATTCTCATAAAACTATCCTATTAGTTGAAGTGGTTTTACAGATTTTAAATTATGTTTACAGTATTAAAAAGTAAAATAAAGCTAAAAATGATCCAAGAAGGACATCATATGATCTGGACTACCTTGGAAATAAACATGAACTTTTCACTTTCTGGAGTGTTAGATTTTCTTCTCTTCAGTCACATGGAATTAGGTCTCCTGGAAATCACAGGACTATTACACAAAGTAGTAACTATTTACTTTACTATGTGTTGTAGAGAATTGAATATGATTGTGCCATAACAATTAAATTAGATGTCTAGAGATTTTTTTGTTTTGTTTTGTTTTTACCTTCATGATTCAGTTTTATTTTAATTTATACATTTATCCTGGAAAACCCAGAGATCCATGATTTATGATATCCTATAAAATGATATCAGAAAAGTTAACAACCTTAGCTTTACTATTTTTAAGATTTATGTCAACACCAGGGAAAAAGTAAATTTCTTGTCATCAAAAATTGCTTCTAATCAAACATAAATTTACTTTTTAAATTTTTTTAAATTGGTGCATTGTTGTTCTACATCTTAATGGGATAAAAGATGGTGGAGACATACATGTATACCTCACCCAATTAGTCCTTACTCAATCCCCACCCCATTCCCTCTCCATCCCTCCTTCCCATGTTTGGCTTAGTGATTGACTTTGACAAGTTTGTTTTAGTACATCATGTGTTTTAGAGAGTTTCCCTCTTCTGCCCTCCCATCCCCTCAGTTAGGTCACCTTATTTGTTCCCCTATAGAATCTCTTTTTTCATTAAGAATAGTTATCTATTTTCTGAAATACTGTATTTAATTTGACTAACTCTATATGGTCTTTAAAATATTTCTGGCTTTTTTTAATTAAACAAAGTACCTAAACACAGTCTGAATTCAAATACAAAGCACAATGCTATTCTCAGTAACTTACACTCTATTATTATGATCCATATTTATACTCTATTAGTATGCCCTATATTATAATATGTATTTCTTTAATTTTAGACTAATAAATTTGTTATTTTGTATAGTCAGAAGACATCTCATATTCTTATGTTTACATCATATTAGCATCTACCCTCCCTTTCCCAAAAAACACAGAAGTATTGAATATTTTAATAACTATTAAGATAGTTAATAGATTTCAAATTTTGCCATAAATAGCATTTATTTTACATTAAAGTTAAGACCTAAAATGATAAAGCTGACTAAAACTATTAAATCTCTAAAAATCTCTGTTGTTCATACCTGATTTACTGAATTTACTCTTAATTACTATAATTATTCATCTAGTGACAAATAATCTTATCAACACAAAAGAAAGAATAACCAAATTAATCTTATTTAGAACATTTTATGAATGACTAATATGTTCTTGACTTATGCTAACTGCTGGTATAATACCTAACTGATCCAGGTGTGGGATTTTTTTAACACACCTTTGCAAGGTGTGTTAAAGCCTTTGAAAGGCCTTTGCAAGGGTAAATTTATTATTAATAAAAATTTTAGAGTTATTGGACATGTAGAGAGATTTGTATGGATGTGAAGTCATGGTTTCCACATTGTATTAGTAATGGCAATTGTCACAGTAGATATCTATCAAAGTCATAAAAAGATTAAAGGTTCAATAACAGTGACCTTCCCATTATCAAACAGTTTCTTATTAGGAGTTTTATTTCTTTATGTGTAAAATTATCAGTGAGATAAAACCATGTGTTGGCTCTTTGTTAGTCTGGGAAATACTTGAGAAAAATTACTTAGAAGTGGAGTGATTTATTTTGAATTATGATTTCAGAGATTTCTGTCCAAGGCTAGTTGTGTACAAGGCAAAAACATTATAGTAAAGGGATATGGCAAAGGGTAGATGCTCACTTTATGAGCATCTCCCCTTTGCCATATGAAACCAGAAACAAATTGTAGTTCCAATGAAATATCCCCAGTGACCTCCTTTCTTCCACCATATCATTCTTTCTATGACCCCCTGGTATTTTAATGGTCTAATGGTGAGAATGTTCACTTCCCCAAAACTCCACCTCTGAACAGTGCTGCATTAGGGACTAAGCCCTTGAATCCTCAGTCTGTGGGGTATACTTTATATACAAACTATAACAAGCTACATAAATTACCTTTCCTTAGATTATCTAGAACCTGCATAAAAGTTTCTGTACAAGTATTTTATTTATGTATTCTTGGAATCAGAAATAAATAAATAGTTACAATGAGGCAAAGAAGTAAGAAAAATCAACAAAGGGTGGATTCCTGAGTTGTTGACAATAGCAGACAAATGAGATCAATCCTGCTACTGACTGAGACATTCTGTAGAACACACCTCAGAATGGTAGTGCCAAAGACTGGAGGATGAATTTTACTTCCAGATTATGCACCCTAAATTAACTGAATTTTGCTCTCAGAAAATTTAACTCCCCAGCACTTCTGGACTATGCTTGACTACAAGGTAGATCCAGATTTCAGAAAAGGCGATGGGTAGAGAATCTTTGAAATTCACCATGAGTTGTTTTCTTTCTCAATTTTCTCTCTGTGCAGGGTGAGGGGTAGAGATTTAATTCAATTATTTTTTACAAAATAACAAAAATCACATGATCATCTCAATACATATTGAAAAAGCATTTAACAAAATCTCACATTACACTAAGATAAAAACACCGTAGATAATATAAAAAGGAGCTTATCTCAATATTACTATTACTATTTTTTGCAGGTCTGGGGATGGACCCCAGAGGCATTTGACCTCTGAGATATACCCCTTGCCCAATTTTTATTATTTATTTTGAAACAGGGTCTCACTGAGTTGCAGAGGGCCTCACTAAGTGGCTGAGGCTTTCAGAGAACCACAATCCTCTGGTCTCAGCCTCCCAAATGCTGGGATTACAAGCATGTGCCACCATGCCCGGTTTATCTCAATATTATAATGCCAATATACAGTAAACCCAAAGCCAACATCCTATTGAATAAAGAAAACCCATGTGAGTCATTCTTAAAATTAGTCAAAAGTGTCTGCTATCATGTCTCCTTTTTAATACAGTACTCAAGAAACTCTAGAGAGTGACAAGGCAAGGTAAGTAAAGCAAATAAATTCAAGCAGGGAAAGAAAAACTGAAATCATCTATATTTGCAGATGACATGATTTTAGAAATCCCAAAAACCCAACCAAAAGACCTCTAGAGCTGATCAACAAATTCACCAAAGTATTGGTACACAAAATCAATCTAAAAAATTAGTAGATTTTCTATATGCCAACCAAAAATACACTGAAAAAAATGCAAAAAACAATATCATTTGTGATAAACTCAAAAACAATAAAATATCTTGGACTAAATCTGCCATAAAGAAGAACAAAATTATGTCATTTATGGGAAAATGGATGAACTGGAGAACATTATTTTAATTGAAAGTAGTCAAGTCTCAAAAAGTAAAAAATCAGATGTTCTCCCTAATATATGGAAGCTATGGAGAAGAAGGGTAATAGGAGAAACTCTACACAGAGAAGAAGAAACCATAAATGAGGAAATAAGGAGACATAACTGGGGGCAATAAGGGGGGGAAAGGGAAATTTCCTAATGTACATGATGTATGTTCACAAACATATCAAAGTAAATCACTAAGATAAACATGAGAAGAAAGGAGAGGGGCTGGAGGAATTGGGAAAGGCTAAAAGAGTGATGTGTGCACATGTGCCTCTATCATCTTGTGGTCCACTAAGATGTATGATTATAATGCACCAATAAAAAAGAAAAGAAAAACTAAAAAAGAAAAATAAAATAAAAACCAAAATAAGAAAAAGAAATAAAAATCCCTCATATTTCATAAGAATTAAATGTAATGGATTACATAAGTAAATGCTTGCTTAGAAACAAATATTTTCTTTTTTCTTTCTTTTTTTTTTTTTAGTGGTACTGGGATTCCTGGAAGGCCTTTTTCTACTTTCGGGCTACACTCCCAGACCTATTTTTAGAAACAGGGTCTCTTAAGCGAGTGCAGCTGGTTTCAAACCTGTGCAATCCTCTTGTCTCTGCCTCCCAAGCGCGGGGATTACAAACGTGCGCCACCACGCCCGGCCAATTATTTTCTTGTTAGTATGAGTTCCAGTTTTATAGTCAATATAAAGTCTGCAAAAATAATAGACAAATGTAAGAGATGAAAATATGTTTGTATGTGTGTGTGAGAGAGAGAGACAGAGCAAGAGAGAGAGAGAGAGAGAGAGAGAGAGAGAGAGAGAGAGAGAGAGAGAGGAGAGACTGAGTGTATGTGTGTAAATATATCATTTTTCAGGAGGACCACTTTTCTGGAATGTTTATTTAAAAAGGGACTGGAAATTTTCAGTATAATTCTAGGAGGATAGTGACATCATATTGAATGCTGCGATCAGTATGGAATTTCTAAATTTAGAAAGAGAAATGTTTTTATGTACACTAAGGCATGTTGAAGCCATGATATCATATGGCCTACAGAGCAGCCCCGAGCAATGAATGACAGCACTCTACCCCCAACGAAGTCCTATTACCTCCACTGGCTTCTCCTTGTTGACCTTTGGACACAAACCAGACTCTTCATCACTGTCTTAGGCAGCAGTGAGTTGGTTGATGTAATGTGTCCTGACAGTTTGTGCAAACATCAGAGTGTGTAAGACAACTAACCAAATAGTATTCAACAGTTGTATTTTTAACTGAATTATGATGTCGAGGCAATCACACATATCCCAGCTTCTTAAATGCCTTTTGTTGTTGTTAATTTTAAAACTGCTACCCTCTCTATATACCCATAACTTACACACCAATCAATGGGGGCAGATTTTGTGGCAGTTTCTTTTTTATGATGTGGGGAAAATAAACAAAAATGCAGCTCTTTAAACATATGAGTATTGTGGTATCAAATAAATTTGGTTAAGAATTAGGGTGGATAAAAAATATTGGAAAAATAAATCAGATAGAGGAATGATAAATCTAGCCCTTTGAGAAGAAAATGATTGGGGTAAGGAGACTTTACATGTCAGTGTGGGGCTAAGAGTATGCGCATGCAAATGCTCAGGAATATATATTTGTCCAGATATTAAAAACAATGTACAAACTTAAAGTGAAAGAACAAAAATTACAAATCTCTTCTTAAATTATTGTAAATTATAATTGGCATTTTTTCTTTCATCATAGACATTCAGTTATGCCTTCTGTATAATACATAAGAATGAATCATTAACTTGGAGAGATTTTAACCTTCAGTAAAGGGACTTATTTCTTTTAAGAAGAATAAGATGGAGTCAGAAGAATTTCTGATCCATAAAAGGGTCAAGGAGAATCCGTATTAATATCTGCACTATTTTATATATTTCTCTGGGGAACCTTCACATCTGTTTTCCTATTTTATTCTGACAATAACTTTTTGAAGTAAGAAAGACAAATATTACACTCTTCATTTTATAGATGGGAATCTGGGGTCCAGTCAGGTCAAATGAGTTGGCTAAGGTGAGACATCTACAGTTAGAACCCAAACCTTGTGAAGATTCATCTACAACTCTTACTAACACAACACGATACTTCCTGTAGAGGTCTTTTCAAAACAGGTTTGCATCCCAAGTGTAAGTCAAATTATCTTCCTTTGGATAAATTCTTTTCATTTGCATTATTTTCTTGAATTGGGCATTTGGAAAGAGATAGCACCTTAGTGTACGTACAATATATTTTTTCTATTAGGTAACACTGCCCTCTACTTCACCCACACAAAGCTGGGCTAAGTCATTCTGAAGGAATGTTACTATGCCAAAGACTCAAGGAAAAAAAGGTTTAGTGAAAATCAATTTATTAAAACAAATCCAGGTTTTTTTTCATTGGTCACATTTTTTAGAGTTCCTTGGATAAATACTAAAGTGTTCTTACCACAGAAATAAATAATAATTTTATGTGTTTGAATATATAGCAAAAAAGTTAAAAAAGACTATATTTTCTGAAAATATGAATGTTTACAAAGTCCTAGAATGTGTATTTTCAAAAAATTAGAAACCGAACTCATAAAAATACAAACAACACTGCTTTGACACATGAAAGTATTAGACAACAGTAGAAGTTATACTGACTATTAAATACCGACACCATACTTTTTCTCATGATGATTAACTTAGTTGATTTGTTTGCAAAGTTCTATAAGACAATTAATGTAGACAGATTTATTCCATGTGTTCACTTAAAAATTAAAAACAGAGAGAAATATTCATCAAACAAAGATGAAGGGCTAGTTTTGTTTTCCTCTGGCCTAGAACTTGGCTTGTTTTGCTGCACATGAGATGTGACTCATGTGACTTTTCTTTTTCCTCCCGCAATATAATCTGTCAGCATACAGAGGATTCATAGTCGTTGGTTCTGAAAGATATCTTACTCCCTACAGTCTGTTCGCTTTAAATAACATCTACTTGAAATGACAGTGAGGCTTGTGTTTTGCTCACAGCAGATAAACATCAACAGTTGAGTTAGAGTACTAGATTTTCTTAGATGTTTCACTGAATTTGCACTGTTGAGTGAGGAGCTGAAACCTACAAAGGGATTGAATTATGCTGATGCTCCAAATAAGGTCTGATGAAATAACATGAGTCCCTTCAATTGTCGAGGACAGACAGTAATGGGTAACAATTTCTCAAAAAATATAGTGTGACTCTAGGATGAAATTGCCTACTACACAATATCCTGAACTGTAGTATTTTAAAAGCTTGTTAGCATAATGCAGTAGCCAAGAAGCCCAAAGAAGAGACAGATAGACTATTGGAAGAGTATAGGCAAAACAAGAATTCAAAAAACTAGAAATCATTTTGCATTTATTTGGTCTTGCTTGTCCAATATTTTTTATATTTATTGGGTAAAAGAAAGAGAAAGTGAATTGGAGCGCCATGAAGTAACTTTCTTTAAATTGGCAAAATGATATGTATTTGCATGTAAGTGAATGTTTTAGTTTTACAGTATGAAGTATGTTTAGAAGCATAGCAGATGCTCCTTCGGCATAATTCCCTACTAGAAGAAGACGAAGCTTGCTCAAGAGATACAGAAAAAATAATTATTTAAAAAGTAGGCTGGGCGTGGTGGTGCACGCTTATAATCCCAGCATTCCAGAGGCTGAGACAGAAGGATCATGGTTCAAGGACGGCCTCAGCTACTTAGTGAGGCCCTCCACAACTTAGTGGGACCCTATTTCAAAATAAAAGAATTTTTAAAAAAGGGCAGGGGGTGTAGCTCAGAGGTAGAATGCCCCTGGCTTCCATCCCCAGACCTGAAAAAAAAAGAAAAAGAAAGAAAGAAAGAAAGAAAGAAAGAAAGAAAGAAAGAAAGAAAGAAAGAAAGAAAGAAAGAGAGAAAGAAAGAGAGAGAGAAAGAAAAGAAAGAAAATAGAATGCATACTCTTGTAATCTCAGCATTTGGGAGGCTGAGACAGGAGGATCGCGGTTCACAGACAGCCTCAGCTTTTTTAGGGAGGTCTTTTGAAACTCAGTGAAATCCTGTTTCAAAATAAAGAATAAAAAACAGGGCTGGGGGATGTAGCTTGGAGGTAGAATGCCCCTGGGCTATTGAAGCGAAGTGTGGTGATGTACACCTTTAATCCTAGTACTTGGGAGGCAGAGATAGGAGGGTCTCAAGTTCTAAGCAGCCGGTCTCAGGTCTCAGCAACTGACAGAGAATCTGTTTCAAGATAAGAAATAAAATAAAACTGGAACTGTAGCTTGGAGGTTGAATGCCCCTGGGTTCAATCCCAGTACAAAAAAAAAAAAGCAAAAAGCAAAAACAAAAACAGAAAACCAATCTACTAAATCATGGAAGAAAAATTTTCACAATATTTAAATATTAATTAAAATTTGAACAATAATACTAAGGACTTTGAGTAAATTAAAATTTTAACTATTAATTATATTCTTAGAAATTTCTCTGGAGTCATTCTTTATTAGAAAGCCTTTTTTTTTTTTTTTTTTTTTTTTTTTTGTCTTTTGGTAGGGTGCCGGATATGGTGGCACAGGCTTGTAATCCCAGCACTTATGAGGCTGAGACAGGAGGATTGCAGGTTCGTGGCCGGCCTCAGCTACTTAGTGAGGCCCTCTACAATTTTGTGAGACTCTGTTTCAAAAATAAAATAAAAAGTTGTCTGGGTAGCTGGGAGGTAGAATGCTCCTTGATATTATTCTCAGAACCACAAAAAAAAAAAAAAAAAAAGTGTTAGAGTGTTGTCTGTGTGCGCCCCTGAGTATCTTTCTGGTTTCTAGGAGATTGCTCTTCCTTATCTTGCAGAATATCTTTAAATCTGGCTGGAGCTCAGAATAAAGAACAAACACACAATCCGACAATAAACAGATTTCCATCCTGCTGAACTTGCTTGACAAGTTTATCAGCAGCATCAGGTAAAAAAATTATGAGTTGTATTTAATATATATGCATATATATTATATATATTTGCTCTTGATAATTCCCTCTCTGCATTACGGTTTCTTTTAATATATGCAAGATGATTCTCCATGAAAAATTTTTCATTATTGACATCATTAATATCTACTGGGAGAACACCGTGGTCTGCACAATATATTTTATAAAATAGTTGGTTTATTGATTGATTGATCGATCTTTACCAAATTAAAAAAATATATGTCACTCCAAACATATAATTTCTTAAGGCTTACTCAAAGTGGGTGAAGTGTTTGCCTCAGAAGAAAAGTAGGAAAATCTATGACTCTGGCTGTTTTTTTCAGCCCTGCTTTCTCAACCCGATTTCACATGCATGTGAAATATGCAGAGCTTGTGGTGCAGACACTGGTCTTTTCTTCTTGTGGAAAAAGGCACTGCTGTTTTATGGTGGCCTGGAGGCTGTGTCCAGCTCCTTGGCAGGAGCATCTGCTCCGATGGCTTCACCAAGCTCGAAGCTGGCCTGGCAGCACACACGATGAGGCCGCTCCTGTACTGCAGCCTGCTCTGTCCTCCGCAGCTTAGGCCTCTGCTCTTTCAGCCCTTCTTTCTCCTTCCTTTTTATTTTTCTCTTTTCCTCTATGGCTCTTAAGCAGAGACTCAGTATAAAATTGGTTAGAATTTCTTATTGCAACCCAGTGAACAGTTTGCTTGTAAGTTTTTTCAAGAGCTGGCAGAAATGAAATGTCTGTATACATATGTCAGGATATTGTATTTAAATTCACAGATGCTTAGGCTATATTCAGAATCTTTATCTGCTGTTGTTGCATTATTTATTAATAATGTTATCCTTTATAAATTAGTGAGGAAAATCTTTGCACTAGTGTTAGGGCTCAGGAACCAAACTTGACTTGTCTAGTTCAGGGCCTTGCAGACTTTTTCTTTTTGAGACAATCTTTATGGATCTGCAAAATCCAGGACTGAGATAAAGAGAAAAAGATTATCTGAGAGAACAGACAGCTTATACTGGGAAATCAATATATTTATGTTATTATGAGAATAATTGCAATATGTGCATGATTATAAAGCATGCATGAGAGAAATAGAAATATTATTGGGTGTGGTGGCATATACCTATAACTCTAATAACTTGGGAAGTTGACACAGAAGGATTACAGATTCAGCCTCAGAAACTTAGCAAGACCCTCAGGAACTTAGCAATATCCTGTTTCAAAATTAATTTAAAGCCAGGCATGGTGTCACATGCTTGTAATCCCAGTGTTTGGGAGGCTGAGACAGGAGGATTGCATAGGTTCAAAGTCAGCCTCAGGTAATTAGTGAGGCTCTCAGCAACTTAGTGAAACCCTGTTTCAAAAGAAAATATAATAATAGGTCTGGGAGTATAGCCCAGATGTAGAAAAGCCTCTGGGTTCCACCCCTAATACCACATAAAAAATTAATTTAAAAGCACAAAGCAAACTTGAAATGTTGCTTGAATGCCCTGGGGTTCAATTTCCAGTGCCCCAAAATGATGTGATTATTTTTATAATATTAAATTAGTACATAAAATAATACTCCATCTAAAAGCACTTAATTATGAAAATATTGATTGAGGTTATATTTTGAGAATATTTAAAAGATAAAGGATATCTTAATTAGATTAAGTTTAGGAATAAGATATGGAATAATTTTCTAATTTAAAAACTATTCTTGCAAATCTCCAAGTAATTTTTCTTTTCGGTACTGGGGATGGAACCCAGAGGCATTCTGCCTCCAAGCTACAACCCCAGCCCTATTTTTTCTACTTCATTTTGAAACAGGGTCTCACTGAGTTGTAAAGGGCCTCACTAAGTAGCTGAGGCTGTTCTGGAACTTGAGATTCTCCTGTCTCAGCATCCCCAATTCTGGGATTACTAATGTGCACCACCACACCTGGCTCCAAGTAATTTATAATTGTGAAACAGATTCTCAAATTTGGAAAATTATTTAAAAATCTCAGAAACAAAGATTTTATTTTACCTTATTAGATCCTTGGTATTTGATCTATAGTCCCAGATCACCAGGTTGGGTATCACCTGGAAGCTTGCTAAAGTCACAGGCGCAAACCAAGACCCAGGTTCCAAAATCAACAACTTCCCTAGGTGACTGATATACACATATTTAGCCACATGTACATCACTGTATCTGTAGATACACAGTCATTTAGCATTACTGGAATAAATATACCAAGTGATGAGAAAAGCCCTCTCTCTTTAGACATGAAGACCATTACTGCATAAATTATTAGAAATTAGTGGATTAAATTATTGGAAATTACATTATTGTTTGTAAGAGTATTTCTTATGTCAAGCCATATAAATGAGCTGGGCATGGTGGCACATGCTTGTAATCCCAGTACTTGGGAGGCTGAGACAGTAGGATCACAGGTCTGTGTCCAGCCTCAGCTCCTTAATGAGGCCCTCCACAACTTAGTGAGACCTTGTTTCAAAGTAAAGAATAAAAAATAGAGCTGTGGGTATAGTTCAGAAGTAGAATGGCTTAGGATTCAATTCCAGTACCACAGGGAAAAAAGAGGTATAAATTTTCCACTTTAATTCTGTTATCTCCTTCTGAGCAAAAAATATTTCAATCCCTTTCAGAAAAGTGCCAGTAAAGAAAAACAAATCATACCTCCATCATATATTTTATTTTATACTGAGGGTAGATACAATAATCTTGTGTGATCAAATCTGGCTAGCAACTTCTTTTTGTAAACAAAATTTTATAGAAACATATCTATATCCATTAATTTACAATTTGTTTTTATAAAATTGTTTACTCTCTGGCTGGTTTCATGTTATGTTGCTGGGTTGAATAGGTACAAAAAACAGGATGGCCAGTGAAGCCTAAAATATTTATTACCTGTTTCTTTACATAAAAAATAAATAAAAGATTTTTGAATTACTATTTCATCAGCAAGGAACATTTAGGAAACCTCGCCTGTGTCTCAGACACTAGAATGTACTTTGGTATTAAGCAGTGAAAAGGAGCCCTGCATTTAAGAGGATTATGATCAGTTATTTTTCTTTTTATATTCCTGCTTGCAAATACCATCATAAAATATAATACTTGGAGTTAAATTTTAAATTTAATGAGATTTAATGAGTACATTATCTTTATTAGTACAGAATATTATAAAGAAGCATTTATCTATTTTGATATGTATTAGCTACTTAGAAACATCTGGTATTATTTTTACATCTTTAGCCTGTACCCAAATATTTGATCATCCAAAATTCATAATCAGTAAATGTATGTGTACATGTACTAACACTGTTTTCATGAACATCTTTTTAAACAAGTTTAATTTTATCTTGTATTTGCACAATTAAATTACTTTTAAAATAAATGCAAAATAATTAGTTAAACAGAAATAATCCATTGAATTGTGTAAACCCAACCCTGGGAGGAATGTTAACTGTACCTCTTTCTATTTTGACTTTTGATAAAAATTCTAAGAACTCAGTTTTCTAATACATATATAGAGAATAGTAAAAGTAATTTCCTTGCAAGGTTATGAAAATGAGACATTGAGATGGTACTTACATACCCAGAACATATAATCTTGAATCTGTCTTAATATTTTCATAAAACTTGTTTTCTCTTCTGTGTGATAATAGTGAATTCTTTTTTTTTCCTTCACAGTAATGGAGGTTGAATCCAGTAATGTTTGACCTCTGAGACTGCTATAGTTAGATGTATAATGGTTCTTTGAAAAGCTTATGATCGCCGGGCATGGTGGTACATGCTTGTAATCCCCGCGCTTGGGAGGCGAAGACAGGAAGATCATGCTGGTTTGGAGCCAGCCTTGCTGGCTTAAGAGACCCTATTTCCAAATAAAAATATAAAAATAGGTCTGGGAGTGTAGCCCGGATGTAGAAGGGCTTCCAGGAACCCCAGTACCACCAAAAAAAAAAAAAAAAAAAAAAAAAAAGAAAAAGAAAAAGTAAAGTTCATGATCTGGTGTTTTGATGCAATTGAGTCATGATCATTATAATCCCACAAGTAGATAAATTCTTTGTGATGGATTAACCAGGGAGGTGGCCTAGGCCAGTAGGTTGTGGATGGAGAAGGTGGGTTTCTAGAGGTACAAGTCTAGGGATTACATATTGTTTCTCCCCCCTTGCTCATATTTTTGCTTCTGGCCGCCATAGTGTGAGGAGCACAACCTATCTGCTTTCCCTCCTTCTCCCTCCTGCCACCATGCTCTGAGATATGAGGTCCCTGGCCTCATGGACTGAACCTGAAACCATGTTAAGTCTTCCTTTCTCTAACATATTGGTAAGATTTTAGATTGTAATTCTGTCCAGTACAGGATTTGGTCTCCATAAAAGGGATTTGCTGATATATTTACGTTTGAGCTCATGGATCATGACTCTTTGGAACTGGTTTGTGAGAAGAAATTGGAAGGGCCAGAATGTGGCTAGAAATGTGGGTGGTAGTATCTGTGCTCAGAATACTTTGGAGCACAAAGAGAACTCCAGGGAGAAATGAAGTGGAGGCCTTGTGTGTTATACTTTGGCAAAGAACTTATGTGTATTTTGCTTGTATCGTGAAACTTGATGTAAGGACAGATTTAAAGATGATTAGCTGATTAAATTGGCAGAGGAAATCTCAAAAATGCAAAATATCTAAACTGCATTATATGGCAATTGTTCTTTGCTTTCAGCGAATGTACACAAAATTTTGGGAGTGGAAGGTAAAGTAGAGACTAGAGATTTGCAGTTTGGCCAGAAAGGCATGTGTAAATCTGGAACCCAAGAGATTCTGTCATGGAAGAAAGTAAGGTGGCTGAAAGGGAGGGAACCAGTGGCCAAGATAGAAGCAAGACCACCAGTGACAAAGATGGAGGTGGACAATGGAGTCAGGGCCAGTGGTGGTCCAGATGGTCCTAGGGGCAGTGGCTGCTCAGATGGAGCAAGACCAGCCATTGTGATTAAAAAGGCCTCAACTACAGTGATTAAGGGGAACATGTGTACCTTTTCTTTTGGTGGACCATCTCAGAGCCCATGTAATGCTGGCTTTGCTAGAGAAAAGGGGCCATGGAGGCTCCAAACACCCCAGATTTCAAAGGAAGGCCTAGAAGGCCAGGAAACATATAGCAGGGTCATAATTCTGCAAGAAGGCCCAAACAGGGCAATTTGTGAATCTATGAGGGTGAAAGCAAGTTTGCAAGAAAAAACAACTTAGACTTAGAAACACTAGGTACATGGAATGACCATGAGGAAAAGCTGCTAGTTGTGAGCCATGGTGCTAGGCTGGAAGAGGCAATAAAATGTCCATTGCAATTAGGTAGGTCTCAGGGATGGGCCTGCCAAGGCCCTTGGAGATCAATTCAGGACTACAATGTGTCCTGAATGCCCAAAATGGAGCTGCAGGATCAAATTCTTGCCCTGCTGGATTTTGTTACTGTTTTGGTCTGTTTCGGTCTTTCTATGGTTCTAGTTCTTCCTTTGAGAATGCAAATGTTTACTTTGCCATTTTATATTTGATATCCAATAAAAGTTATTGGATAACTTGCTTTTTATTTTTTACCTATGTTGTCTTTTACAGGAGTTCAGGAGTTTACTTTGAGTCTCAAAGACCTGGGTTTCAAAACTTTTGAGTGATACTCTTGAGACTGTGGGAAGCCTTGGAAAGGAATAAATTAATTTTGCATTCCTAAATGAGCTCTTCAGGGTCTTGGGCCAGAATGTTATAGTTAGATATAGAATGACCCTTTGAAGAGCTCATATATTGGTGTTTGGTATTGATGTAACTGATTCATTAGCATTTTATCCCAGCAATAGATAAATATATTGTAATAGAATTACCTGGGTGGTGCCCTGGGCCAGTGAAGTGTGGCTGGAGAAGTTGAGTTTCTGGGTATCGGGCCTTGGGTAATATATATGGTTCCTCCTTTCTTTACTTGCTTTCTTGCTCCCAGCCTACATGATATGAGGAACACAGCCCATATAATTTCCCTCCCTTTGTCTCCTGCCACCATGCCCTAAGATCTTCAGTCCCCAGTCTCATCTGAGCTGAATTAGAAACCTACAGAAATAAATCTTCTTTCCTCTATGTTACCATGTAGCACATGGCCAATCTTTTATATTATAGATATACGAATGCTAACCAGAACAATCTTAAGCTTTTAAAAAAATCAACCATCTCGGTATCTATTTTTCTGAAAATTTCCAGACTGGCCTTAAACTTGGCAATTCTCCTGCCCAAGTCCCTTGAGTACCTGTAGCTAATGCACTGCAGAGCTCCTGTACTACCATATACAGTTGACAGTAGTGAATATTTTTTCTTCTTTTTGGTAATGGACACTGATCCCTGGGGTGCTTTACCTCTAAGTTCCACCTTCAGCCCTATTTTATTTTTTATTTTGAAATAGGGTTTCACTTAGTTGCAAAGGACCTTCATAAGTTCTTCATAAGTTGCTAGGGCTGGTCTCAAATCTGCAAAACTCCTATCTCAGCCTCCCAAGTACTGGTATGACAAGCATGCACTACCAGGCCTAGTAATAATAGTGATTCTTGAATGTCAATTCTGTTAGCTTTGTATGCCAAACTTATTGAGTGCTTTCTAGATAATTAAATCATTTAATTAGTTAATATTTGTTCTAAAAAGACTCAAGGGCAGAACCTTATAAATTCTTACTTCCTTTTGGACCAGTTATTTTTTTTCTTTTATTTTGATCTAATTGTTGATTCACATAAAGTTATAAGAAATAAAACAGAGAAATTTCTAAACTACTAATCCAATTTTATTCAATATATTTCATCAAGAAATTGGCATTCAAAGACCTTATCCACTTCTAACTACTTTGAGTTTTGTTGTTGTTTTGTTTTGTTGTTTGTTTTGTTTTGTTTTTGTGGTACTGGGGATGGACGCCAGGGACATTCTATGTCCAAACTATATGCCCAGCCCTATTTTTTTATTCTTTATTTTGAAAAAGGGTCTCACTGAATTGCAAAGGACTACACCAAGTAGCTGAGGCTACACACAAACCATGATGACTCTTGTAATCTCAGCCTCCGGAATGCTGAGATTACAAGGATGTGCCACCACACCTGGCCATTTCACTAATTTTACACACAAACATTGAAATATGCACTTCTTTTCTATCACACTTATAATTTTGTGTAATTACACTGACAACCACAATAAAGACCACTTTCATTATAAGTAAATTTGCTCATTTTTATTTATGTATGTTTTGCTTTTTTTTTGTACTGAGAAATGAACCCAAAAGCATTCTTCCTCTGTGCTACACTTCCAGTCTTCTTACATATTTTTTTTAAAAACAGGGCCTCACTAAGTTGCTGAGGATCTAAGTAGCTGAGAATGACATGGAACCTGCCTATCTCAGCCTCCCATGTACTGAGATTATAGGTATGCACCATTGTACCCAACTTAATGTAGTCACATTTATTTCCCTACCATTATAACCTCTGCTTTAACTTCTAACAACCAATACATACTGCTTCAATAATTTTGTAGTTTTGAGAATGTTATATACATGAAATCATACAGTATGTAACTTGTGTGTGTGTGTGTGTGTGTGTGTGTGTGTGTGTGTGTTGTTCATGATCAAAACCAGAGCCGTGTGCATGAAAAGCAGATTCTTTATAACTGAACTACATAGTTAAATAGAAAAAGTCTATATTCTTTTAAAGGTGATATCTGCAATGAAACTGCCTTGAGATTTATCTAAGAGATACTATGTCAGTCAATAGTTCATTTTTTTTATTGCTGAGTTAGTGATGGTAAGACAGAGCTGTTTACTGATTTGGACATACCAATGATTTGTGGCACTACTCTGGGTGATTTTTGAGCCCAGAGAGACTTGAGCCCAGATAACCATTCCATACTGCTCCCATTCTAGGAATCCGGAGTTCCTACAAAACTCTGAGAAAACAGAATATAAACTTTCCTAATCTAATTAGGATATATTATAGATTGAAGTTTCAATATCCAATTTCCATGATCTTCTGTTTTATAAGCTTACATACTCTCTTAAAAAGAGGAGGGAAGTCAGTTTGTCCTGACTTCTTTGTCAGTGCATCCTGGATACTAGTGCCCTTCTCATTTCTTTTTGGGGAAAGGAGGCTGCAAGGGGTTATAAGAGAAGCCTTGGAATTACTCAGCATTGCTTAGCAACCTTCCCATTGTGATGCATTCAGCATATCTCTGAATTTTACTGAGGCTCCAGTAATTCCATCAAAACACAAACACTTTTTTCTTAATTCTGAGTTTTTGAATTCTCTTTATATTCTAGATATTCATCTTCTATCTTAAGTAGGTGGCAAAAATCTTCTCCCATTCTGTTGGCTCTCTGTTGAGGTACTTGATAGTTTCCTTTGCTGTACAGAAGCTCTTCAGTTTAATGCAATCCCATGTATTGATTCACCTTTTAGTTTCTTGTGCCTTTGGGATCTTTTTGAGAAAGATTTTTTCTGTGCCTATGTGTTATAGTGTTGAACTTATGCTCTCTTCAAGGAGCTTCAAGGTGTCTGGTCTAATTTCCAAGTCTGATTCATCTTGAATTGACTCTTGTGCAGGGTGAGAAGGTGGGACTTATTTCCATTTTCTGCATATGGTTAACCACTTTTGCGAACACCATTGAACAGGCTGTCTTTTTTCCAGTGTATCTTTTTGGCTCCTTTGTCAAAAATTAATTGTCTGTAAGTGTGTAGATTTGTTTCTGAGTTTTCTATTCTGCTCCGTTTGTCAATGTATCTTTTTTTGTGCCAATATTATGCTGTTTTTATTACTACTAGATTAAACTATATAGTTTAAAGTCAAATATTGTGATTCCTTCTACATGATTTCTGTTGCTGAGAGCAATTTTGGTTATTATGGGGTTTTTTTTTGTTGTTGTTCCAAAAGAATTTAAGAAGTGATTTTTCTATGTGAAGAATGATCTTGGTAATTTAATGGGTATTGCATTGAATCTGTAGATTACTTTTAGAAGTATGGCCATTTTGATGATATTTATTCTGCCTATCTATGAACATGAAATATTTTTCCATCTTCTAAGGTCTCCTTCGATTTCTTTTTTTCAATATCTTATAATTTACTTTGTAGAAGTATTTTACGTCCTTCATTAAGTTTATTCTTAAGAATTTTATTATTATTTTTGTGCTAAATCCCAAGTGGAAGTGTTTTCTGCATTTCTTTTTCAGTGGATTTATGATTGGTATACAGAAAAGCTTCCAATTTTTTAAGATTGATTTTGTATCCAGACACTTTGCTGAATTTCTTGATCAGTTGTATAAGCCTTTTGGTCGAGTTTGTTGGGTCTTCTAAGTATAGTATTATGTCATCTGCAAATAGTGAGTGTTTGAGTTCTTCGTTTCATATTTGTACTCCTTTGATTTCTTTTTCTTGCCTTATTGCTCTGGCTAGAGTCCCAAATAAAATATTGAAAAAGAAGTGGTGATAATGGACGTTCTTGTCTTGTTTCTTTTTTTAGGGGAAATTCTCAACATTTTTTCCCATTTAATGGGATGTTGGCTGTGGGCCTATTATAGATTGCCTTTATAATGTTGAGGTATGTTCCTTCTATTCCAATTCTCTGAAGTGCTTTTAGCATAAATGGATGTTGGATTTTGTCAAATGATTTTTCAGCATTAAAATGATCATGTGATTTATGTCTTTGGTCTGTTTATGTGATGAATTACATGAATTGATTTTTGTATGTTGAACTAGCCTTGCATTCCTGGGATGAACCCTACCTGGTCATGGTGTATGATTTTCTTGATGTGGATTTGAATGCGTGTTACTAGTATTTTTTTTTAACATTTTTGCAGCCAAGTTCAGCAAAGATATAGGCTTGTAGTTTTCCTTTTTTGAGCTGTCTTTTATTGATTTTGGTATTAATGTGATCTTGGCTTCATGGAATGTATTCTGGAGAGTCCTGTTTTTTCTATTTCACAAAATAGATTGAGGAGTTTTGAGATTAGCTCTTCTATAATGGTTTTATAAAATTCACTTGGGAAACCATCTGATCCTATGAACAAAATAGACTGAACTTAGAAGAAGCCTACCACCAAGCAATTACTACAACTACAACCCGTTTTAATTTTTTTTTTTTAATTTTGAAACAGGGTCTTGCTAAGTTGCTAAGGCTGGCCTCAAACCCATGATCCTCCTATGTGAGCTTCCCAGACACTAGTATTACAGGTATGTACTAACACACCCAGCTGTGAAAAAACTTTTTATGTACCTACGTTTGAAAACAGGTCTCAAACACTGATTTACTATTAGAGTTTTTCATCAGTATTCATTTTTCCAGAGTGGTGTTTCCCTATTTTATTTTGGCCATGCTAATGATTCTGGAAGTGGTCACAGTGAATAATACAATAAAAACAAACCAGCTGTGACTCTGCTTTGCAGTCAGAGAGCATCAGGATTGCACAGGAGAGTCACTTTGAACCCTCTCTTCTCTATCACAGTTGATGAGCAATATATGTCTGCTGATCAAATAAGTAAGCATCCCTTTCCCGAATTCTCAATTTTATAGCCAAAAGCTTCTCAGATTTTACTTAAAAGAAAATATCCTCCTCTTTGATGACAGTTATAAAGTGAAAACATTTTGCAATATTTGCACAAATAACATTTCTTGTAAATCCTCTTCATATCAAATGATTATTTAACATACTCCTGTTTTTGCTTAATTTCAGTACTCTTTCATTTTTCTCAGATACAGTCTCACGATATCTTTGTAAACATATCAAGTATGGTTATTGTTAACATGACATTTTTCTTTCTTTATAAAAATTTAAAAAATATTCTAGTTTCAGTCAGATAAAGAATTATATGTCTTTGAGTGTTATTTGCTATAGGAAATTCCAGATATAGTTTGGTAGTGAAAACCTACAACTCATATACTTTTCTCCTAGTATATAAACCAATGGTTTTTACAAACAAGGAATTGCTACAATGGCATTTGCCAAAAAAAGAACTGATAACAAATGTGTGTCCTAGTATAAGATTTAATCATTTGTCCATCAGTAACTTTCCTTATGTTGGTATCTCTAGCAATGAGTTAATGAGAGACTGTGATAAAGTTTCTAATTTTCCATCCAAATTTGAATTAATTCATCTGACCCAAAGCTCTAAGATTTACCCATTCATTTATGAGGAAAAGCTGCAGAGAGGGTCTCTGCTGGAACACACCTAATTATTCTATCTATTGTGTACAGGTTCAGCATTCACAGCCTGAGTTCACTTGGGAGTGTTATGTATGAGTAAAGAAATATATTACCTTAACTCTACACTGTTAACTGTGACCTCATACCAACACCACTACACATGCTGTAGTTTATAGTTAATACCATTTACTAGTACTGTCTAAGGTTTGGCCTGTAGCTTCATATGATGAGGCACATACTAATTAACTAGAGGGAAAACCAGCAGGCCTACTCAAGGATGCAAATCTATGTGAAGAGAGTCACCTCATAATATATAACCAGGTTACTCCTTTATTCCCAAAAGGTTGCAAATTTTCATTTTCTTGGGTTCTTGTCTATAAAATTAAAAGTCAGCACAGTATAGCTTGGTGGGTATAGAAGTATAAAGATTTATTTTACACTAAGGAAAGATAGAAAACAAGCTCCCTCCATAGAGGGGGAGTGTTCCTTGAAAAAGAATAACCACTGAAGTTCTTAGGATGTGACCTTTTGCTCCTTCGTGTGGTCTCCAATCTGCTGTTTTTTTCATTTGTCAGAATTGGGTCTTGGGGACCCAATGTCTTTTTTTCTACCTTTAGTCCTTGATTTGAATATCTGTCCCAAAGGTCAGTGGACCCTTCTCTCTCTCTCATCCTGCCACCTGTCTGCTTCCTCATCTTTTTTCCTTTGATCACTCTTAGGGGTGAATTTTTGTATTAACTGGCACTGTTATCCCTGTGAATATTAACCGTCTCTAGTTTTATTCTTTATTCAGATGTCCTATTTTATCCCTTTCTGTTTCCAGGTTCTCTGCCTTAATAGATGAATATTTCATAGTGTTGCTTATGCCAATACACTCATGCCAATAAATGTAAAACTTTAGATGGAAAAGATTTCCAGAAAACACAATTTTTAAAGACTTTGTTGGTGTATTGTAGGCATACATCTCAATGTAGTACAAGATGGTATAGACATACATGCACAAATCACCCAATCACCCCTCACCCCAATTCCCTCCTCATTTCCTCTCCCTTCTTCCTTCTCGTGTTTTCCTTAGTGATTGAATTTTATATATTTTTAAATGTATATCATGTACATTAAGAAATTTCCCTCTTTTCCCCTCCCATACCCTCAGCTAGGTCACCTTATTTGTTCATCTATAGTATCTCCTTTCGCTAGAGTTCCCCCTATGACCCATAGTTTTCCTAGCTTACGCATTTTAGGGATAGCATCCAATTTCTTATTTTTTGTAATTGACTAATCTCACTTAACATTATATTCTCCAGTTTCATCCATTTCCCTTTGTGTCATTTACTGGGAAATTTGTGTCATTTTCTGGATGAAACTGAAAACACAAATTACCAAAGATGACATAAGAATGTAATTTTCCTATATCTATTAAATACATTGCATAAATAGTTTCAAACCTTTGTGTGAAATCAACATCCTCTAAAGAAAATTTAAAAATGCATATGAAATATTTTATATGTTTGTTATTTTATATCCAAATAAGAACATTATAATAATGAGAAATTATAGGACAAATTATTTTATGAAAAAACATGCAAAATTTTAAACAAAATATTGGCCAAAATAAGCAATAGCTTACTTATGAAATAGAGCATTCAAAGAACCTAAGACTGGTTTAACATTTGAAAACCAATTGAGAGCTGGGGCCCGGGTCACGGGACTCTGGGCCCCAGGCCGAACTGCGCGTAGTACGCCAGACCCCTGGAGAAACCGGGCCCAGTAAGACGCTGGGTTCTGGGTGGGGGTCGCGTGCGATGCACGCCAGCTGGGGCCTGGGTCGCGGGACTCTGGGCCATGGCCGAACTGTGAGTAGCACGCCAGACCCCTGGAGAAACCAGGCCCAGAACAGAAAAAGATAAAGAAAAATATCGGAGAGGAGGTAAGAAAGCCGTTATGGATGCCAGGACACTGGAGATGCAGACAAAACTTATCTAAATGCACTGGAACTTATGGAAAAATTCGCCGTGAAAGAGGACTGCTATTTCTCTATATTGTTAAGAATCTCAGACATCACCAGTAAGGAGAGAGTTTAGAGGAGACCAAGGAGAAATGCGGTGTTGAAAGAGTTCTTCGCGATGGTGGTGGAGACTTGTATTCAGGAAAAGCAGAAACCGGATCTTACCAACTTTATTTTTTTGGAGAAATTACACCAAATGTCGAATGCTACCATCACGCATGCTTAGGAACACTGGACAACATTCAGAGTAGAAAAAGAGCCTGGGAAGGAATTGAAACGGTGGAGGCAGTGGCAATGCCAGTGGCCAATACTCAGGGGAGGCAGAGATCTGATACATTACACCTGGAACCTTTGAAATAATAAGCACAGAGACAGTGATCGGAACCTGCTGAGGGGTTAGGCGGGCGCTGGGGCCAGTGGCTGACATCAGAGCTTGCTGTGAGACATTACACCTGGAACCTTTGAAATAATAAGCACAGAGACAGTGATCGGAACCTGCTGAGGGGTTAGGCGGGCGCCGGGGCCAGTGGCCGACATCGGAGCTTGCTGTGAGGCAAGGCCACTACTGAGCCCTCAGTGGCCGGGATTGGAACCTGCCGAGGGGTTAGACTGATGCTGGGGCCAGCGAGGCCAGCATTGGAGGCTGCCATGAGGCAAGGCTTGTGCTGGGGCCTCCGAGGTCGGGTCCGGAACCTGCTGAGGGGTTAGGCCGGTGCTGGGGCCAGCGAGGCCGGCATTGAAGTCTGCCGTGAGGCAAGGCCGGTACTGGGGCCTCCGAGGCCAGGATAAGAGCCTGCCGAGGGGTTAGACCAGTGCTGGGGTCAGCGAGGCCGGCATCGGAGCCTTTCGTGAAGCAAGGCCAGTGCTGGGGCCTCCGAGGACGGGACCGGAGCCTGCTGAGGGGTTAGGCCGGTGCTGGGGCCAGTGAGGCCGGCATCAGAGCCTGCCATGAGGCAAGGCCAGTACTGGGGCCTCCGAGGTCAGGATAAGAGCCTGCCAAGGGGTTAGGCCGGTGCTGGGGCCAGTGAGGCCGGCATCGGAGACTGCCATGAGACAAGGTCGGTACTGGGGCCTCCGAGGCCGGGATAAGAGCCTGCCAAGGGTTAGGCCGGTGCTGGGGCCAGCGAGGCCGGCATCGGAGCCTGCCGTGAGGCAAGGCCGGTGCTGGGGCCTCCAAGGCCAGGATAAGAGCCTGCCGAGGGGTTAGGCTGGTGCTGGGGCCAGCGTGGCTGGCATCGGAGCCTGCCGTGAGGCAAGGCCGGTACTGGGGCCTCCTAGACTGAAATCAGAGCTTGCCTTGAGGCAAGGCCAGTGCTGGGGCCTCCGACGCCAGGATAAGAGCCTGCCGAGGGGTTAGGCCGGTACAGGGGCCAGCGAGGCCGGCATCGGAGCCTGCCATGAGGCATGACCAGTGCTGGGGCCTCCAAGGCCGGGATCAGAGCCTGCCGAGGGGTTAGGCCGGTGTTGGAGCCAGCGAGGCCGGCATCGGAGCCTGCCTTGAGGCAAGGCCGGTGCTGAGGCCTCGGAGGCTGGGATTGGAGCCTGCCTTGAGGCAAGCGAGGCCGGCATCAGAGTCTGCCTTGAGGCAAGGCCGGTGCTGAGGCCTCGGAGGCTGGGATTGGAGCCTGCCTTGAGGCAAGGCTGGTACTGGGGCCTCCGAGGCCAGGATAAGAGCCTGCCAAGGGGTTAGGCCAGTGCTGGGGCCAGCGATGCCGGCATCGGAGCCTGCCCTGAGGCATGGCCGATACTGGGGACTCCGAGGCCAGGATAAGAGCCTGCTGAGGGGTTAGGCTGGTGCTGGAGCCAGTGAGGCCAGCATCGCAGCCTGACGTGAGGCATGGCCGGTACTGGGACCTCCAAGGCCAGTATTGGAGCCGGCCGAGGGGTGAGGCCGATGCTGGGGCCAGCGATGCCGGCATTCGAGCCTGCCGTGAAGCAAGGCCGGTGCTGAGGCCTCCGAGGCCAGGATTGGAGCCTGCCTTGAGGCAAGGCCGGTACTGGGGCCTCCGAGGCCAGGATAAGAGCCTGCCGAGGGGTTAGGCTGGTGCTGGGGCCAGTGAGGCCGGCATCAGAGCCTGCCATGAGACAAGGCCGGTACTGGGGCCTCCGAGGCCAGGATAAAAACCTGCCGAAGGGCTAGACCGGTGCTGGGGCCAGTGAGGCCGGCATCGGAGCCTGCCATGAGGCGATGCCAGCTTCGGAGCCTGCCGTGAGACATGGCCAGTGCTGGGGCCTCCTAACCCGGGAACAGAAGCTGCCGGGGGTTAGGCCGGTGCTGGGGCCTCCGAGGCCGGGATTGGAATCCTGCCAAGGGGTTAGGCCGGTACAGGGGCCAATGGCCAGCATCAGAGCCTGGTGTGAGGCAAGTTCACTCCTGCGGCCTCCAAGGCCGGAACCAAAGCCAGCTTAGGGGTTAGTCTGGTACAGGGGACAACAAGACCAGAACTGGGGCCTCCCATGAGGCAAGGCCGCTGCTTGAGCCTGGATCAGTCCACTGAGTAGCCAGGCCACTACTGGGACCATCAAGAGTGGGATCGGTACTTGCAACGCAGCATGCACAGAGAAATATCGCAGAAAATATAAATCAGACGCTTCTCTTAATCAGCAATAACTAGGAGGTAAAGGGCAACAGGAAGAGGTTGAGCTATAGAAAGGGCCCTATAGTGAAGCAACTAATGTGACCAAACAGAGGGTATGTAATAGTGGAGGACGGAGCCTCTTTAAAACGCAGGAGGTACATAAACAAATGTATCAAAGTAAATCACCAAAGAAGCGTGGGATGGAGGGAGGGGGAGGGAATGGGATGGGGGCTGGAGGAGGGCTAATTGGATGATGTGTGCTTGTATATCCTCTCAAGTCTTGTACTCCAATGTGATTGATAGATGACTACAATGCACCAATTTAAAAAATAAATTAATAAAAAAAAGAAAAAAAACCCAATTGATGTAACTGACTACATCAGCAAAATAGGAGGATTATGATTGTTAAAACAGAGGCAGAGAAATTAAAATGGTTTACTCCATTTATTTTAAATTTATTTAATATACCTGAAATAGAAGATAACAAAGGTATGAAAACAACAAACTAGCAAAATTAAAACATTTACTACTTCAACATTGTAAATTTTATTACATTAGAAATAAGCCAAGAATGCCTGCTCTCACCACTTTAACATTATATGAAAGCCTTTATTCAAGGTAAAAAGAAATAAAAGTTATAATGATGGGAAGCAAACAATATTGCTATGTTTTTCATAGGCAACTTTAATTTTAATTAGAATATCCAAAAGTAGCCGGGCATGGTGGTGCACGCTTGTAATCCCCACGCTTGGGAGGCAGAGACAAGAGGATCGCGCAGGAAGCCAGCCTTGCTGGCTTAAGAGACCCTGTTTCCAAATTTTAAAATTTTGGAATTTTATGTGCTATCATGCCTGGCTCCCAAATCTTAAATGTTGAACTGAAAAGATTTTATAAAATGAACACATGGGTGTATCAATGACTCAAAAAAAAAAAAAAAAGAGCTATTACCAAAGTATTACCAAAACCGGCTTTCCAAATTCCCAAATTTCTCAAATTTGGAAACCCTGTTTCCAAATTTTAAAATTTTGGAATTTGGTAGTGTAGCCCAGAAGTAGAAGTGTTTCCAGTAACCGCAGTACCAACAACAACAACAACAACAACAACAACAACAACAACAACATATATATACATATATATATATATATATATATATCCAAAAGTAATTAGTAGCTAATAATTAGAAGGTTATTGAGTTTACCCTTTTTTGGATACTAAAGTAACAAATACCACTTATGTGAACTAATTGAAGAACCATGATAATGGCTTCCACCAATTCCACTATTACTCCATGCAATAAAAATCAACAAACTTTGCAAATATAATTTATTTAAAAATTCCAGATGTGAAACTGTTCAACAAAATATGATTTTATTTGGATACAGTTGAAAAACATATAAAACTAACATATGTTGTAATAAGTCTGAAAAATTGTCACATCTGGGTTGGAATGAAGAGAACCCTGGAAAAGGGGCCAAAGCAGGTTTTGGTAATACTTTGGTAATAGCTCTTTTTTTTTTTTTTTTTTTGAGTCATTGATACACCCATGTGTTCATTTTATAAAATCTTTTCAGTTCAACATTTAAGATTTGGGAGCCAGGCATGGTAGCACATATCTGTAATTCCATTACTTGGGAGGCTAAGATAGAAAGATCACAGGTTTATGTCAGTTAAAACAACTTAGCAACTATGAGACCTTGTTCCAAAACAAAAACGTAAAGGATTACAGGTATAACTCAGAAGAGTGACCCTGGTGTTAAATACCTAGTAACAAACAAAATATTTGGGAATTTTCCTGAGTTTATATTAAACAACATCCTCCTCTTCTTCCTCCTCCTCCTCCTTCTTCCTGTACTAAGGATATAACCCAGGGACACTCTACTTCTGACTTATACGATCTACCTTATTACAATTAATTTTTGAAAAATAATCTCACTAAATTTCTGAGGATCTTGCTAAGTTGCTGAGGCTGGCCTCAAACCTGAGATCCTCCTGTCTCAGGCTCCCAAGTACTAGGATTACAGGCATTTGCCACCATGCCTGGTTTACATTAAACTTCTACTAAAAATCTTTTGACAGATCTACACGAACACACACACACACACACACACACACACACACACACTTTATTCCTGTTTCCTTAATTCTCTCAACATAAAACCACTTTTTATCTCAATATATATGAGCTGAAATAATTCAATTAAAAAGTCAAATCATCCTTCTGCTTTCTGTTCAAGGAATCTAGTCATTTCCTATGTGAAAGTTAAAGTCTGACACAGAAAAAACCCAAGGCCAGCCATCAGAGATAAGCAAGCAAGGAAGAGCTTTATTAAGACAGCCCACCTCCCTTTTATATCAGGCAGCTGGGGACTTTTTGAAAATAGGAGGGGGCTTCCGCTCACAGTGGAAGATGGCACGAAGTACAGGGCGTTTACTGATTGGGTGGCTCATACCCCAGTGAGTGTGTTATCAGGGGATGGGTTGTTGGGCATCCTGTGGTCCCCTTTGACCAGCTACGAGGTAGCCAGCACAATCCGGAAGAGAAGCCAGAGAGGCGCCACCTTTGGTGTGACTGGGCTGCGTATTCTAACACTATGTTGCGCACATTTCTTAGTATGAGCCAAAATGCTGTGCAACATCTGTCCTGATGTTCTCTCTTTTCATCTTTTGCAAATCTGGTCTTGTTTTCCTCTTTTTCAATTCATTTTCTGTACTTGGGTCTCTTTCCCCAGGTAACCATGGCATCCCTCCTTCATCTTCTTGTGTTTTTACTTAAGATTTACCTTTTCAGGTAGAATACATTGAAGACTACATTGAAGTGTGTGATCTCCACAAATACCTCCAATTTTTCCTAACTTATTTCTCTGATTCTCTTTCACTTTAGCACACATAATTATATATATATATATATATATATATATATATATATACATATATACATAATTATATATATATATATATTTGTGTGTGTGTGTGTGTGTGTGTGTGTGTGTGTGTGTGTGGTACTGGGATTCCTGGATGCCCTTCTACTTCCAGGCTACACTCCCAGACCTATTTTATACTTTTTTTATTTTTGGAAACAGTCTCTGAAGCCAGAGCGTCTGGCTTCGAACCTGCGCTATCCTCCTGTCTCCACCTCCCAAGCGCAGGGATTACAAGTGTGTGCCACCAAGCCCAGCCATAATTTGATATTTTACACTCACATTGTTTATCACATAAGAATGCATGCTCAAAAAAGACAGGAAATTTTTGGTGCTATTATATTTTCTTTTTTATTGAATCCTCAATTTCAGAAAGGTAGAAATATCTAAAAAGCATCAGTAAGCCAGGTTCTGTGGTGCTCACCTATAATCCAGCTACTTTGGAGGCTGAAGGAGGAGGATGGCCCCAGTTCTAGCCCAGGCTGGACAACTTAATAAGACTCTGCCTCAAAAAAAAATATATATATATATATATAATTATATATATGCATATATACATATAATTATATATAATCATTCATTTTTTAAAATTATGTGATATTGGGGATTGAACCCAGTGGCATTCCAGCTCTAAGATATGTCCCGAGTCCTACATCTTTATTTTAAAAGCAGATCTCTTTAGTGAGGCTGAGAGCCTCACTAAGTTGCTAAGATTGACATTGAAACCTGCAATCGTCTTGCTTCAGCCTCCCAAGTACTAGTATTACAGGCGTGTGGTATCATGCTTGGTTAAAGTGATTAATTAAAAAAGGCCAAGTTTGTAGTTTAGTGATAAAGAACTTCCTTTGTATATTCATGTCCCTTGAATATCAGTCCCTAGTACTACAAAGGAAGAGTAAATCCAAAGCATTAGTTGAATCAATGAAGAAAGGAGCGAGTCAAGAGATTAGACATGAGCTAATGTTCTGAGTGTTTAAACAATTATTTGCAGATGTTGGTATAAAACACCTTAAATGCTGCTTCAAGTTAGAAGTATTCTAGAAACACAGGCAGAAATAAAAACCTTAGCTAAATCATATGTTGACTTCTTACTGTTAAAGAAATAAGCTAAGCAAGTGAAATAGCTGTCCACAGCTTGTAGCTACATTACCTCTGTAGGAGGCTTCTGAAAAGAAATTCAATGACTTAATTTTACTCTTGTATAATAAAACAGGGGCTAATATCCAAATTCATTTTAATCTGGAACTCTAATCCTCTGAACTTGTTTTGAACTTTAAATTAAAACACACACATATGCACACACACACACACACACACACACACACACACTAAAAGCTAACCAAACTGTCCTACCTAGAGAAGTCTCTTTATTCTTGGGCTAACTTCTCTTTTCACACAAATGACAAAATCCAAAAATAATTGAATTACTAAAGGGATTTTTAGTATTAAAATAAAAATTTTAAGACTCCAATGTGCAAGTTTGACAAGAACTGATAATATAGTTTGAAAAGTTATTTGCTAAGCGAAATCTTGCAAGAGCTATAATTTGGATAGAACTAAAACAAAATTAAATCGCAACAGGAGTTAGGAGACATGAGCCAAATAATAGGAGATTTACTGGAATTTGGTTAAGGAGTAGCTGAGAAGCTTGACTGATTCATTTCCAGTTACAAAAAGGATTTTTGCATTACTCTTTCATGGAGACTGAACTTCAAAGAGTTTATTAGTAACTGTCACTAGGAAAATGTAGGAGACACCCTTGTTCACACCGTTTGAAAAGCATAAAACTTCTCACCATATCATAATAATTAATTAGATTTTTAGAACAGAAACTTGGCTTCTGTATGAATATTTTAAATATACAACATTCTTAAGAAAAGTGATTCTCAACCCAAGATGTATAATTCAGGAGTTTGAAGGGTGAGGAAAAAAATAAAAGGCCCATGATCAAGCTGCTTCTTCTATATTTTGATTCTTTACTTTTTAAAGCTAATGTAAAACTTTAAAAAGTAATAAATAACTTTATTTTTATATTTAAGATTTTTAAGGTCATTGGAGTTTAACAAAATACTAGTAACTGAAATTACTAGTTTTTCTGGGCATGATGGCACACACTAGTACTTGGAAGTTAACATAGGAAGATTGCAGTTTCATGGCCAGCCTCAGCTACTTAGTGAGGCCCTCTGCAAATTAGTAGACCTTGTATCAAAATAAAGAATAAAAAATAGGGTGGGAGGTATAGCCCCCAGGTAGAATGCCCTGGATTCCATCCTCAGTATTGAAAAAAAAAAAAAAGAAAGAATTACTAGTTTCATGGGAGCTGTGATTGCAAACATGCATAAATATTTTAAATACTTTGACTACTGAAGACAATTGTAATTGCATCTGTATTTGTAAAGGTTAAAAAGGGACCAATAAATCTGTTATATTCTAGTATTAAATTCTCATGAATCCAATGTATCCTAACATATTAGTACTTTCATTATATGAAAACAATTTTGTTGACTTTTTCATGTAATTGATTACCCAAATCAATAAAAGAGATGAAAATTATCTGCTTCTTTAATTGTTTGAAGCTTTTCCTTTCATAGTTTATTCATTTTGATTTAGCAACAGGATCATTTATTTTAGCAGAAGCATTGTTTGAGTCTTTTCCTAGAATCTATTAAAATAGATCAGGACTAGCTAGAGATAATTAAAAGCAAACTTGTCAAATGGCACAGAAGAGCTTCCATTAGTGACCAGCTTGACACGTGGCATGTAACGGAAGACATCTGTGAGGAAATGTGGTCATTCTCAGTTGGTATCAATTTCAGCTACTTGAGTACCTAGGGCTCTCCTGAATCATTCCTGGTAAAACTGTTTCATCTTTCTTATTAAATTTCTCATCATGAACACATTACTCAGGGCAAATCTTTCCCTTTAGTCAATGGAAAAATCTTTCCAATAGAAGTACTTAACACCTTTCCATGATGTAAGGTACTATTTTGGAAACTCCTTATATATCCCTTTTCTTTCATAACTCCTGAATGCCAACTCTTAGACCATTAATTAAGATTCCAAAAGCAACTTACTACCCTACTCTTTGGCACACACATTTATTCCTCACCTCATGCAATGTTTTGGGTTGTGAATCTACTTTCTAATTCTGCCCAGTCTGTGGACATAGAATTGCTTTCTAAAAAGCTGTGAGGCTGGAATGAAATTATTATTTTTTCTTGTCTTTGAAGGAACGGTTGGTATGTAGCGCAGCAAACTGTCATTGTTTAATTTGGAATTAGGCCAGACCTCCGGGACTTGTGACTCTGTTTCAATGACGTGTTGAGGATTTTTTTTTCTCTAACCACAAATAGTCAAATGATGTCTTATATAACGCACAGACTGCTCTTATACTGTCCTAGAGAACTAGGCTTGTGCTAATGTGAATAGGAAACTTCCTAAGATCAAGTTATACTACATATACCATTTCTTTGAGGTGTTATACTTTGCTGCATGAGTTAAATGTGATAATTTACTACAGTTTAAGGATCATATATATCCTAGGACTATGGTGCCTGGAAGCGTTTGGGAATTCTTGAACAGTGAATCTATTATTTTTTTAATTAAAAAAATTTTTTTAAATTCTTTAAAAATTTTTAATTAAAAAATCTATATTTTTTAATTAAAAAAGTCATGACTTTAATATTTTCATTTCCAATCCCCAAGTAATTAACTTCATTATCTGATTTTCAAGTGGGTTAGATAAGGAAAACTTTACTTTTGAGAAAATGGATACAATTTCATCTCCTCATAAAGAACATACAATCTAGCTTACTTTAGCATAAGTTAAGTTGGAGTGTGAATTTCAAATAAAGTAATTATAATACACACAATGAATTAGAATTATCAATAATGAAACCACTAATTTGTCCACTCAAAAATGTATGTTTTAAAGATATTTCTAAATATTATTTAATAAGGTACTTTTGTCTTGTTTAAATTTCATTTTCTTTGTATTGTTCGTTTATTTATTCAAAACCTATCTACTGACCATCTCTTATACCTTAGGCATTTCTCTAGTCTCTGCCACTAGAGCTTTGAATAATACAGACAAAATCCCTTACCTCTATAAAACGATTTACAGTGTATGAATCAGTAAAATATATAAATATATTATATGATACATGATAGCAAATGTTAGAAAGAAGAATAAAGAAAAAATATGAGTATCAATAGCAGGAATAAGGTTATAAAACACACACACACACACACACACACACAGAGTACTGGGAATTGAACTTAGGGGCATACAACTCTGAGATACAACTTTGGTCCTATTTTATTTTTATTTTAAAAGTAGTGTCTTGCTAAGTTACTGAGGGCCTTGCTAAATTCCTAAGGCTGGCCTTGAATCTGTGATCCTCCTGTCTCAGCCTCCCAACTGGGATTAGAGGTATATACCACCACAACTGGTTTTGAGGTTATAAATTTCAAAATAAGTATCAGGAAAACGCTGACTGAGAAGGAATAATTGAAGAAAAGATCAGAACTAAATGTGGTATTTTACCAGGTGAATATCTAGAAAAAACAAATAGCACTTCAAAAATCCTGAGGCTGAAGAATAGCTGGAGAGTCCGTCTGCACTGGCAAGGGGCAGATGAAGAAAAGCAAAAGAGATCTGAGAGAAAATGCAGAATTAAGCCATTTACACAACGCATGGGAGAATCTGGGCTTTTAATTTAAGTGATCCGGAGCCGTTTCTAGATACAGTTACCTGAGCTGATGCATTTACTAAAGTTTACTTTGTTCTTTCTGTTGAGACCAAACTACAGAAGAGTAAGAATTAGAAACAGAAGAATATTAATGGTAACAGAATTTATGTGAGACATGATGGTGGTTTGTAACAGGGTATAGGAAAGAAAATGTGCAATGTCATCATATTCAGAACTCTTTTGGAAAACAGATCCAAAGTATTGAGGAAGCCTAAAGAGTGATCCCTAAATATGAAAGAATTATGACAGAAGATAAAGGCAGTATCTCCATTTGAGAGGCTGAAGGAATAAACATACTCTTGTCGTATTGTTACTGATAAGCAATTATGGAAACATACAATAGAGAATAAAGAGGGACAGGATTCAGTATTGGGAAAGTGTCAGCAAAGGTCACAGAAGAGCTCCTATCTAGATGGAGTCTGAGGGAAGAGAGGGAACTGTATGAATCTGATTTAGAAAGATGAGGTTTCTGCCTACAGGAATGAGGCCTAACAAGACTTCAGGTGGGAACAGTGGCTGGATTTGAGGGAGCACGCAAAACCCCAGAGGTAGGCAGAGAGTAATATACTACAGGCCTGTGGGCGAGGGTGGGCACTTCAGATGTTGCTTAGAACCTGACACAAAGCTGTTAGGATATGAGAGGGATAAAGTTGATATGGTTCATGTCTGACAGGGATATGATTTGATTTACATTATTAACAAAAAATAAAAATAAATCCAATCTAAGCTGGAGTTGTAGTCCAGTGGGAAAACACTTGTCTAGCATAAGAAGGCCCTGGCTTCAATTCCCGGCACCGCACAAAATATAAAAACATGTAATCTAAGTATACTGATAAACATCTCTGAAATATGTTACTATCATACAATTAAACATGACTTTAAATTTATTTTGTAGGTAAATTAAATTACTCCTGAAATACTTGAAGTTCTCTGAAGGGATTGTTATAGTTACTAAGGAATGTTGGTACTACACACTTAACAACAGAATATTTCTAAAAAGGCTGAGTTTAATGTTTTTAGAATGTGTCATATTTCTAAAAGATATATTATTTTGCAGATACTCTTGGTCTCAAAGACTTTTAAACATGATTTACTTAAAGTGCAGGAATTTTTGTTTTAAACACCAGTACACCAATGACCTATCTGCAAATAATTGAATCTCTACGTTAAGATTATTATGAAAGTAACCAATTGTGGGAAAGATTTTTCTATTATATGCAGCCCTTTTCTTGTGGCCTAATAGTAAACTTTCTAGGGTTTCCATCTATAAAATTATGCAATATATGTACTGTGGTTAAATTATCTAGTTACTTAATATACAAATAATATTTCTAACACAATTCTATTTTTCTCTCACTTATTATTATTATTATTTTTTTTGCAGTACTGGGGATGAAACCCAGGGGCATTCTACCTCCTATCTATGCCCCCAACCCTACTTTTTATTTTTTATTTTGAAACAGGGTCTCACTGAGTTGTAAAGAGCCTCACTAAGTAGCTGAAGCTATCCTTGAACCAAGATCCTCCTGTCTCAGCCTCCCAATTGCTGGGATTAAAAGCCTGCACTACCACGCCTGGCTCTTCTTTTACTTTTTAAACATGACAGAATTATGGCAGTGCTATTTGGTAAAATATTCAATGGAATAATTTAACTATATATTACATATTCCTGCTTACAACTCCATTTATTCTCCAAATTAATATTAATATATATGCATAGATTGTGTGTACATTTAATATAACATATACATACTGTATAGTATATACATATGTATTACTAGAATATTATCTATTAATATCTTTTACTATTTTCCACTTTATATTGATTCCTTTTGAATAAATCTTGGTGTGTTTTACAGGTAAGCAAAAAATGATACTTGACTTTTGCAACAGATTTGACTTTCAAAACAGAAAATAAACCCTGCCACTTGATCATTGATTTCAAAGTAGATGGCTCCGATTACAATGATGACAAGGATCTAGACAATGACACATTTAACTCTTTCCAGAAAATAAAACTTTGAGCTATTATGAATTTCTAGAAAGAGAATATAATACTCTTCGCTGATTTGAGTACTATATTTTATCGTCCCCTAAGACTCCGACCCGCAGGGGCTTAGAGAACAACACAGACACCTCTTCAGCTGAAACATGAATTCATTTTTAATAGATCCTTAATATGTCTCAATATATCTCCTAATATGTCTCTGACAATGCATACTGCAAGCACAATATATATCAGCATCATAATCCCTCCCTCTATTCCCTACCAACCCCAAGCTTCCCACGGCTAGGGCATGCACATTTCTGACTCTCTCATAGGCAGGCTGGTGGTAGCACGAGGTGCTGCGTCACTGATCATTCTGCAGGCACGTCGCATGGCACACTGCGCATGCTCAAGGAGACGTCTATCTTGTGAGTCTCATGACTTGGCTGCAAGCCTAGGCGCCATCTTGAGTCCACGCTGGCAACAAGCCTGGGTGCCATCTTGGTCCAGCCGAGTGGGCCCCGACAATATTTAACTTTCTATTAAGGTAACTAAACATTTTTAATACTTTAGCTTTGCCTCTCCATAATTACTTTTACTAAGCTGCATGCAAATATTATGTATTATTGTAGCTGATGTACATTTCATTTTTGACTACCAAAAAAGAAGCAAAGAAAGAAATGCAACAGTTAAAAGATGCTTAAAAATGAGGAAAAAAATTGTAAGTTTTCACTCCAAATATGTGCAGAGATAAATCTTTGAGAAAATAAATATATTTAACTTAATAATTATGCAATATATGCAAATGTGAAACATTGCATGGTATCCCACTAATAAATACAACTATGTTTTTATATCAGTCAATTTTTTTTAATTTTACAAATTAAAGTTGAGAAGAGTGAGTGTTTGCTTCCATCATGACCCCCATCATGACCTGGAGAGATGATTATGTGAGAAGGAGGCAAACCTTGAGCTCTGGGGCTCTGGAGAGCAGAGCATGAGGTGCATCATGTTAATAGTAGATTGCTAAGTGAGATTAGTCAGTTGCAAAAAATAAGAAATAATATGCTTTCCCTAATATATGAAAGCTAAGGAGAAATGGGTCATAGGAGGAACTCTAGATTGAAAAGAAAATCCTATAGATTGCTGTAAAGGAGGAGGTTAATCATCTGGCTATGCTGAGAAAGAGCACACTGCCCCACCCCTGAGAAAAAGGAAGAACATCAGACTAGCTTCCTCTAGAGAAGGAAAAAATACATATATTGTTGTAGGGTACAGATATCATGCAAAAGAAAACACCAATTCAGAAGATATGCAGTCACAGATTTTATTCCACGAGGAGGAACTCAGGGCTGCACTTGGGGTCTGAACCTTCCGAATACAGCCCCGAGCTACTGGGTAGTACAGCTTTTATAATCTAAAAGAATCTGGAATGTTTAAAGACTCGGCTTTGGTGGAGCTTTGCACAAAACTTAACAAAAAACAGTTCGCTTCAGCATGACAGGATGCAGACCCAGATAAGGTTGTCTTTCCCAAAACCAAAGACTCATTAACCTATGCCTTGTCTTTCCCCAAATCTTATAATCATTAATCCATACCTTGTCTTTCTGGTCCAGGAACCAGATGCAGTTATCTTACAATTTTAATCTGAGCTGCAGGGGAGGAGAGTAGGAAAAATTGCCAGTATATCTTTTTAATGTATAGACTTTAGCTATTTCTGTGCCCTTTACGTACAGATTTGAGTCATTTCTGGGCCCATTGTCAATATTATCTAATATTTTGTTGGTTTGCTAAATTGTTACCTGCTTGACTTGCATAGCGTCTCATCTCTGTGTTAGAAGTAGAGTTTTTACCCCTGTCTATAGAGAAGTTTGGGGTTTCTTTACAAAAACAGCTATAAATAATAAAAGCTTTCTCTTTGCTCTCTAAAGATTGGTTGAAATGAGCTGACAACAGACAGATCAACAAGAGAGAAGCATTCAACTTTATTACCTCCTACAAGAAAAGTCACAGATGAGTGATTACCAGATAACCTAGTGAGGTCAAGTGCTTTCATGTCCTTTTTCAGAGGGGAGAGGGAAATGTAAATGGTGCAATGTGGGCAGTTTTTAGGGGTAGTAAATGATTAGTAGGAAAATGAGTAGGCCTTGATCTAGGCAATAGTTTGTAAATGATTCTCCTTGAAAGCTGAGTCAGCTCAGGAGTCAGACAATAGCTTGGGACAAAGTCTATCCAGCTGTAACTATGGTCCTCAATCTTACTTCTTGAGATAAGAATTTAGTTAATGAAATTTCAGGACAGGTACTGAGAGCAATTGCTAACCTTGTTGGTAAGTCAGGCAGATAAAAAAACTGTCAGACAAAGCTGATCTCCAGATGCCTTTACTTAAAAATAATCAGCATATCAGGCTTCCACATTTTAGGAGTGACAAATTAAAATTATGTAAATTAAAATGGAAATCCTTTTTGTAAATATAGTTATTGTGCATTAGATATTCTATTTTTTTTGAGCTCATATTAGTAGTTTATTTTTCCCAAAGTTATTCTGGCAAAATTTATTTCCTTTTACCTGTTTACATCCAGTTTGCATTCATAACATCTGTGAAAATCTTAGTATCCAAATTCAAGAGTGGTTCTTCTAGAATTCAATAGTTACGGATCTGCTTCACACTCTACAGATACAGTTGAAAAATTTCTTGCTGGTACGCTGCTTTGAATCTATGAAATCACGCTGTTATTACTCATCTCCTACATTCTCCAGTTTGTGATCTCATAATTTTCCTGCTCCCAAGGTTTTTGCTAGTCCTACACTTAGTTAATTTCTATGCCTAAACACATGCATGAGGAAACTATGTCTGTTTTCAGGCCTCTAAATGTACCCCTCTGCCTCCAAATCCACTGAACTCTTCTGTCATATTTAGATAGCTATGAGACATTCTAATAAAATTTCTCCTCTTTATTTTGAGCTCACAAAATCTAAATTGAATAAATTATATTTCTTCTCCAAACCACTCACAATTCCAAATAGCACCATTGGTGGTATCAGCACTCTTATGCCAATCTTATTTTGCCTTTCTTTCTCTCTATCCTCCAACATTATCATATATTCTATATGTAAAATCTATACTCTAGTCCTTCCATAAGGAACCTAGAAATACAGCTATGCAGTGAATTATACATTTGGAATTAGTAGATTGTTTGCTTTATTTCTATTTTATAACTCAACAGTAGCTTCTTTGCTCCAAAGGAGCCAAGATGCCTTTCAGCAGATATTTGGATGTTCTTTTAGAATCCAATGTTCCTTAAATTTCAGGCCAAGATCACTGGGTGTTGGGAATCAATCCAAAATTCATGGATAATTTTAGGCTCTCGTTAAATATAAAATCATGGCATGTGGGGATTGTGTGTGGCAGGCAAGAGGAGGTGGTTGCTGAGCCCATAATCCCAAGCAATTTCATACAGATTAAATTTTCAATTTAGAAGATAGAATTTTCCAAGTCAACCTTTTGAACACTCCAAGTGTAATACCCAACCCAGCTAATTAATAATCGTGCTGCTATTTTTAAGTTAATAATGCAGGAGAGTCAGTGGCTTCTAGCTACCCCTGACGGTTTTTGCCATGTGATAAGAATGACATCAGAGTAGTTTATAGATTTGTAGATTCCAGCACATTTTTAGCTGAAAAACTTCAGTACGGGTGTGTCTCTACCACTATAATTCTATTCTTACTGTAAAAAATATGCAAGTTGCCTTTGAATATGATTGTAAGGATTACCAAAAGGTCTTTTATTTGGAATGCTTGATTTGATTTTTTTTCTTTGCAGTACTGGAGATTGAACTCAGGGACATTCTACCTCTGAGCTATACCTTCAGCCTTACTTTTTATTCTTTATTTTAAAACAGCATCTCACTGAGTTGTGGAGGGTCTCAACTATGTATCTGAGGCTGGCCACGAACCTGTGATTCTCCTGTCTCAGCTTCCCAAGTTCTGAGATTACAAACGTGCAACCACGCCCAGCTTGATACTTTTCTTATCAAGTTGTTTGGATGGCATTTTTTAAAATATATGTATTTAGCAACATGGCTTAGTGTTTTAATTGTTATTTTTTTATTGGAGCATTGTATTCATACATCTTAATGGGGTACAGGATGGTAGAGGCATACATGCACACATCACTTATCAAGCCCTTTCCCAATTCCCTCCTTCTCATGTTCAACTTAGTGATTGACGTTGATATGCTTGTGAATGTACATTAGGAAATTTCCCTCTTTTCCTTTCCCATCCCCCTTAGGTACCCTTATTTGCTCATCTATGGTTTCTCTTTCTTCTAGAGCTCTTCCTATGATTCATTTTTTCCCTAGCTTCCACATATTAGGAAAAGCAATCATTTTTTTTTTTTTACTTTCTGTGATTGACTAATTTCAGATAGGATAATGTTCATCTTTATAGATTCCAATTTGTGTCTATTTATTTATAGCATTTCTGATTTTGCAGTTTAAATTTAACCATTTAATTTTAAATCTTTCCAAATTCCCTACCTCTTAATCATGTTAAATTTCTCTTAGTCTGCTTTCCCTTAGGGGAAATAGTGTGACTACAAAAACTTTTAGTAAAGGAAAGCAAGAGGTGCCATAGGTAACTTGACCTTTCTACTGATTTAATTTTAGCTGAATAAAACTATAAATAAATTTTGAGCTTCATTCTAATTTAAGCAAGGAAATGAGTCAGACACCAAAGATAAAGATGGGCTCAAGAAAATTCGGGAAATGAGAAACAAATCAATTCCCCTTGTTATTGTTATTTGAAACAATATGTTCCTTCCTACTTTGGGCTTCCATCCGTTTCAAAAGAAGACTCAAAGCCCTTTGTGCCTAAAAATGCTTAGACAGAGGATAGACTATGTAGAAATTTTCACAGACATGTGTTCAGCCCTGAAATCACTCCTTGAAAGAGGTGTAACTGATAGAAGACTAGAGTCAAGAACTGTTCATCCTGTAGTGTCCTGCACATTTCTGTGTGGTCTCATTTGCTTACCTACATCAGACTGGAAGCCCTTGTACTTGGAAAGTGCTTGAGGATGTGAAACCCTAATTACCTGGATATTACGCCTAATTAACAAACATAAGCTTCTTTTTAATTCTTTTCTCACCAGCAATAATGCTCACACAAGTTGGATTCTAATGATTTAATTTTTGTAAAATTATAGGGTGAGAATATTTCTTTAAAATCACTCTGGCATATGGTAAAATCTCCTCTGTATCAATTTCTTTAATTCCCTCTGGTCTCACTCTTCTTGACAGGAACAGTTTGTCCCTTAAAATAACAATGGTGATCTGGAGATATGTTCATAGGGGTCAACTCAAGAATAATTTTAGCATCTTTTCTAGTTGTCCTTCCTTTTGAACCTTTTGCTGTCCTCAATGGTTCCTGTAGGAAATTATAAAAATAACTCAGATGCTAATGAGAACACAGTCTCCAAAGCAGCATTCAGCAATTGCCATTCTCTGAGTCATTTTGATGTATGACAAGAGTTCCATTGTCTTAGGTCATTACACATGATCTCAAGCTATCTGTTCCAATTTCCAAGAAATGCTAAGCAAAGGGAGGATTTTAAATTTAGGAAGCTTTTCCTTTTTCATTGAAGATGGAATTATAGCAGGAAAAAACATGGTTAATGAGATAACCCATATTTACTTATGAACTGATATCTATAAATGCCGCTGAACATCCGATTTTCCAAAGAGTAAAAGATAAGCTTTTAAAATAAAGCTTTGTCACAAAAATTTTCTAATGCTATCAAACTGATTAGAAAATGTTTTCTTTTGGTTTCATGTTCAACCTGATGTTTTAAATGTAATCTTTGCCATGGAAATGTATAAATCATGTGAAAATATTTGTAATTATAATTTGTATATGAGTTTAAATAAAGAAAAAAAGTTTCAATTCTAACATGTTTTTGTGCCAAATATTTCAAATACATTTATAGAACTAGTCAAAAGTCTTTATATAATGGTAATGCTTAATACAAGTGTGAGATAGAAATACATTAAAGTATGAAATAAAAACAAACATTGTGCCAGTGTTGTCATCGAGTTCTAACAAAGCACAGACATGCATTGCCTTTTAGATGGATGGAGAGCACTGGGTCATTTCTTGAGCATCTCTTGAATCAAATGTTGAATCACCAATTCTAGAAGCACCAAACATCACAGCAGCTAGACTTTCACTGCTATATTGTCTAAGAATCCAGTAGCGGATCAAGTTAGTAGATGAAGATACCTAAGATGTGGTAGGTATGAAAACATGTTTCCTTCCTGGATGGATGATCTGAGACAGGCCACATGTCTTCTGGTGTCTCAGTACTTGTACCCCTAAAAAGTGGGGCTTGGGTTAAAGCATCTACAAAATCACTAGCATATCACTAGGAAACACTTTCAGATATGCAATATAACGTTATTAGGAAAATTCACATTTTCACTTTTATTTTGTGAATCTGCAAATCTGTACTCAATAAGTAGCAATTATCCATTCATCTCTTTCTCCAGTGCCTTGTATCTACATTCTGTTTCTATGAATTTGACTACTTAGGAGATCTTAAAGCAGTAAAAAGTAAGCCATTTGTCTTATTGTGACTTCTTTCTTTTCTTTCTTTCTTTCTTTCTTTCTTTCTTTCTTTCTTTCTTTCTTTCTTTCTTTCTTTCTTTTTTTGATACTGGAGCTTGAACCTAGGGACATTCTACTCCCAGTCTTCTTTATTAGTTAGTTTTAAAGAGGGTCTCTCTAGTTGCTTAAGTTGCTGAGGTGACCTCAAATTTGTTTTCCTTCTATCTTACCCTCCCAAGTACTGAGATTACAGGTGTTCATTACAATGCCCAGCTGTAACTGGCTTATTTCACCTACCATATTGTCCTCCAGATTCAAACTTGTTATGGCACATAACAGGATTTTCCTCCCATATAAGGCAAAATAGCATTCAATGGTATGTAGATACCACATGCTTGTCAACCACTCACCTGTCAATGGACATTTGGCTCAGTTCTACTTCTTTGCTATTGCAAATAGTCCTGCTATAAATATGAGTGTGCAAATATATCTTTGAGACTCTACTGTTCAATTCTTGTGGCTAAATACTCAGATATAGGAACACTGAATAATAACGGTAGTTGATTTTCTTCACTCTTTGAGGTACCTCCACCTATTTTTCATAGTGGGTACACCATTTAATAATAAAATCTACAATGTACCAGGATTTCAATTTCCCCAAATACTCACCAACTTTAGTAATTTATTTATTTATTGACCAAAGCTATCCTAATTAACATTAAATTATACTTGATTGTGGTTTTATTTATATTTTCTTGATTATAGTAATGTTAAATCTCTCTCTCTCTCTCTCTCTCTCTCTCTCTCTCTCTCTCTCTCTCTCTCTCTCTCTCTCTCTCTCTCTCTCTGACTGAGGATTGAACCCAGGTACATTCTATCTTCAAGCTATCTCCTCAGCCCCATTTTTATTTCTTTTTAGTTTAAAAAAAAGGTCTCACTAAGTTACTGAGGGTCTTGCTAACTTAATGAGACTGGCCTGGATCTTGTTACTCTCCTGTCTCAGTCTCCCAAGTACTAGAATTATAGGTATAAACCACCATGCCAACATGTTGACCGGACATTTGTATATTCCTTTAAAAAATGCCTATTCAAGCCCTTTTGCCCACTTTTAAATCAAATTATCTGGCTCTGTTGTTGAGTTGTGAATGTTTTTTACATGGTATTGAATCAGCAGGTATGTAGCCATTGTTATCAAATGTCCTTTTGAACACTGAGAGCCAGGTCTGGTATGGATTGTAATGGAGACAAGCCATGACTCAGAATTGGAGGGTTCTGGCATTTGGGGAGCAGGAGAAGGGGAATATTCCTTACCCTGTCTCAACCATGACTGCACAAAGATTTTGTCAGTGGTGTCCCCTACTGCCCAGGTTAACAGTCAATAAGTGGTTAAGAACAATCTGTGTCTTGATGGTGATGTAAGGGGGACTGAGTTTCTTCCCTGCTTTGTTTTCTCCTACAACTACTCCCAGGTGATGCCTGTAAAAAGAACACAGCCCATGAGCATAAAGTAAAATATGACCCCAAGATTTCTGAGGTCTACCTCATGACCATATCCTTGTCCCTGGTAGACCTCTGGATCACAGAAGCAGTGGGTGCCACAGATAGTGGTCAGCTTGTGCCCAGCCTTGAAGCACCAGCTCAGCCCAAGTTTAATGACATTTTCTTCTGGATCCAGGACATTGTTATGTAGCTTCCAGTCCCTGTGCAGGATGCTCCTCTTGTAGAAGTCTTACACTGCACTCACTAACTGCCAGGACACCATCCAGGCCTCCTCCTTCTCCTTCTCCAAGCTACAGGACTCTTTGATATGGTGAACCTCAAGTACTCCATCATCTGGTACATGAAGTTGGCCATGACTATGATCTCAAACAGCTGAACAACTTTCAGGTACTCCACTCCCCTCACGATAGCAACATCAGAGAGGAGGAAGGAGTTGTCCCTAAGCAAAGGCAAGACCTCAAAGCCACATGGGTTTCAGTGGGGATCTGGAAGGCCAGTTTGACCTGGGCAAAACTTCCCTTGTCAGTGTCCCTCAGGACCAGATACTTGTCCATCCTCACAAGGAGAGCTGGCTGTGAGGCCTGGCAAAACCTCTCTACTCTACTCTCACTCTCCTACTCCTGTCCATCAAAAGTCACAATAGCAACTAGTGATGTTAGCTAAAAAACATAAAAAATAAAATACAACAAACCAGAAAACAAAAGTACAGCAAAATTACAAACTCAAACAAACAAATGCACACACAAAACAACAAAGTCAAAAGTCCAAACCAACAAATCAGATCCAAAGCCACAAACTCACTGTCTTGAGATCCAGCAGGTCTACCAAAAGCTTATACTGTACTAACGGACAAAAACCCAGCAGCAGCGTGGGCCTTATATAGCTGAACCTGGAGACTCCCTCACAATGGCTATTTGTGAGGTCACATGACCTGGTCATAGCTGTGTGTGATCCACTGTAGCCATCTCACTTTTGGGCCTCCAGGACATTTCCACTTCAATAAGAAGAATAAGAAGGCCTCTAGAAGCTTTTTGGCTTCAGTGAGTTATGGAGGCTGATGTTTACTTGTTTAAAAATTAAAATTTGTAGGATACTTTAATGTGTTTTTCATTTTAAATAAAAAATTGACAATTTGTGGCTTATTTCTAAGCTAAATAAACATTTTTAATTATATTTTTTATTTATTTATTTTTATTATACTTTTATTGGTACATTATAGCCTCACATCGTGATCTAAATCATGTTGATAGTGACATACATGTACACCGTACTTGGCAGTCTTTCTCTGGGCTCTCTCTCCATCCCCACTTCCTCATATGGGTTACTGAGATTGGCATTGGCATTGATATTTTTACATATTTATATAAAGATTATGATAGTAGTTTCTTCATTGGTCCTCCCTCTTCTCCTTCCCCCTCCCTTAGACCAGTTCCTTGGTTCCAGTGAGTTTCTCCTCCATTATCTGGTCCCTATGGTATCCTAATTACTCCCTAAACAGGTGTTTAACTACTCCTATTTAATCTTTATATAAAGTGTCTCTGGATAAATGATAATATATTCAATACTCTGTCACAATGGGGAAAGGCAATTACATGGTACCTAGTATTTATGTATAGATTGGATAGCATGAAAATTATTTGTATTTTATAAAACATTGTATAAAAATATCTGGTTAGAACCAGTATGTTTTTTATCAATATAAGAGTTTTTCAAGAAAAGAGAAAAATGTTTTATAATTTTCAAATATTAATCTGATTATATAAGTACATTGAATTAACATAATTGCCTGAAAAAATCATAAAGATTACATTCAAACTAGCCAGTGTATTTTACATAGTCAGTGTATTTTTTATTTATTACATGTAACTTAATAAATTGTATTTTTATTATTTTATAATTCTCAGTATAAGTTAAGTATAACTCTAGTTAATTTAACAACTCTAGTCAATTTAACCATTCTGATTAATCATTATAACCTGGCTAATTTTTTCATATTTCTGGATTAAAATACTTTGGTTAATGGGGAAAGAGGTAAGATACTGTTTATTAAGTGTCATAAGACAGACACTTTTTTAAGTGGAAATTGTAGCCACAATACTTTCACACTGACCACCTTATGGAATAGGAACTGGTCTACAAGGATCTACTCACACATAGATATTAATGACTCAGAATCATACAGTGTGAAAGTAGAGAATCTAACATTTGCATTTTGAGTATTGTAGACTTCTAAGTCTTCATTTCTGAACAAGGATGTAACCTTATTGCTCTGCATGCTCGACCTACTCTCTTCCTGATTCAATCTGCCCCAAGAGACTGACATTTATAAAAGACAAGTCAGTGGCTCCCTCACTCTCACAAGGAGTTCAGCTGGTGAGAGTTGCCAGCAGATGGTTATGGAGGTTGACATGCCTCAGACATGGATGGTTTAAGAGAAAAATTGCAGAACTATGAGTAGACAGTAGAGAAAAGAATGACACTAGGGTACATTTTTTTCTTGGTTGATTCCAGCTAAGTGTTAGGTGTGGCTATGTCTAAAGTACTCCCAGACTCACTCCAGTTTAAGACAGAGGCAAAAAATTGTTCATATTACTCATGGCAGAATGATGTTATTAATAAGGTACAAAAGGACTTGCTTTCATGGGGCCTTTGGTCTAGTGTGAAAAATATATGATAATAATTTAAAACAAATAGAGATTTAAATATAATATATATTTTAAAGAAATGCATTTTCTAAACAATGAAATGACAAAACATAAGGTTAAGGGCCTAGGGGCATAACTCAGGGGTAGAATATGAGCTTGGCATGCACAAATACCTGGGTTCAATCCCCAGCAATGACAAAACAAAACAAAAAACATAGAGATACAATTTAGGAATAGAGTAATAAGGCAGGTGTTGCTCAGTAAGTGCCATTTATTCTATGGCCACAAAGATGAATGGTATTGATTACCAAAGAGTGGGAGAGAGAGTCTTCAAAAGGGGTAGTGAAGAAACAATAGAGGTGAAAGGAGAAGCATAGGGTGTAAGAGTTGGGGCTAAACAAATAAAAATATTATGTGTATTTATTTTGGTGTAGCTACAGTGGAGAAAATAGAAGTTCAGCTCTATATGCTGAAAGATGGATGTATAACTTTGGAGTTTTGAAGCAAAGGGCATAGGAAGATGTAAACTACAAATAAAAAATCTGGGTGTGGTGGTACATATCTGTAGTTCTAGTACTTAGGAAACTGAAGCAAGGGTACTGCAGATTCAAGTCCAGCCTCAGCAACTAAATGAGGCTCTCAGCAACCTAATGAGACACTGCTTCAAAAAATAAAATAAAATAAAATAGGGCTGAGGATGAACTCAGAGATTGAATGTCCCTGGGTTCAATTCCCAGTAACAAAAAATAAAGACAAAAATAAAAAGATTACAAAGAATAACTATACTGAGCCATAGATTAAAAAAAGAATGTATATTAGTAGAAAATATTTGTAAAACTTTCAGAAGATTGATGTATATTCTTTCAGCATTCCCAGAGTGCAGGCTTAAGCAGACTCACACTGAGCCTGAAATGATGGGTCAGTGCAATTACCAAAGGCAATAGAGCCACACTGCTATATCTCCATTCTATCATTCCAAATGAGCTCTAACATAGCCAACAAATCAGATACTTTGGTCTCTTTGATCCTGCTGTGCTTCACAAAGCTTGGTTCACATGGTGCCATGAAACCATTTAGTCTGGGTTCTGAGTAGTTTGGCACCACTCTGCACAGTAGCAAAGTAATGTTTGAGAAAATAAACAATTGCATGGGTGGCCCAATCTGCATGCTCAGACTGGAATGAATATTCCCAAAGCTCTTTGAAGTGCTGACTTTAATAGCATAAACAAACAAAACATGATATCAGTGGTTAGAGCTAATAAACTATAATTCAATTTAAAAATTACCAAAGAAAGTTAAGCTATTTCAATTGAATATACAAAGAAAACAAACACAAAAAGATAAGTGAACTAAAGCAGCCAAATTAATGTTTCTGTCATAATAGCTTATCAAATGTAGCAAAAACACATGTGTTTATTTACAGATACATGCATGTGAACACACACATTCACACATCTATGCCATTGTGCCTGAGACTTGAAACAAGCCTATGGTGTTATCTAGAAGAGAAGAGTTGGATAGAATCAAGGATGGAGAGTATGGAATCTGACTACCTGAGAGATTGGGTCCTAAGGGACCGGAGCCTGATGTTGGTTATTAGTCAGAAGTTTAATGCAACATATATATTCTCAAGGTACCTGATTTTAGTAGATATGACTTGCATCTAATTTAAGGATTTGATATGGTAACAAATTATTATATCTGAACTGGGCATGGTGGCACACACTTGTAATCATACTTGGGAGGCTGAGACAGGAGGATCATGGTTCGCAGACAGTCTCAGCTACTTTGTGAGGCCTTCTGCAATCTAGTGAGACACTGTTTCAACAAAAAGAATAAGAGTAGGGCTGGGGGTGCAGCTCAGAGGTAGAATGTCCCCGGGGTCTGTATTGGGAATGGCCTAGGAAGATTTGAGAAAGCTCTGATTATTAATAAACATATTTCAAAACTTGGGTGAGGGGCAGATCTGTGAAAGGACTTGGTTTCTGCCAAGAAGCAGGCAACTATTTAAATGTAAATTAATCTAGCTAAAGGTAATTAGCAGTCAATAGGAAAGGGGAACTAGGACTTCCTCATCCTCATTCTAAAGACAGGTTTACATAATTGGATAATCTAGCTAGGATGGGAGGAAGGTGTCGACCTTCCACCTTCATGAAAGGGGACACCTTGGCAGGAAAGTAAGGGGAGGAGCTTTACAGGGATTTTTACTACGTCAGAATTACATGAAACAAGATGGAGGATGTCATGTATAAAAAGTCTGTTATATGTTTTCTACTTAGGTGAATTCGTTCGAAGCACCCCCTCATGTTACCATGAGGCTATAACTGTCTACTGTATTTCTATTTTTTAATAAACTTCTTTAAATCTTCAGCAGGGGTCTGGGCTATTGCATATTTATCCTTAGTTCAGGACAATACCCTGCAGTTTTTGTGGTTTTTCAGGGAAAATTATTCCCAGGGGTCTAACAAAGGTCCCTGGGGACAGTTTCCTAAACCATAACATTTTCTCTTAAATCCATAACAGGGTTCATCCCCAATACTGTAAAAAATATTATATCTGAAAATTCCATTTTCACCTATGCAGATCATATCAAGAATAATTGTGATAATGTAGCAGGGTCCTAGCCTTAAACTAGAAGTACAGAATTGGGATTTCAGTAATAGGAGAAAATCAGGAAGAGGCTGATATTTAGAATAAAAGGAAAGGGAGGGTGGTTACAGACAGAGGTTCAAAAAACAAAACAGAAGACTAGTGTGATATGTTGACAATATTTTTAGGAACAAGAGCATCAATACGGTATTAGAAGATAGAAGAAAGTAAGTCTAATTGGTAGTTTGTGTTAGAATGACAAGAGACTAAAATAATAGAATATGATTGCAACCAGGCATGGTGGCGTTCAACTGTAAATCTAGTGTTTGGGAGACTGAGACAGGACGTTGGAGGTTAGCCTCAGCAACTTACTGAGACACTCAGCAACTTAGGAAGACGCTATCTCAAAATAAAATTCAGATAAAATAGGGCTGGAAATATAGCTCAGAGGTAGAGTGCTCGTAAGTTCAACTCCTAGTACCACACAAACACATATGCAAACCAAAAAGATACAATTGCTTTATTAATTAATTGATTTTTTATTGGTGCATTGTAGTCATACGTCTTAATGGGGTACAAGATAGTAGAGGCACACATGCACACATTGCTCATTTAGCCCTTCCCAAAGTCCCACCCCTTTCCCTCCCCTCTTCTTTCTTCTCATATATGTCCTGTAACGATTGACTTTGAAAATGTTTGTGAATGAAAGCACTTTGAAAGACAGTTTGGAGGAGCCTCAGAAGAATGGGAATAAACCTACCATATGATTCAGCAATACCACTTCTGAGTATTTGCCCAAAAGAATGGAAACCAAACTACTAAACTAATGAGCATCTATGTTCACAGCTGCACAATTCACAATCGCCAAACTATGGAACCTGCCAAGATGTCCATTGACAGATGAATAGATTACAAAACTAATATTTGTAATATGTGGCATATGTACACAATGGAATTTTACTCAGCAATGAAGAAAAACAAAATTAGGTCATTTGAGGGGAAATGAATGGAATTGGAGAACATTATACTAAATGAGATTAGTCAGTCACAAGAAATCAGATTCTCTCGCTAATATGTGGAAGCTAGGGAGAAAAAAGGTCATAGGAGGAACTCTAGAAGGAGACACCATAGATAAGCAAATAAGGTGACCTAATTGAGCGGGATTGGAGGAGCAAAGAGAAAAAAATGTCTTAATTAATTGATCTGTACAGATAGAAAAACGAATGGATGGATATAAGATAAAGAGGGATAACACCATGGATATGGATACAGATATACACATATATTCTCTTTATATTTTAAACTGCTTGAATAAATGTTAAACATTTTTCAGTCTCTCAAATAATAACTATTTTAATGAAACTAAAATGAATACATCTCTAACATTAATTTTTATCAGTCATGTTCTCTGTGACACCACTCTGATCCCTGACTTCTACTAAAAACAAGCACATTTGATTATAATCGTAGTCAAGATCACTATGTAGTGAGGTTGCTTTGAATAAGGTGCACAAAAGGGAATTATGCAGATAAAAATAAAAGAAAAAACCACCATATTCTGAGTACCTTCAAATTTTTGTAGCTATTCATCAATTTTAAGCAAAACACACATTTTGTTTTATCAATTTTTATCTTCATTATTGTGCACAGAATGCTTATTCATTAAATCTCCCTCAAGCTATTATTTTGGATAAGTGGGTTGTGGACTTAGTCGTGGTTAAAGGTTGGCTTGAAGTTAAGTGTGCTGCTTAGGAGTCCACACAAATTTACACGGAATCCCAAATTTTTCAGTCTTCCAGCTGAATGGAAGGACTGAAAAAATCATAGAGGAAATCAGAGCCAAAGGATAAAAGGGTTTGAAAACCCTAAATTACCACTTGGAAGAGAGTTACGCAGAAGACTTGCCTAATCCCAAAGATCTGATCTTAGTTAGGTTTTTGTTTGAGCAATAATAATCTTATACTGCTAACCCATGGAAATTTTGGAGTCACTCAGCCTACCCTTACTTCTAAATATTTTAAATATTATTATAATATAAAGCTAAGAAAGGAATGGATTTCAAAAAGCCTGAAAATGCCACAGTGTTACAGGATGTACACATAAGACTTGTAGCATGTTAGTGGTCTCCATGTAGATGCTGACAAATTGTACTTTGTGTGTGGAAACCAGCAAAACCTCAAATAAAATGCAGCAATGGGGATGTATATTAGATGCTAGTTCCTTACAGGGCTCTGGCCCCGCCAGCAGATGTGAGGGCATGAGGACTTGGCATTATCAAGCCTGATTAATGAATGTATTCAAGTCTGCAATTGACATAGACCACCTAAGATAAGATCATAGACCCTTTGTTAATAATCAAATGAATATACATTTCAAAAAAACTCTTTGCTGTAGAGAAAACTGAAAAGAACCTGAAACAATAACTTCAGAAATTTTAACAACAATAATAATCACCGTTTGAAAATTGCAAAAAGGAAAAGCACAAAATGATATTGAATATTATAAAAGGACTAAAAACCTATAAATTTTTATAGAATGGAGAAATACATAAGTTTATTTTAAATATTTTTATAGAAAATGTGCATAACTTTAGAAAATGGCTTTCATCTATTTTATTTAAATAGCAGAATATAAACTATTTAAATATAACTAAAAGTACCCAATCTCATTCAAAAACATTTTCTCTCTCAATTGGAAAGTTTTGTAAGTCAGTCTCAGGGAGAGCTTGATCAAAGTTTCTGCTTGTTTTCTTAGTTTCTCTCTCAGTATTTCTCTTCTTATAGAGTCAAATTTGGTCTCAGCTTAGCTTGTCTCAAGCTAGCAGAATAGCTGAAGTATTTGAATAATTCACATTGAAGAAGTTTAAGCAATGTTTAGAAGAAAGAGATTCCATTTTCATAACTTGGCCTGAGTCTAATTGCAGTTCTTGGGTTGTGTGTCTAATCCTGAACAGGTTATCTGAAGGGAGGGGTAAAATTTCACAGGTTTCATCTTCAAAGCTTAAAAAAGAATTAATCAAACCCCAAACTTCACTGTTGCATAGTAGAAAATTGGCCCCAAGGATGCCAGGTCTACAAATAATGCTCAGAAAATTATCAGAAACAGTAAATACCACAAGCAACATTGTGGAAAACACCAATTCAATAGAAGAAAAACTAAAGAAATTCTTGAAGAGAGCAGAGATAGACTGTCCCTGAATTGCAACAATTCACCATACAAACCTCTCTACTTTACTATCACGGAACTATCTCGACTTTACAATGGCATTATGCATTCAGAAGAAAAAAACATGTTGAATTTTGTCCTTTGATTTTTTCCTGAGTAAGCAATGTGCATAGAATACCCACTTCTGATACTGAGCAGCAGCAGTGGGCTACGATTTCCATCCAGGTTTGAAGGGGAGCAACCCATACTAGATGGTGTGCATTGCTGTTCCAGCCATTATGTAGACAGGTCAGGCGTGTTCAATGCATTTTCTTTTTTACTCACAAAAGGTGCTATTACTGAAATATTGATCTCTTTGAGCATATTGCTACTCTTTAAAGTATCTTCAGGAACTACTAGCCCCTAACCTCTTACAATTCACCATTCTTACAAGTTTGAACCCTGACCTCACCCCAAATTTACCCCTGCTAATGTGAGCCTTACAAAAACTACACTGAAAAATTGAAAAACTGTGGTAGCTGCTAAGAAAGCCAGAGTGTAGTGAAACGTAAGGACAGCTTTCAGGCCTGATTTCATTTTGTTTCATTAGTTTCCATTTCTAGCTTTGGGTATTTTTAACTTGTAATGGGTCTATAATCACACTGTAAACTGAAGCAGATCTGTAACTGGAACACAAGAGAGTATTTGGTACTTGCAGAAATATGTCAGAAAGAGACAGCCTACCAGTAGAAAGTATTTAAAAAGGAGAAAACATTACACAAAACAAAAGCAATAACAAATAGTACAGTATAAAGGAAGAAAATTCTCTCTTTATACAGATAATTTAGAAGCCAAGCATGGTGATAGTGGAACACGCTTGTAATCCCAGTATTTGAGAGGCTGAGACAAGAGGACCGTGGTTCGAGGCCAGCCCCAACTACTTAGTGAGGCTCTTTGCAACTCAGTGAGACCCTGTTTCAAATTAAGAATATGGGAGGCTGAGACAGGAGTATCACACAGGTTCGAAGCCAGCCTCAGTTACTTAGTGAGGCTCTCAGCAACTTAGTGAGACCTTGTTTTCAAATACATTATAAAATAAGGCTGAGGGTATAGCCTGGAGGTAGAAAGCCCCTGGGTTTCACCCCCCAGTAACAAAAAATATGAAAAAAAAGTAAAAAATAGAGTTGGGGCATATCTCAGAGGCAGAATGCCCCTAAGGTTCTATCCCCAGTACTCTGCAAAAAAAAAAAAAAAAAAAAAAAAAAACAACAACAACAAAAAAAAACAAAGATAATTTAGAATGAAAATCAGGAAAAAAACAACACAGACATAGAATGCTAAGCTGTTAAATCTCAGTGAGAAATGAATATTGTATTAAGTACATCTGTTAAACAACTAGATTCTATTTGTTTCCATCATCAGAAAAGCCAATGAGATGACAATTATGTTAACCCCCATTCTAGTAATCATTTTACTACTATATTTATTCCCTAACATTATGTCTCACATACATGCAATGCAGTTTATTAAATAAAATTGGTAGGCCTGCATATATAATTAATAATTGCTCCTAAATGAGTAGGGATTCGGCACTGGAACACAGACTTCCCATGTGTAATTGTAGTTCCTTTCGGTCCTCCAGTCTTCAACTCTGTGATGGGCCCTACTATCACCACTGGTTGTTTGAGGAAATGGAAGCTGCAAAAGTTTTAAACAACACAAGGATAAGAGTTGCCAAAATCCCCTTTGAACCTAGCCCACCCAAAACCAAAACCGGCATGTCTTCAATTGTTCCATTTAAGAAAGCCAAATGAAAGGACAGCTTGCCAGAAATGTGAATACAAAGTACAACTCCAGTACAGCACTTTCGCTGTTGATGTGAGCTCACAGTGACCATGGAAACTACAGGCTCATTATACAGATAAGGGAATAGGAACTTCATTCTCTCCTCTCCCACCGAGCCACTTTCCACTAATGTCAACTAAATTTGGTCTTTAACCCACACTCAGCAAATGAACAGCACACTAAAAAAGATCTCTCCTCTGTGTTCCTTATAAAAGATAAATCTCACAGGTAAATATGCAGAGACTCCTCTACAAATAATAAGAGGATATATTCAGTACTATTAAAACAAGTTAAAACATGGCAGTGGAAAGATATTTTAGTAAAGTTATTTCTAAACTTTCACATTGCCAAACCACTAGCTTCCTTTAATTTGGGCTTTCCCTTGTTAATGCACGACATTTTCAATGGTTGGAAAATCTTCAAAGAAAGAGAAGAGAAAAAAAATCATTATTTTCAATGCCAAAGAACATGAATGATATAGAATAACATAAACAAATATATAAACAGGCTTTGATGCAAACGATATCCTTTCTCTTTCCCAAATCCGCCAGACACAGCACACTGCCTTGAGGGAAAAAAATGATAGTATAAGATGCAAAAAAGAGTTTGCTCTTAGGCCTGTTTTGGTAAGTTTCCATTTTAACTATCATTGGTTGAAATACGTTTACCTAATACTAACATTACTATTGAATGGATTGTTTTCTGAGTTACAAGTTAATGATTTAATAAATTTTCATAGCACATAAACCACTCAAGTATAGAAATTTATATATTGAATACTCATTGTGTGTCTTGTAGGCTGACCTGTAATCCCTGTAAAAATCATATTGAAATCCTAACCTCTGATGTTTCAGAAATGTGATTTTATTAAGAAACAGAGTGGACTTAATCCAATATGACCTGTTTTAATAAAAGGAGGAATTTTAGCACAGACACATGCGCACAGGGAGAACACCGTGTGATATAAAGGCAAAGATCAGATAACTAGATATAAGCCAAAATATTCCCAGGTTGGTCAGCAAGAGACCAGAACCTAGATAAGAAAGAGACCTAGAACAGATTCTTTCTCAAAGCCCACAGACAGACAGAAACCTGCCAGCATACAGAACTGTGAAATAATAAATGGCTGTTGTGTGCTATTTTGTTATAGTATCCCTAGTGAACTGAGACAGCAGGTAACACACTTCTACCCTGGGCAGAATGTTTATATAGGATTGAATCAATAAGATGAGTGGCTAAAATAAGAAATTAAGTTTTGCTTTTCAGAGTGATTTTAAGTTAAAAATTTAGACTTATCAAAGCTAATAGAAAAGCCAAAAGAATCTAAAACTATTTCAGTGATGTTCTTTAAATATTTTTAGTTAGCAGTGTTTTCATTCAACAAACTGTTTTGATTTGAAGACAGATTTTGTGTCTTTCTTTCTAGTGTTTTGATTATGATAATTCCTATTAAGAATATTTCTATTTGTGTCCTTGAACCTTCAATTGTCTCTCAGTCTCTTTGAAGATGCTAGAAAGGCAAAATCGAATTCCAAGACAATTTTGAATCTTGAGTCCTGGAAATAAAAGTATCTAATCAGAGACACTCAAGACATATTGGAAGGAGATGAGAGGCTCAGGGAATAGCTGCATCTTTATAAGATATCTGTGGTTAGGCAGGTCTAGGAAATACAGGATTCTTTAGAAACACTGAGCATCAAGAAAAAAGAGGTTCTTGACCTAGATTCCCTAAGTTTAGAATCCCCCTCCTACTCCTTTCCCTCCAGCTCCTCTTCTTCCTCCTTCATTTCTAGTGTTAAGTTCAGTATAATTTCAATCTCAATACACAAATATAGTCATTTTATAACTCATACCTTCCAATCATTTCAATTCAATAGTGCCTAAATTATACCTATTAATTATATCCATTGTTCCTAAAATATATGTTCTTTAATATCTAAAATTTCTCTAAATTAAACTCTGACTAATATATATATATATATATATATATATATATATATATATGTGTGTGTGTGTGTGTGTGTGTGTGTATCAATATTTATTATTGAAGGTTATACATGTGTTTTCCATATGGTAACGAATAAACGAACAGAGTGGGACTGAATGGTGATATGAGCTGAAAGCATGCATGCACCCCTGTATCCCTAATGTATGTACCCCTGTATCCCTGATGTGGGAATCATGGGCAAAGCTTTGAAGATGCTGATGATGAGCCACAACAATAGTTGCAAGAATGAAATGGAAAGTTCTTTTCTTTCAATGTTTTATAGAGGTTTTCATGACTTTGTATCAATACCCGTCATATTTCAGAAAATTATCAATACTTTCCTTAGAATTTCACATCCAATCTAGCTATGAAGTGAAGGGGAGTGGGTAACAGAAAAGTAACCTATGAATGTCAGGTGTTTAGTTTTTTTTCTCTTAAAAAGAAATAAGAAGGACATATTAGCATCAGTTCCAACTCAAGTTTGGCATCTGATTAATCTATGTAACATTTATCTTCAATGTAGAACTCAGCATAATGTTTTATGCTAAAAAAAATGATGATTCAAACATTTCAGTAAGGCGTAATAAACCAGAAAATGCGAACACCAGGCATTGACTATAATCATCTTGTTAAATTCCTTTGTTCAGGGACAGAAGCATAGACCATGACTATCAGGTCATCATTCAAGGTCAGGGATATACTAATAGTCCAGCTCCAGGTTATAATCTAAATCTAATTCTGGTTCTATTAATTATATAGCCTTCTATGATCAATGGACTTTAATTAATTAGGAAACTATGTTCATGAATTGACCTAGGTGATTAGTTACTGTTAGACGGCTGTGGTAATTTAGATAAAGAATATCCCCTGGAAAAGCTTATGCTCAGAGGTGAACAATGCAAACATGCTTTGAGGTGAAATGATTGAATCATAATTCTTCTAATCTCTTCATTGGATAAACCTATTGATTAACTAATGGATATATTGAGTAGTAATGTAGACAGGTGGGGCATGACTAGAGGAGGTGGGTCACTGTGAGTGTGGTCTTGGGAACTGTACATGTCTCTTGCTCCAATACCTATTTTTTCCCTCTGTGTTTAGCCACCATGTCTTGAGCACCACAGATGTGACCCATCTTAACATGTAGTGAAACCTCTGAAAACTCCAAAACTGTGAGCAAATAAATTTTCGGTCCTCTAACTTGTCGTCATCTGATACTTTTAGTCATAGGAATGAGAAAGCTTACTAAAACAGAGGCACATTTCTATTTGGTAAATAGGAGGCTAAGAAAACAAAGAGAACTACCATATAGGCAACTTGAAACAAGAACAAACTCCTATGCCTGTGCTTGGGCTATTCTGCATATTACAAGCACCATCTTATTGCTCTTTTGAACATATTCTTCATTATTTCTTACTTGGAAATGGTTACTGGTTTTGAGAACCATATCATTGAAGAACTCTCCTCTGCCAGGTCTGAGGTACTCGCCCATAGTGCTTATTTTCTTCTCCAGAATTGGATGCTTTAAAAAAATAACCAGATGAAAATTTCAACACCCTTCATATAGAGATCTCTGTATGTATACAGATACTGGCCCTGTTCTGAGACTTCATTAGTATAATCCATCAGAACACTTGAATCCTCTATTACTACATTTGTCTGTGTCTGAATTATTCCACATAAGAATGACATAAGTGTGGAACTTTAACTGTAGATTCCATAGTAGAACTCAGCAGCTTCTCAGACAGCATGGACCCCACATATAACACAACACACTTGCTCTCATTATAGCTCAGCAAATGCTTAAACAAGACCACACACACAATGCACTTACCAAGACACAATAGACATAATTAAGAAAAGTGCAGTCTAAATCCATATTTATGAAAGAAACATTTCTAATGGGGATCCTAATCTACAGAAGTAATGAATAAAGATTCTTTTAAATCACTTGGAAGCACAGTTTTGTTTCTTGGAGCCAGGGTGTCTGGAGAGACAACATCCCAGAAAGAGAACTTTGCTCATACATTGCTTGACTCAAAGCCTATTAAAGTGATTACGTCCAAGCAATAAGCCTGAGTTGAAGATTAATTTTATTTCACCTTCAAATCATAAGCCCAATTTACAGCTTCTGAGTGATAATAATATTTTACTTTCTAATCATCAACATTTCAAAAACTCAAGGTGTCTGGATTCTGTTTTTACATATAGAAACCTTGGCATTTTTAGAAGATGGAGGGAGATATTGCAAAAGAACTGTTTGGCCAAGGGGAAAAGGGAGAGTCAAAAGGCGCAAAAGGCTGAGAGGGGGAAAAATTAATGCTTTGATAAACTAAGAGTGAAGCCTTCCCAATTTTTAAGTTACAATTTAGTTTTCATATAAACTTGTTATTTGCATAATCAACAAATTTAATTTTATACTCTTAGTGATTATGTTCTCTACTAGTCTGCTAAGGCAGTGTACTTATCTTCTGCATTTGTGTCTATTAAAAGAAAACAAAGAGCCGGGCATGGTGGTGCACACTTGTAATCCCAGCACTTGGGAGGCTGAGTCAGGAGGATCTCACATGTTCAAAGCCAGTCCCCGCTGCTTAGTGAGGCTCTCAGCAACTTACTGAGACACTCTTTCGAATAAAATATAAAAATAGGTCTGAGAGTGTAGCCCGGAGGTGGAAAGCCCCTGTATTCCATGCCCAGTACCACAAAATAAATAAATAAATAAACAAACAAACAAACAAACAAACACAAAGAGGTCAAATAATGAATGTAGGTGAGGATGTGGGGAATAGAAACTTTTCTACACTGTTGGTGGGATTACAAACTAGTTCAGCTGCTATGGAGATCAGTGTGGAGATTCCATAGAAAACTGGGAATGTATCCACCATGTGATCCAGCTGTACCACTCCTGGGTTTTTCCACAGGGGTTTAACTACAGTAGAGAACTGCAGTAACATATGCATACCCATGTTCATAGCAGCACAATTCACAATAGCCAAACTATGGAGTCAGTGTTGGAGTCCATCAACAGATGAATGGATTACAAATTTATGGGAAATACACACAATGGAATTCTACCCAGAAATAATGAAGAACAGAATTATGTCATCTATAAGAAAATGGAAAGACCCAGAGAATATAATGTTAAATGGGATTACCCAAGCACAGAAATAGAAGACATAATGTTTTCTCTAATATGGTCGATCTAGTGAGTGTTTGCAGTACCAGAGGGACTCCAGATAACGGAGGGGATTCTCAGTGGTGTCAGGGAGGAAGGGTAAAGGAGGAAGAAGGCTGAGGTTCCTTAATGGAAATGTTACCTGCAACTATGCGTATATATGTGAATATAACATTGTTAACCTGGACAGTTGGTAGTTGGAGAGAGGGAAATGAGGAGGTGGGGGGCACCAAGTACTGTGTGAATGTATGCCATTGTCAACATGAACTATGTTATGATATGAGATAATAATGCACCAATAAAGAATCCTTATGCATATATCATTATATCTCAGTGCTTTTATTTTTCTAGAATTTATCAAAATGAAAATGGGTGTTAAAAATAAGTAGTTATTGAATTTTAATAGATAGAGCATGGAACTTTTCAATAAAGTTTTAGCAATTCAGGTACTCATCTGCAGTATAAAGAAATACTAATTTTGCTATGCCCAGGCCCAGGGATGATATTTTAAATATTTGATAAGTGAGGTGGGAACATTCAGGTGCTATACATTAATCTTCTAATAATCGCATCTTGAAGTTGGAAGAGTCTAGCCAGTCAGAGACAGGATGGGGTTCTGGGAGAAGAAGGGGCTCAGGGTTGCTAACATTTGTGACGTGGAATGTTAATATTGCAATGTAAGTACTAAACTTATCAAGTACGAATCAGCCCAGTCTTAATAGGAATTGATATTTCTCAGTTTTTCAAAACGTTGCAGATTTAATTCTAGAAAATATCTCACTACTGACATTTTTAAATTTTTTAGGTTTCTTAACTTTTAGTTTAAAATAACAACTTTGAAGTGATGATTTATATTAACTTATATACTACTTATTAAAAATGTACTATTTGTATTTATGCTATTTATCGTTATATTACGAATTAGGAGGAAATATTTATAAGTTAGAGATATTTGTCTGTTAAATATGAATATTTTCTTTAGGCTTTATCCTTCATAGTCCACATATATTCATCTTTAGATATGTCAAATATTGAATATTTATGATAAATAATCTATTAATCTAAATCCTATTATATTTCTTATTTAATAAAATTTTCTAGCTTACTTAATTTTTGCAATTTTCTTGCTAATGTTTTTAGTAGTTACATAGTTTTATTATTTTGGGGGCATTCCTGCTTGTTATTGATGCTACAAAGAAAATCAATTTTATTTTGCATGTTTATTTTATATCTATTCTTCTTACAAAATTCTTTTGATACTTCTAAGAGTACTTATTTGAGTATATTGATTTTGTTGTTATATCGTATAATAAAACAATTTTCTTCTTTAAAAAAGAACACAAAGTTTGGGTTAGTTTAACCAAATCATTATCCCTTTTATTTGCTTTATGTTTTAGTAAATATTAAACTAACTTGGTCATATTTCATTTTTACCCTCCTTGCCTTATAAGAGGGAACTATACACTTGTTTTAAGAATACATATGAATAAAGTTGTATCCTGAAAGAAATTGTCCTCATATAAGATGATCTTGCCCATCAACAGATGAATGGAAAACAAAATGTGATATAGATACACAACAGAATTTTACTCGGCCATAAAGAAGAACAAAATTGTGTGTGTCATTTGCAGAAAAATGGATAGAAATGGATAATATTGTGCAAAGTCAGATCAGTCAGTCTCAGAAAGTCAAGGGTCAAATGGTCTCTCCCATATGATGAAGTCAGAGAGAAAATAGGAATCAGGGACTTAGAAAAATAGAAAATAAAGGACTACAAATAAATGAGAGCTACCAATAAAACAGTGGAATAGGATGGGGAGGGAGTTGGGGAAATTAAAAAGGGAAAATGATGAAAGAAAAAACTCAAAGTATGCAGTGTCCATGAAGGTATCACAACCAATCTATTATGCATGGGTGGGGGTAGTGGGGTGAGACTTGAAGAGAAACCCACCAGAACTGTGTGCATGCTTCTTTTTATGACTTTGAACCTCACTAAAAGGTGTAATTTTAATGTTCCAATGAAAGAATGAAATTAAAAAAATAAGAGCTGTCAAAACAATAGAGTATGAAGACATGGCTATGATATAATAAAATTCTAGTTGTAACACTGAAGAAATTTCAGTTGTAGCTTGAACATATTCTAAAAGAAATCTCAAAATATCCACTTATAGTCCATAGCAATGGCTAAAATCATGACACCTGGCCACTGAGATCTCCTGTGGTTCATTGAGTCTTATTTCTTGTTCATAAGTTTATTGCCTTGTACTGTGTTTCCCTGGGAGAAAATACAAGTATTTTTTTATTCCAAGATATTAAAGAAAAGAAATTGTGCCAAAGAAAGAGTTATAATATTATTACATGCATACCACTTTTTGTAATTGCTAAAATCTTGAGGACATGTCCTGACAAGTTTTTATTAAATCTGAGAATATTAACTGCAGAAAAGGCCATTATGTTAAGTTCAAAGGAAGTACATAAAACTGGCCTTTATAAAATAAATATTTGAAGCATGCTTTGTGTAATGATATTTTATTGCAAGTAACATTCATAAATAATAAGGTAGAAAAATATAATATTGAATCTGTGACTATAAGCTAAAGAATTATCACAAAAATAATGTGTTATAAATATTATATCTTTTAAATACTCCTTGACCCATATTCTCTTAGCCTTCTATTTGCAAATCTAAGTTGTAAGTTCTCTTACTAAGGTATCTTTTTGAAAAATATGAAATTCAGGAAATTCATGTATAAGAGAAGAATCTTTCTAAATTTCTTTAAATATGAAGAATTAAGTCTGGAAGTTACAGATCATTTCTGTATAGTTGTACTTTTTAATGTGAAGTAAGTACTGTCATTAAAGTAATTTTTGTAGGATGAACTTTGTATTGGTAAAAAAAAAAAATTATTGAGTTGAAGCCAGGCATGTTGCTACACACTCATTATCCCAGCAACTCTGAAGGCTGAGGAGGAAAGGAAACAAGTTTGAGACCAGCCAGAGCAATTTAGTGAGACTGTTTTATGTTTTCTCTCTAATGTGAAGGCTAGAGAGAGGTTGGGTAACAACACAAACTTTAGTTGAAGGAGAGACATCAATGAAGGGATGGAGGGATTTAGGTGAGGTGGGGAGCCTTGAGAAGGTTACAGTTCAAATAAGATTCTGTACATACATAAGGCGATAAATACCAATTTCAATGATATGTGTTGGGAAAGGGAGGGATTAGGAAGAAAACAAACCAAGTGTTGTGTGCACATAAGCTCCTATCACTCTATACCTCTTTATGAGGTATAATTAAAATGCACCAATAAAAGATTATTAAAAAATTTGGGGATCAGTTTCCAGTTCGAAAGGAAATTAAAAGAGAGAAAGAGAAAGAGAGAAGAGGTAGAGAAAGAGAAAGAGAGAGAAATAGAGAATGATGACAAATATCTAAAACATTTCAATCTTTAGATTAATAAAAAGAACTTTAAAAGCATTGATAGTACAAGGTAGTAGTGAGCCTATTTAGTTAGGCAAATGTTTAAAATAACCATTAAATTCTGTTGGGTTAATTATAGTACTATTGTTTAAATCTTGTTTTTTAAAGTTAGAAGCTCATTTCTTGTGGCAGGGAGAGGTAATAATTTGTTACCGTTGAAAGCCTAATGCTTCACGCAGGCATAGTAGAACTTGGCTACTCAATTATTTCCTTAACACCAAATACAAAACCTTTCTAAGAGCAGGGCGTGGAGGCGCACGCTTGTAATCCCCACGCTTGGGAGGCGGAGACAGGAGGATCGCGCAGGTTCGAAGCCAGCCGTGCTGGCGTAAGAGACCCCGTTTCCAAATAAAAATATAAAAATAGGTCTGGGAGTGTAGCCCGGAGGTGGAAGGACTTCCAGGAACCCCAGTAAAAACTTTTCTAAGCCAACTTCCTTTCAGCTTTGTTCTAGCACCTTCTTCATTGAAACCTCAAGGCAACACTCTAATATTTGATTTAGTTCCCAAAATAATATAATCTAGATCATCCAGAGATGGGACATTATTCTTGTAGAAGAAAAGAACTTGTGTAAATAGAAGAAGAGAAAGAAGGTAAATTTCATGCACTCTCACATAAATTTCTTTACGTATCAGAAGGGAGTACAAACTGTAAGAAAAAGCATAGAAAATGAGTGTAATGTTGAACAAAATGATAAAACCATGTTTTTACTGTGATGAATGTGGAATGTGAATTTATTTTCCTGTATTATTCCCCTTTTCCTTTCTTCTCCTTTTCCTCTTTTTTCTTCTTATTTTTCTGCTATGAATAACAATATGTTTTCAAGCCTGCTTACTATTAGTCTCATTTAATTTTTAAGTATTTTATATACCATCAATGTATTGACTTGTACATTTTGGGGAGAAAGATTTTTTGAATAGCAAATTATGAGTTAATACATATTGAGTTAGTCAGGCTTACTTACTACTTTTTCTTCTGTAAATTTTGGTATACTTTCTTTTACAAAAAAATGTGTTCATATCATCAAAGTTTTAACCTTTGTTGGAATGAAGCTGTTAAAAATGTTCCTATTGCACCTGTATTAACAATAGGATTTGTAATGATGTGCCTTATATCATTTCAAATGTTAGTATTTCTCTATTTTCAAATATCTTTTTCTTGACATATCTTACCAAAATTAATTTATAAGTTAAAATTAATATGTTTTGTTAATTTTTACATTTAGACAATTATGTGTCTATTCCTTAGTTATTTAAATTTTATCATTATTTCCTCCTTTCTATTTTCAGTATAAACTGATCATATTTTTAGCTGACATAAAAATTATATCATTACTTTTATACCTTACTTTTAACATATTTAGAGCTATACATTTTTCTCTATATACAATCTTAGCAACATTTTGAAAAACTTGACAAGTTTCTGCTATATTTATGATTAAATTACAAACACTTTACCATTTACATATGATATTCTTTTTGTCATAGTACTTATTTTAAAATGTATGGATTAACTTTCAAATCATTTGGATTATTTTTATTTTCATTAGTTTAACTCTGAGGTAACTATATACAATTTTCATTGTTGTTAAACTTGGTTGTAGGTTGATATTTTTCTCCATATCTGAAATATCTGGTCATTATATCTTTAGATGTTTTATTCTCAATTCTCTCTTTTCTTTCTGGGGCTCTAAATTCCATGTATGTCACTTTTTTTTTATTTTGTCTTCCAAGTTTCTGAATCAAATTTTTAAATGTGTTTCTCCCAAAAGACTGAGAAATTTCTATTGATTGTCTATAAATTCATTAACCCACTGTTCTGCCACCTCCTATCTGCTATAAGCCTCATATGATGTCTTCAAATGGGCTTTGCTCTTTAGACAAGATCTAAATTTATAAGAACAGATTGAGAAAAATGTGTGTAGTTTTACATACAATTTTACAGCATTTATTTATATCTCATATCATAACTGTACATTTTTACAATTAGTGAATCAATATTAATATATTCTTTTTAACCTAAATATAAACTCTTCCTAAGTACTTTATTTTTTCTGTGTGATATCCTGAATTTTCTGGATTTCTCTTTCAGTGGATTTATGGTTGGCATACAGAAAATCTGATTTTTTAAGATTGATTTTAAGACACTTTGATGAATTTTTTGATCAGTTCTATAAGCCTTTTGGTAGAGGCTGTTGGATCTTCTAAGTACAGTATCATATCATCTGCAACTCAAAATAACTATTACTGGTGCTGTCTGGTATTTGGGGCCTTCAGAAAGAAAACATGCACAATGAGAGCCTCACTATTGCCATTCTCCTTCTCAAAAACCAAATCCCATTGGTTTTTGTCTATTCACTCTTGTTTAATTTTCAGTAGCTTTGGGTATCTTTTTGTTTCTCTAAATTTGTCCAGTTTTTATGGAGATCTGTGTGGAGATTCCTAAGAAAGGTGGGAATAGATCCACCATATGATCCAGCTATACCACTCCTGGGTATCTTTCCAAAGGGATTGAATTCAGAGAAATACAGCAACATATGCATACCTATGTTCATAGCAGCACAATTTGTAATAGCCAAAAGATGGAACCAACCCAGATCACCATCAACAGATGAATGGATAGCAAAACTGTGGGAAATACACACAATGGAATTCTATTCAGCCATAAAGAAGAACAAAATTATATCATTTGCAAGAAGATGGAAAGCCCTGGAGAACATTATGTTAAGTGAGATCAGCCAAGCACAGAAGGAGAAGGTACATATGTTTCCTCTAATATGCTCAAACTAGGAAACACAAAGGATACCAGTGGGACTCCAGATAATGGAGGGGAAATACCAGCAAAGTTTGAATGGAAAGATAGGAGAGGAGGAAGGCTGATCCTGATTAATGAGGGTCTACATCTGAACATGTGTAAAATTATGAATAAAACATGGTTAACCTGGACAACCACTGGTGGGAGGGGGGAAGGGAAAACGGGGGTGGGGGGAGAGGGCACCAAATATAGTTTAAATGTATACCATTTATGTTCAATAAAAATTTTGTTTAAAAAAATAAATTTGTCCAGTTTATGATCTATCTAAGGGAAGGTCTACTACAAGTTGTGTGAGTTCCACAATCAGAATGGCAACTTGATTGCTTTTGTAACAATTCTCAGAAGTAATCTTGAGAAAAATTTGGGACACATCATAAAACTGTGACCAATGAATCGCATTTATAGAGGTTTTTAGTAAGAAATGCAAAGGTTTTCTAAAGAGAAATGAAATGTGGTTTGTCAAAGCTTTTGATTTATGCTTTGTGAGAGAACATGAGAGAAGTTGCTGTACACTTTCAGTGTCTGTCTCAGAATATAACATGTCTTATTTTTATTAAAGGCTACCATCTTTGTTACTTTCAGCTGATAGGAATATTTCAGTATGTAAAGTACCCAAAGTACAAAAAAAGACAACTTGATATATTGCAATAAACCTGACTTTAAATCAGACATTTAGAGGTTGAGCCAGAAACCTGTTAATTACTAACTCTGTAGCCTCAGGAAAAAAAAAAAAAATAAACCTCTTTGAGCTTTTTTACATTAAACACCTGTAAACAGAAAAATAATATTTTTGGCATAATTTTGAAGAAAAGATTCAATTCTGAAATATATTCGGCATCCTATAATTTTAAATGCTCCATTGCTGGCATATCCCATGATATCTTTGGAGCCTATCTTCACACACACACACACACACACACACACACACACACACACACTAAATGAATGGATTTATTTTTGTTTTAATTTATATCAGAAATCCCAACATGGATTGACAAAGAAGACTATGTTGCAAGTCTTGTTAATGAATGCTTTAATAACTGGGTGGGCATAATCCTTTACCTGGTTCCCAGCCAGCTACTGGTGTAGCAGAAAACAAAGTCCAACTTCCAGATTTGGAGTTTGTCAAGTGTTAGACAGGGTGGTAATAATGTTTACTGCTTGGCAGGCTGGATAATGAGAAAGAGATTGGATAAAGAAAAGTCTGTGCTGATAATGAATATTAAAATAAATATTAATTTTAATATTAAATATTAAATGCGGGAAAGACTCCAGTAAAACCCCACTTCCTCCCCAAGCAATATTAAGAAGTTAGTTTATGCCACATCATCACTCACACACATTTGGGGACCATTTACATCAACATCCTAATGTATATGTTTTGTATCAGAAGATGTATGATTTGTACATAGTTCCCCCTTTCCTTTCTACATGGTCAGTAAAGGAGGAAGATCTTTTCTACACCAGTCATGCTGGTGAACTGAGAAAGCAAACAAACCCCAAGAAGGACACAATACGATATGATATAAAAGTGAGGGTCTCTCCTGCAGGAGACAGATCCAGATAAGCAATATGAGATCCAAAATGGAATTAAGAGAGATGAAGATAGAGATAGAGACAAAGAGATTATGAAGAACAGAACAGCATCTCTCATTCAAATTTCTCATGTGAAGGGAAACTTCTATTCTCTCTAATGGAGAAAAAGTCTGGTAAGAATGTACATAGTCTCTTCTTACCTCTTACCACTCTTTTCCAAGAAGAAAGGTCATCCACATGGTCTTATGGTGAGATTGGAAATCTAGAATTATCTGTGCATATGGAGAATACTATACCAGTATTAGAAAATGGAATAAATCAAAAATTGGTTTATGGAAAGTGGAGTTCAAAAATGTAAATAGAAAAGCAGTTAGGGCCTGGTTACTGCCAGGCACTCAGGTAGCTGTTATAATGCAAAGTACCCTCACTAAAATTAATTAACAAGTGTATAGAGGAATTGAGACCTAGGACCTTCACATTCTAAAAATAGGTTTGCATAATAAATTACATCTAGCAAGAAGCTAAGAATTCCCCAAGACTGTGGGAGGAGAGTACTGACCTTTATGAAAGGGGAGCAGAGCAGATAGCACATGGCTCCTGACCTTGTGGATCATTCTGGTCCTAACAAAAAAACCTAGGCTTACACCTGCAGTAAGACAAAAAGGTTTTTGCCAGGCCCAGAAATCCCCATAATTATAACAAAAGGGGCCTGCATAGAGTTAAGGGTCAGACTTCCACCTAGGTCAAAGGATTACTACCTGGTAGAGCAAGATGGGAAACTATGTATCTATGAAAGCTCTTTTGTATTTAGAACTCCAGTGACTTCTTTTCAGATTACCCCCCATACTCTCAGGTTAGGGATAGTATAGAGCTGTATTAAACTCTATCTTTCATCTTTATAATAATAAACTCATTTAAGCTTTCAGCAAGAGTTCAAACTAGTGTTTTATCTATGCCCAATTAAGAACAAAAACCCACAACACTTTGGGGAGACTCACAGGGTCCCTGGAATAGTTTCCACATCCGTAACAAATACTGTTCTAGGTTTCTTCTATCTTAGAGATGTCTGTCTAGCATTTTCTTACTTCTTACAGAAAGGTTATAATTTATGGCTCTGAATTTCTGGATAGGCATAATGGCTAAGTTTAAGTGTCAACTTGACTGTATTAAGGGACACCCAAGTACTTGGCAAAGCATTATTTCTGAGTTTATTTATGGCAGTGGTTCTAAACAAATTGACTTTTTAAACAGGGGACTGAGAAAGGAAGACCTACCTCCACTGAGTTGTGGGTACCATCCAACTGTCTCTGGGCCCAGATAAAACACAAGGCAGTAGAAAGGTAAATCTCAAAATCCTCTCTCTCTCTCTCTCTCTCTCTCTCTCTCTCTCTCTCTCTCTCTCTCTCTCTCTCTCTGTATCAGAATGGAAACACCACTATCCTTGGGGCATCAGAACCCCCAAACTACCAATCTTGCAGCCTTTCAACTTTTGGACTTGCAACAGCACCCCTGTTTTTCAGGCTTTATATTGAGAGTTGCATGATTGACTTACATGGGCCTGAGAACTTCAGATTTGAATTAAGGCAGACTACTGGCTTCCCTGGTTCTACAAATTGCAGACAACCTAACATAGAAACTCTCAGCCCCCATAATTATGTGAGCCAACCCCATTAATAAATATCCTTTTAGGTGTCACTATCTTTATGTCAATATCCATTGTTATCTTTCTATCCATCCATTCATCTAAACATCTGTGTTATTGGTTCAGCTTCTCTGAAGAACCCTGATTAAAACAGAACATAATATATAAACACGACTGAGGAGATTAGATCCCTAACAGTCCAATTTTGCTTATAAAGACACACTAATTTCTCTAATCAATCTTATTTGTAAGGAAGGCAATATTTGATCTGCTATATGTTTAGTTCTTGTTTTTATTTATATGTTGGATCTGAATATGAAAATGGGGTGGGGAGACCAAGGCTATATATATGATCTTTACATTGTGCTGTCTATCTACTTCTTCCTACCCTCACCTTTGCCATATTTACCCAGAAGTAAAGTATGCCCCATGCCCCTCTCTCCATTAAGACGGTTTTGACTTGTGATTGTTTTGATGAGTAAAATTTGAGAGGAAATAAAAATGGGCAGTAATAAGGCTTGAAGGGATATGACATTTCTTACTCTCTTTCTGGATTTCTTCCATCTGCCAGGGGAAGATAAAGATCCAGTTAGCTTCCTGACCCTCCTGACAGCACACCTAAACTTCCCAAGTCTCTCGTGGGTGGATGGTCTTGCATATCCATGAGGAAAATTAATGTTTTTGTTTGCTTCAAGTCAATAAGAACATAATGTATTTATGATGCAATTAATACTCCTACAAAGATCCTGGAACCTCAGAGGCAATGCCAGGGTGTTGCCAGGGAACCAAATGTGTACCAACAGGCAAATTTCAGTTACTATCCTTGCCAAAATTTAAAAGAGAAGAAGAAACAGACTTCTCCCTTTCCAGCTCCAGTCGGTAAGAACCACCTAACATAATGTGTCCCTTTTTGACAGGTTAGAGACGTAAGAACCTGGAGGGCTAGGTCAGAATTGGGAATAGGAGAGGGACAAGTCCACACAGAGATGTGAGCCTAGCTGATTTAATTTAGGGATGCTCCTGACGGAATAAACAGAAACTTCACAATTAGTTAGCATAATGAGTTCACATTAGGCAGACACAGACCTAAAGTCAGAAATTAAATTCAGATCTCGAAATAGAGAAAATACATTTGCTGTGACACACCCAAATAATAAACTATTCAGTCACATGTCCAGCACATTTTTAAGCAAATCACAGTATCCTAAGTTCCACTGTCTCTGTATATCCCAAGAGAACTATTTTCTGATGGCACAACTAAGAGAAATTAAGACTACTTGGCGTGGTTGTCACCCTCCTGTTGTCATTGGTAAGTGCTCCTCTGATCCGTTTCTCTTTCTGCTAATGAACCCAGACATAATTTGCTTCCCTGGTGCATAAATTTACTGCTATCCCTCAGGCAGCCTGGGCCTACTCTACTCTTGTGGGGACATTAGAATTATCAGGAGACATCCAAGATTTAAAAGTGGGGCAAGTAAAGAGAGGTCTATTACCATATGACCTTTGCATTGTGTCTTTTGTCTATTTATTCCTGTTCCTCATCTTTGCCATATTTCCTTGAAGGAAAATGTCACTCTGAGATACTACCAGGAGACATGAAAAACATATAAATGATTCCTATTTATCTAGCCAATGTGTATATTTCACCTATGAAAATCTAGTGCCTGAGAAGTCAATATTTTATATGAATTTTCTCATTTCCTTTTTCAGATATATTCACATTTTCTGTGCAGTGTTCAGTTGAAGAAAACATTAATTCATCTAATGGATTAGAAAGTAAGTTTTTCTCACATCTCTACATCTGGACATTTTCCTATATGTTGTGGCTCATGACTCTGCTTTTTTACTGAAATAAAGAGTCAATAATGTTAATCCTATTTTTATTTCACTGACTATACTTTATCTCATCCCTTTTGTTGGAAGAAATATAAGTTTTCTTCTCCAGATGAATCACATTTAATTTTCTGGGTATCTCAAAACAACATAAATGAGAATAAATGTATTCCTGTGAGGCTTCATTAAGAAAATTAAGAACACTCTCATGAAGCAATCTCAATAGTCACCATATGCTACATTGGCAAAATTTAGCCTATTGATCATTCTATCAGCAGTAGAACCTAAAATAATAAACAGACCTACCATTTTTTAGTTTCATAAGCTAAATGGAAAACAGAACATAAAGTGCTTATTAAAAAATAACTGAAACACTTTTCTTTTCAGCAAACTTTGAAAGTAATGGCACCATAGGCTGAAAAGCTTCTGCTGTAACAGTCATTCCACCTGCCTGAGTTCAAAATCTGCCGTTGCTAACAACAGCCCTCTAGGAATCTACCAACGAGTTGGCTCTGGTGACTTCAGAAGAGAACTGTCCACATTACTAGCTGAACAAATGAGAACAACAACAACAACAACAAAAAAAAAACCCCACAAACAACAGGAAAGAAAATATAACAAAAACAACAACAAAAATACATGCTCTGTTCCCTCTTCCCTGTGTGAGACATGAATAGTGAAGTCAAAGTCCACATTCAAAAATATCACCCAAATTTATCTCTTACTCAGAAGAGGAAGCCATCTTAATGCTTTCCTTTTTGACCATTTAAGGATTCAAGTAAGAAAAATAATAACATTTGAGGATTCTGTAGTTATTTTTTATTATTATATAGATGTACGGAATTTCACAATAGCAATATGAAGGTTTGTCATAAACTATCTAAATATGGCCCCAGCATATTAAGAAGGTTATAAAAGGAAACAACATCTTTTTATAGAAAAGTCACTGCTTTTTTATTAACCTGTATCAAATACTTTGCAAATTATGGAATATCTTCAGTCAAACTTCAGCTTTATCCTGAAATGTTCAGAGGATTTGAAAACACATGTAGCATGGATTCTCAGATGTGTGTTGTGGTATCTAAAAAAAAAAAGCATCAGCAATATCAATTAAATAAGCATGGCAAATGCAGAGATAAAATCCTAGATGCTTCAGAAAATATATTAGCAAGTCTAATAGGTGGATTAGACTTTATCTGATTTCATTTCTTTCTGATTTCATTTTGTTACAGAATGTTTGGAATAGAGGTAGACATAACAATTTAAAGAGCAAAGTGAATTATTTCTTGATATCTTTACACAAGTCTACCAGCTTTCCTATGACCTTTTTACTTTAAAAAGTACTTTTTAATTTTAAAAAGAGTTTCAGAAATAAAGCAATCAGTGAAAAGGCCTGTTCCTTTGTCTCTTCTTGTTTAAAGCTCTTTAAAATTTAGTGAAGTAAATTTCTGTATGAGACAAAATCTCCATGTCTGTGAGTGTGTGTTAGAATGCAGAAAGATGGGCATGTAGGTTGACCTTGAAAACTCTTCTTTCTTCTCCTCTGGGTCAATATTATAGTGGCAACTGTCATGGATAAAGCCTATTAAAATGATTGCTGTATTCAAGTAGGGAAGAGAAGTGTAAAAAAGGAAAGATATGGGATGCTATCTGTAGAGGGATATTTGTGGTCTTGCATGCCCTAATGTTTTAAGGCATTGCTTATATCCTGATATCTCTATAAATGAATTTGTCCAAGCATCTGTTTAATCAGTTTTTTATGTGTTTAGTACTAAATTAGGTCTTCTCTCTTCAACAACAGCAGAAGGCAAGGACGTCTTTCATCACCTGGGTAGCTGTGTGGCATGATTCTTCCAGTCAGCTAGATTATCTAACTCAACACAGTGGGTGCCTCAGTATTTTTAGTTAGTGAAGATGCTTTTTGAATGGAGGTTAAATAGACTTTCCATGAGTTCGTAAACTACTATTCTTGTCACAGGTTCCTTAGGAAACATAAAATGCATTTAAAATGTTTTTGATGAAATAAGAAAAGAATTTCTATTGCTGGAGTTAGCCATTCATATACAGTCCAGGACATTTAGGCCACATGACTATTCTGTAAACAAGCCTGGGGTTGAAAACAACCACAGTAGAATATCCATACAATTATTTTGTATCTATTATTTTGATAGTTTAAATTTATACTCACACAACAACAAAATCTATGAATGCTGTATGAGAAATTCTATTGTTATTGTCTCTCAGTTAGAATCCCTAAATCTTAAAAAAAATTAGCACAAATTAAAGGCTTTTATATACCACTAAAATGTGAATAGTTATTTAAAGGAAAAAAGGCAAATAATAAAGGAGAACTATGTGATTGTTCACTTTTATTTGAATACCTGAGATATATATTCAAATAGTTTCTTGAAATTCTAGTTGTAAAAACGTGTAACTTGAACATTTAGTTGACTTTTAATTCTATATGAAATGGGTTTCTAGTGTAGTTTCAAAAATAATTTAAACATTTAGAAAATGTATAAACTTAAGCAATATATATTTCTCATAACTTTTTTGTTCCTAGTGCCAATTTTATGTTTGCATTTATTCTCCTTTGTCTTAGTTTTATCTCTTATAAAAATCTGGATATTCATCTCTCAACCTGGCCAACAGTCAACTCAAAATGGATCAAACATATAGAAATAATCTCTGAAAGTTTGCAATCACTAGAAGAAAACCTAAGGCAACTTTACAACACATAGGCACTAATAGAGACTTCTTCAATATGAATCCAATAGGGAGAGGGAGGGAATGGGGTGGGAATTGGGTAAGGGCTAATTGGGTGATGTGTGCACATATATCTCCACCATCTTGTACCCCATGATGACAATGCACCAATAAAAATATTTTAAAATAAATAAAAAATAAAAAATTGAAAACTAATTAATGGGAATCTATAAAATAAAAAATCTTCTGTGGAGTAAAGGATGAACCAGACTGAAAGTATCTTGGGGCCACCCACATGTTTTTTCTCATGTGGAAAATAGAGATAAAATAGTAAATAGTGGAGACTTCAAAACAATGAAAAGAGAGATGAGTAGAAGAGTGAAGAGAAGTTGAGGGAAAAATGAGTCCCGAGGAGAAAAGAAGACCAAATAGCGTTATGCTTGTATATATGTATTGGTAGTGATGCATCAGTACCAATTAAATAGGTATGGAGAGAAATTGGGTGGGGTGCACGGAAAAATGTACCAAGCAATGTTAAGAAATGAGTGTGTGTGTGTGTGTGTGTGTGTGTGTGTGTGTGTGTGTGCATGTGCCACATATACATTGTAATGTGTGTGTGTGTGCATATGTGTGTGTGTGTGTGCATGTGCCACATATACATTGTATGTATGCCATATATAATGTATAATCACTTTGTTTTGTTTTATTTGTTTTGTTTTGTTTTTGTTTTTTGTTTTTGGTGGTACTGGGGTTCCTGGAAATGTTTCTACCTCCGGGCTACACTCCCAGACCTATTTTTATATTTTTTATTTGGAAACAGGGTCTCTTAAACCAGGAAGGCTGGCTTCAAACCTGCGCGATCCTCCTGTCTCCTCCTCCCAATGTATAATCACTCTGAATCCTCTCCACTGTATTACTATAATGCACCAATAAAAATCTGAGGAAAGAACCTAAATTATTTAGAAAAAAATACCAAATTCTTTTAGTAACTCATAAAGTCAAACATATTGGTTTAGTATATTTTCTTCTTCTTAATCATAAGTGTAGAAATGCTAACAATTTACATCATTATTCATAAAAAAACAAAATTTCATTTAGAAAGAAATAAAAAAAATGTTAATTAAAAAAAAAAACAAAGAAAATTCTGCCATACATGACAACATATATGGACTTGGAGCAATATGGGAAATAAGTCAGTCATAAAGACAAATAGTGTGATTTTACTTTTATGAATGATATAGAGTCTTAATATTCATAGGAACAGAAAGAAGAAAGGTGGTGCTGGGGGCTGGTGAATTTAGGGAAATGAGAGGCCCTTATTCAATGGATATAAAGTTTAATTTGTCCAAGGTGAATAAGATCCAGATATCTGCCTTACAAGGTATATATAGTCAACAAAGGCAGGACTGATATGCTTTTAAGCATTTTTACAATGATTTAAAAAAGGAGAGAAAGAATGATGGTCAAGAAGGTTTTATATTGCTCAGAAAGATATACACTGTTTGCATACTGAAGGTTTGAGGGCTAACATCTAAATAATGGTTTCTTTAATTTTCCTTTTCTTTTTTATTTTCTTTCTTTTTTCTTTTTTTCTTTTTTTGGTGGTACTGGGGTTCTTGGAAACCCTTCTACCTACAGGCTATACTCCCAGACACACACATATATACATATATATATATATATATATATATATTTGTTGTTGTTGTTTGTTTGTTTGTTTGTTTTTAATTTGGAAACAGGGTCTCTTAAGCCAGAGCAGCTGGCTTCGAACCTGTGCGATCCTCCTGTCTCTGCCTCCCAAGCACGGGGATTACAAGTGTGTGCCACCATACCCGGCAATTTTCTTTTTTTACTTTTTTTTTTTTTTACAGTATGTTTTCCAAATCTAAAAATCATACTAATATTTGCAATGTTTACTGTTACTTAAGAAATTAAGAAATCAGATGTGCTTTCTAATATGTGGAAGCTAGAGAGAAAATGGGTCGTAGAAGGAACTCTAGATGAAGAAGAAGAAACTATAGATAGCAAATAAGGCAACCAAACTGAGGGGGACGGGAGGGGAAAGAGAGAAATCCCCTGATGTACATAATGTGCATTCTAAAACATATCAAGGTGGGAGTGGTGGAACACACTTGTAATCCGAGCATTTGGGAGGCTGAGATAGGAGGATCGCAATTTGCTTACAGCCTCAACTACTTAGTGAGGTCCTTTGCAACTCAGTAAAGCCCTGTTTAAAAATAAAAAAAATTAGGGCCGGGATTGGTGGCATACGCTTGTGATCCCCGCTCTTGGGAGGCGGAGACAGGAGGATCGCACAGGTTTGAAGCCAGTTGTGCTGGCTTAAGAGACCCTGTTTCCAAATAAAAATATAAAAGTAGGTCTGGGAGTGTAGCCCGGAGATAGAAGGGTTTCCATGAACCCCAGTACCACAAATAAATAAATAAATAAATAAATAAATAAATAAATAAATAAATAAATGGCTGCAGCTGCGGTCGCAGTGGCAACCGCCACCAAATAGGACATGTATTCCTCTGAGAAGCTCTGGACAACAGATTTTGGTTTAATATCTGATTGGTACAACTTAAGGAGACATTTTCAGCCATGACTTCCTATCTAGAATACAGGATAGAGAGTGGATAATGGCGGAATTAGAAGCAAGATGACAATCTTGCAAGAAAAGTGATTTTTGGAAGAACAAAAACTGTTGAATAAGTTTATATACTCTCATTGATAAACTTCATGCCAAAGGACATAGATAATCGTTTTGTGTGCACCCTCTTAAAACAAAGGTAAGGGCTTGCATAACATTTATAATTATATTAGACCACAGAGATCATCCTCCAGACAGTTTCTAGGAGGTGAATAAAAACTCATGCCTGATGCTGGGCTAGTGGTGTTGCTCAGTGGCAAATCTCTTACCTAATATTGCAAGAGGAGACTCCAGCTTCTATCTCTAGCACTACAAACACCTCACAACCAGAGACTTCTGTTTCCATTCTAAAGGTTACAAAGCTGATATGTAGATAACTGAGCCAAGGGTGGGCATTGAATTTAATACCTATTAGTGATTTCTCTTTATTTTGGCATCATGTCCCAGGTTTAAATTTATTCCTTCAAGAATATGTGTCTTAATTAGATAATATTATATTAGAGAATATACATATTTAGAAAATTTTTAGCAGTATAAAATAACTATAAATTTTTTAAAATTTTTTACATGTGGATCATATTGAAAATTGCATACATTCATACTGTGCTTAGAGCCTTTTCTCCCTCACTTTTCCTTCTCCCCTCCCAACAATGAGTGTCCAGGTTAACCATGATACATACATATTTTTACACATATTCAGATGTAGCTCCTCCATTAATCAACCTCAGCCTTATTCTTCTCCTACTCTTCCATTTCAGCTTTGCTGAGGTTTCCCCTTCATTATCTGGAGTCCGTCTGGTATTCATAATACTCCCTAGTTTGGACATATTAGAGAAAACATATGTCCCTTTTCTTTCTGTGTTTGGCTGATCTCACTTAATATAATGTTCTTCAGGTCTTTCCATCTTCTTGCAAATTACATGATTTTGTTCTTCTTTATAGCTGAATAGAATTCTATTGTGTGTATTTCCCATAATTTTGCAATTCATTCATCTGTTGATGGAGACCTAGGTTTGGGTCCATATTTTGGCTATTACAAACTGTGCTGCTATGAATATGGGTATGCATATGTTATTGTAGTTCTTTGATTTCAACCCGTTTGGAAAGATACCTAGGAGTGGTATAGCCGGATCATTTGTAGTTTTCTAAGTAATCTCCACAATGATGTCCATAGTGGCTGAACTAGTTTGCACTCCCACCAACAGTGTAAAGGAGTCCCTCTTTCCTCACATCCTTACCAGCATTTGTTGTTATTTGATTTCCTTCTGCTTACCATTCTGATTGGAGTTAGATGGAATCTCAGTGTAGTTTTGATTTGCATCTCCCTGATGGTTAATGATGTAGAACATCTTTGCATGTATCTATTGGCGATTTGTACCTCTTCTTTTGTGAAGTGTCTATTCAATTCAGTTGTCCATTTCTTGTCTGAGTTGTTTTGCTAGTGTAAAGTCTTTTGAGCTCTTTGTATATTCTGGATATTAGCCCCCTATCTGAGTGGTGGCTAGTAAAGATCTTCTCCCATTCTGTAGGCTCCCTTTTCCTCTAAAATAAGGAACAAGACAAAGATGCCCACTAACACCACTCCTCTTCAACATAGTACTCAAGACTCTTGCCACAGCAATAAGACTAAAGAAGGAAATCAAAGAAATTCAAATATGATCTTATTTCAAATTAAATAATAAAAATCAGGGCTGGGGGTGCAGCTCAGAGATAGAAAGCCCCTAGATTCCATCCCCAGTACCACAAAAAAAGTTATTGACTTTCCTGCTTGACTCTTTCCTGTTGCCTTTCTCCTTCTGTCCTCTTTCTCTCTTCTTTTTCTTCTTCATTCTTTTCTTTTATTATTCCCATATCATAAATAATTCATATAAATACAAATAATCCATATAAATAAAATGTTGTTAGGGGAACCTGGGTAGGAAAGGAGAGTTCTGGCCTGGCAGGGCTTGAGGCTGAGAGAGGAAGGTGGGCAGTGAGGACAGAGACTGGAGCCAGAGAAATGGCCCAGCAGGACAGCAGGCTGGCAGGGCCCAGTGCTCACGTAGCTGGAAGGAGATCCAGCAGGGTCAAGAGATGTCACATAGGAAATACATGCAGACTACTGGGAGCCAAGTATCTTCTTCACCAGAGAAATGGGTTAAAAACAAGGAAAGAGAAATGAGAGGGAGGGAGGGAAGGAGGAGAGAGAGAGAGAGAGAGAGAGAGAGAGAGAGAGAGCGAGAAAGAGAAAGGAGGGGGGGAGAATTCTGACACTGAGTTAGGACTGGAAATATTGTTGTAAACTCACAGTTTTCAATGTAGATAGACTGACAAGAAAATAGTTGTCAATGTAAAAGTGTGTGTGTGTGTGTGTGTGTGTGTGTGTGTGTGTGTGTGTGTGTTACACTCATGTGCTTATATTTCCTGGTTCTGTCTCCTAAGAGGAGGTTTTAGGTCATGATGCTCTCATAGCAATAAACACACCTAGACCCTGATCTTTGTTTCAGAATTCTAAGCTTCACTGAAAGGAGCCAGAACTTCTTGGAAAAAATAGTTAGCTCTAGAGCTGAGTCAGGAAAAGTACAGAAAGGAACATTTTCTTTGGCAAGAAAAAAGCTACTCAAGAAAGGGTGAGGACATGTCAGAAAGACATAGAGGTGAGCTGTGAAGGGCTCTGACTAGCCAAATCCAGGGAAATTTATGGTATCTTAATTGCACTCGATCAAATAAAACAGTCATTTGTAAGTATACTCAAAATTTAAAAATTTACATCAAAATGGGAGAAAATATCACTCCTATTCATAAAAAGTTATACATTTTGAAGAAGTGATGAAAATTAAATATTCCCATTTGACAACAGTCATACTTCATTTAGCATAGTGTATTCAAGGTTCATTTATACTGTAGCTGTATTAAAATCGCATTCCTTTCAAAGATGAATAGCATTTTACTGTATTATACCACCTTGTATTAATTTGTTTATTGATGCATATTTGGGTTACTTTCACCTCTTTGCTAATATGAGAATTACTATGAGTATACACATATCTATTCTAGTCATTGTTTCCAATTCTGTTCAATATGTATTAAGTCATGGAATTGTGGGACCATATGGTAATTATAAGTTTAATTAATTGAGAGATAATCATACTGTTTCCTTCAGTGACTGCACCAGTGTAGATTTCCACCAGGAATGCACAAGGGTTCTGTTTCTGCATACTCATCATCACATTTTTCCCTTTCTCCTTGAAATAGCCACATTAACTTTTGTAATATTTTATAATTCTTACTGAAGAAATAATTTAGCAGAAAATAAATTAAATGCTTTAGTTTTTGATAACTAGTTCCTCTTGTTAATTGTTTAACAAGTTGCTGTTCTATAATTTCATAAGCCATGATTTTTAATCACTTAGAAATATAACTAAGTGTTAGCCTGAAGTCCATGACAATATGAATCAGCACAAGTTGGCACTTTTACTATAACCTGCTTATATCTCTATCAATATTGATAGTGATGTATCTACCAAAAGTTTATTTTTTATTAATAGATGCTTAAATTTAATTTTGATTCATTCAATAAATATTCCTTGTGATATAAACTGTTCGGTGTTGGGGCAAAACGATAAGCAAACAGAAAATGCTTTCCTCCATGATAGCATTTACAGACTAAGGAAGATACAAATAAATATTTAATATCAGCATAAGAGGTACAATGAAGAACATTTAGACCATAAATCATAACCTGTTTTAAGTATAAAATAAAACTTTCATAAGGAAGTGATGTTAAAGGTGAGAACTGAAAAACAAGGAATTTAGCTTGTAGAAAAGAGAACAGAAAATAGATTTCTAATAAATGTGAACACATAGCAAAGTTTCTCTGAATGGAAGAAATATTGGTGAAAAGAAAGCAAATTAAAGTGGGACATGGAGGGAGTAGATGCTTAGAGAAAAAGGAATCTTATGAGGTCAATAACAGCTAAATTAGACAAGGACTTTGCAGACCACATGGAAGTATTTTATTTTTTAACCATAAGACAATGTGAATCTATTATAGAGTTTCAAACAAGATATCCTTCAAATGTCAGATAGACAGCTTGAGCAATACGTCAGATATCCAGAGAGGTGTGTGCAAACTTGAGAACTGCTAGTGTGTGGCTTATAATAAAAGCCACGTGTATAACTGAGCTCGCCAGAGAGAACTTAGGGCAAGAAGAAAAGAGAGCCTAGGGCTAAAGCTTCAAAACTTGGTTAATGGTTCACATTAGAAAGATGATGTAATTAAAAATAAATACCTTATAAGACAAACAACAAACAAACAAAAGAAAAACAAACCCAGGAAATGTTAGAAGCTGAAAAAAAAAAAAACAACACTGTGTGCTTTTAGGAGAGTAGATCTAATACTCTAACAATGTGAGCCATTACTAGGATGCCAAGTGAGGCAGCAAGTGTAAAGCCTCCAGTGACTCTAATAGCATATGAAGGTTAGCAGTCACTCCAGCAAGGGTTTTGAGGAGAAACCATGGGAAAAGACATATATTGTAGTAGACTGAGAAAGAGGTGACAGACAACAATAAAATTACCCAAGTTACATGTTTTTCAAGACAAGTGGCTACAGTGAGTTCAAGAACATTCAGCAGTGCCTGGAAGAATGCATGTGTTGGAGGCAGAAAGTGTTTGGGATTTTGTTTTGGATATTAGAGCCTTGAATATATTCAAATGTTAGTGAGAGGGATCTCGATAAAACATAAAGCAGAATAAGCACCCATTACAGCACCAGAGTCCTAGAGAGAGTTATCCTTTCAATGCAAAGATACAGGAAAGGATGATTATAGGTTGGGTGCGGGTCTAGGAAAGTTTATACCTTAACACTCACTCCATAAGGCTCTGCCACTGTCCACCTGACTTTAAAAATCACCCAAGTTTTGAATACTTCCTTCTTTCCATTCATGTCAAAGAAATAAATATAACTTAATACTTAAGTTACTTTAATTCCTAAAATTCATTATAGCGCTGTTCATTTTTTATTTTGCCACTGCCAGGAAGTGTTTAGAGCTTGCACGGCATCGGGTTTTATGTGAATTCTTGGTCTAGTCTCGTTCTTAGCCAAGTGTGTAGTTCACAAATTTCCTGTGTGAGAAATGTGTGAACAAACAGGAGTTTCTGTTGTGGTCCATTTCAGTGGCCACTGCCCATTGATATGGGCAGTATTTTATGTGGCGTGTTGACAATTATAAGTGCTAACGCTCTAATATGAAGCCGGTTACATTTTGTATTATCTTTAAGCAACATGGTGGTGTTGAGTCACTAATGGAGATGCCTGGGTAGGAGCCACAGGGCAAAGCTCATCCAGAAATTCCATATATATTTTTTTTTTTAAAGAGGTTACTTTTGAAGAGTTTTTGAAGGTACATCCCCTGTTATAAACTGTATATTAATGGTGAACAGTGGGCCACCAGGGGGCAGGCTTGGATCACAAAAGTCTGTCTTTTTTTTTTTTTTACTTCCTTTCTAGAGAAAATATAAAGCCTGTGTTTTAATATTCTTTATCATGTCACTTTTTGTAAGTGCTGATTATATTTCTGTTTATTTTTCTGTTTTGTTTATTAGCCTTAAAAATGTCTTGAACATCCTTGAATGTATAAAAGTAAATGTCTTACATGTCATGCTGCATTATATACACAATTATGTGCTTATAATACATTTTTTGTCTCTTGAGAAAAAAGACTCAGTGTAATAGTTTTTATTAAAATTTAATATTTTATAAGGATAAACTATTTTGTATCTTGCTTAAAAATTACGGGATATCATTTACACAGAAATTTATATTCTTTCGTTTTAGAAAAATACTCAACTCCAATTTTCTATTTACTTTTAGTCTTATATATTTTTACAGGTGAAAATGACTTTTTAAAAATAATAAGTGTCCCCCAAATATTAATTGTGTACAAGAAAAGTATTTTTGTAAAACTAAAAGGATTAATATAAAACACTGAATAGGATACTGGTAGAATAATTTAAAATTTAAGGCCTTTTAAAAATTATCTTATTTTATTTTAACAAAATTAACATCTGTTATTGTGGAAAACACAAATTACTGCCATACAAAGAAGAAAATAATAAGCAGTCTTCAACACACAAAGTAAACAACTGTTACCATGTTGCTATATTTTAAGATGCATATGTATATATATGTGTGTGTATCTTTAAGATATATATAAGTGTATAAATACATATATATACACATACATATATATGGTTTGACTATATATATTGAGTATTGAACCCTAGAACATTCTACTTCTGAGCAACATCTCTAGTGGTTTACTTATTTACTTATTTGAGGCAGGATCCTCCTGCTAAGTTGTTGAGGATGTTGTTGAACCTTTGTTCCTCCTTCCTCCTATCTCAGCCTCCCAAGCACCAGGATTAAAGGTGTGCACCACGGCAACTGACATGAGATGCACTACTACATCAGGATTCCTCCATCCATCCACTCCGTCACTACCAAATATCATGTTTGGGATCAAGATATTATGCATCTTATTTTCATTTTATTTTTGAGAACTCCTTGTTGGCAATATTGCTGTCATCTAACATTCTTCCACATTGTGATGTTTAACATCTCATAGTATTATGTCATATCAATATGCATAATATACATACATATACATACATATATATGTGCTTATAGTACATTTTTTGTCTCTTGAGAAAAAAGACTCAGTGTAATAGTTTTTATTAAAATTTAATATTTTATAAGGATAAACTATTTTGTATCTTGCTTAAAAATTACGGGATATCATTTACACAGAAATTTATATTCTTTCTTTTTAGAAAAATACTCAACTCCAATTTTCTATTTACTTTTAGTCTTATCATATATTTTTACAGGTGAAAATGACTTTTTAAAAATAATAAGTGTCCCCCAAATATTAACTGTGTACAAGAAAAGTATATATATATATATATATATATATATATATATATATATATGTAACTTTTTTAAGTACTCTAAATGATTTCAAATGTCTTGGTTAGTTCCCGTCAAGTGATAATAAGACATAGTATTTTATTGGTTGGATGGATGGACTATAAAACATGTAAAGTTAACATTTTTTTATGTCCAGAACATTATTTTATGAACTGAGAGACACACTTACCTCGAAATTTAAAAAAAATTTAGAGGTAGCCGGATGTGGTGGCACACGCTTGTAATCCCCACGCTTGGGAGGCAGAGACAGGAGGATCGCGCAGGTTTGAAGCCAGCCACGCGCGCGCTGGCTCAGGAGACCCTGTTTCCAAATAAAAATGTAAAAATAGGTCTGGGAGTGTAGCCCGGAGGTAGAAGGGCTTTCAGGAACCCCAGTACCACCAAAAAAAAAAAAAAAAAAAAAGTTTAGAGGTAAATTTAGATAAGAATATTCCACCAATTTATAGCTCCTTAAAGAAAGATGAGTCACAACCCAGGGTTCATGTTTCACACTCATTTTCAGTATTAATCATCTAATTCTCTTCCTATGGCATTACGTCAAGTTGCATTAAATAACCACTTCCCCAAAGAAATCCTTTGAGATGTGGTTCCTTGCTATGACTAAGATTATGATAAATCTACCTTATTCCCATTATCTAATTCATCTTTATTTAATACCACTAAACAACACCTTAATGGAATGCATTTTCAAGTTTCCCCCATGCAAGTGCCAAGTAATGTTACAGTTCTTAAAATAACTCCTAAATATACAGAGGGGAGTTATGGAGCACTATAATAGAGCACAGGTAATAGAATTAGAACCACCATTCAAAGGGGTGTTTGTGCTGATATGAAATATGCATAATTAGGGGGAAAAAACACAATGGTTACCATCATTGTGAGTTTGGGGAAGCCATTGGGAACCAGAAACTCCAGAATCTTCTGTAGTTCAAGACTAGCCACAGCTTTCTTTGCAAGGCTGATTTTTAGACAAACACATTTGTAATGAGCGTGTGTTGCCTGCCTTCTGTTATTAAGCATGGAATCTGGGGTCGAGGGTCATGCTGTGTAACATTGGGCTGTTCCAAAATCTCAAGCTCAGTAACAGGACACAAGCTCAGCTTTTACACTTGATGCAATGCCTTATTTCCTCAAAAAGATCAAATGCAAATGCAGGCATTGGAACTAAGATTATGTTAGTTCTAGATTGTCAACCCTAAGTTTTTTTGTCAAGAAGGGGCCCATAACTGGAGTTAAGACTTGACTTTATAGGCCTATTTTTCTCCTTTATAGAAAAAGAGAAGGAAACTTGGACCCTCCCACATTGCTGGCAGTTATATAAAATGGGCCAGTCACACTGGAAGAGTTTGGTAGTTTTGCAGAATGGCAAACATACTATTACCACAAGACATGGCAATTGCAATCCTAGATATTTGCCCAAGAAAACTAAAAACATGCATCCACACAAAAATTTGTATGTGAATCTTTATAGTACCTTGTTACTTAATAGCACAAAAGTCTAATTTAGGGATCAGTCTGTATCTATCAGTGGATAATGAGACTATTTAATAGTCACAAAATTGAATGTTATTTTGCAGTTAAAGGAAATGAATTCATGATATATATTACAGCATGAATGAACCTGAAGAATATTGTGTTAGTTGAAAGAAGACTATATAAATTACGAATCTGAAATTTCTTTTAACTCTTAAAATATACATATAGGTGCAAGAACATTTTGTATAAGACCTTTTCTTCATTCTTATTTTTCAGTTGGCCCATAATAATTATATATGTTTATGGAGAATATTGTGATGTCTCAATATATGTATACATTCCTCCAAATTTTTCTTTTTATACTTTTTACCATAGTGAAATATACTTATATTATTGTCTTGAATTGGCTTTTCCTTGAGAATAGTTTTTACAAGAATCATTCATTCACCAATGCATGCCAAATTACTGGAAACATGACTGTCAGAATATAAGAACTTAATAAATATTTATTAAAAAATTAGTTAAGCCGGGCATGCTGGCACACACTTGTAATCCCAGCATTTGGGAGGCTGAGACCGGAGGATCGCGGGTCATGGACAGCCTCAGCTACTTAGTGAGGCCCTCTGAAACTCAGTGAGACCCAGTTTCAAATAAAGAATAAAAAATAGGGCAGGGGCTGTAGCTCGGAGGTCAAATGCCTCTGGGTTCCATCCCCAGACCCGCAAATAAATAAATAAATAAATAAATAAATAAAAGAAAAAATAAAAGAAAAGAAAAGAAAGAAAAAATAAATTAGTTACTAATAAAATTATTTTTCAAATGCAAAACCAATTTTATGTCTCTAAAGTTCATATGTTTGTAAAATAATGTGCCTATTTTAGCATAGTTTACATGCTTTTTTGTTTACTTTATAATGATGAAGATTATAGACTTCTGTTTCCTTTTTTTAAAATTTTCCTCTTGAACTTACAGGCAAGTACAGTGGCTGGGATATTGAAGACATTGACAAGGTCAGAGACAATAAAACCGTCTCAAATGTTTGACAAAGTATTTAAACAGCATTATACCAAAGGCATACTATCAATTTTAATGTGTTACTATGTATCCATAAACTGGCTAAAATATATATCCTCTTATGACTTTAAAAACTAAAAGATAAAGCATATATACTTACCAGTTAAAAATGCTAAAATATCCAGAGCCACAATTGTGGTCTTTGGTTTATAAAATCAAAAGGTAACTTCATAAATTGTTTTTGAAATTTAAAGAGTTTTATGTTATCTAAGTAACCCCATTAAAATAGTTGCCATAAGTTTTCTTCTGTAGAAAGTATATCGACAAGTACCACTCTTATTTAGAGTGAGGAATGCTAAGGGCAGATGTCATTGTTTCTTCACTAAGTAAATTCCCCTGCTGATCCCCAGCACCTACTAGACAGAACCCTTTGTAGGATGTCTGTGGTGCTTTACTCCTGACCTTTGCTGAGGACTGCAGCCTCATCTCCAGTCAAATTCCACTCCCCTTATGCAATGCACACTTTAACTTCTTCCCAGGATAATCCTAGGAACAGTGAGTTTCACCAGTTTTCCATGGCAAAGAAACACCATAAATAGGAAGCCTTGCAGTTCTGAGATTATGTCACTCTATTATCAAGACTCAAAGGGGCATTATTTGAAACTTACAAAGACAAGGCGGTAATGGAGTGGCCGTGTAAATCAGTTCTTTTGATTCACTCTGTTAACACAGTTTGGTCAAATGACCAGAAATCTAATCATATAAAGGCATTGCTTTTATTTTAGCCAATTTAGAAGAGTGGACTTATAAGTAGTGAAGACTATCAGAATATTTTTAAATTTTGTATATTTTTGGTGTTTTATGGGGAAATTGACTTTAACTTTTTTTTGTTTGTTTGTTACTAGAGATTGAACCCAAGGACAATCTGCCTCTGAGCTACACCCCCATCCCTTTTGATTTTTATTTTGAAACAAGGTCTTGCTAAGTTACTGCACTCTAGCTTCCAGCTGTGATCCTCTTGTCTCAGTCTCTCACATAATGAAATTGTAGGCATGTACGGCAATGATTTTTAATTAAATGTATGCCCAGTTTCATTTGTATAAGACAAACAGCTGATTATAGTGATATCCTAATAATTTCCTTATATTAATACTTATATCATAAATAACAGAGAAATAATAGTGAAAATTAGGGTTGTTTTATGAAGATGAATATGTAAGAAGTTTACATTTTATGAAAATCATTAATATAATTAAGATATGTTAAATTTGCATAACTGAGTAGTATGTTTAACGTGTGATTGTCAGAAATAAGCGCATTATTTTTCCTTTTAAAAACCCTGAAGTTTTTAATTGTCTATTTCAAACTTTAGATTTCAATATTTCTACCTTGCTAAATACTAATTAGTTAATAAATTAAAATAAATCTCTCTCATTTATAAACTGATAATTTAATAAAGTTTATTGTGTGCTTTAAATGACATCTACTCAATTAAAAACATTACTACCAAACTATTTATAAAATGTAAATAAATAGAAAAATAAAATAATAGTATAAATGTCGGTTATTCATTCTGAAGAATAATTTTTGTGCAGTATCTTTTAATTCCCATGGCTGAACTGGGAGGACCAGCCACCTTGATTTCACCCTAACAATGATGATATCCTCCTTGTCCCACCTGGACCCAGTGTATGTAGGGCCTTCATAGTATTGACCAATAGAAACAGTACAGATTTTCTCAAGCTGATTATCATAGGAGAAAAGTCAATTAAAAATGAAGCCTCCCCATAATTGAAAAGTTTCCTCAGAAAAATACTCTTTTTCACTTTCCAGTGTTCATAAATAGCTTTTGTTCATCTTCAATAATATTCATCAAACGAAAAACATCTTCTCTGAGGTCACTATAGAAGAAAATAAAAGAAAGAAACAGTAAACGCTTGTGAGAACTTGTCTGAATAGTTTTATTATTAAGATGTGTCATTGCCAACCCGCAGTCTGATGCAAAATTAGGTTTCAAAATGACACATCTCTTTTGGGGTTTCCCTTTTTTTTTTTTTTTTTTTTAGAAAGAAAAGAAGGGACTCTAGAAGACAAACAAAGAAGAAAGAAGTAGATGCCTCAATTCTCTTATTTTATTTTAAATGAATTTTCACATATCTTTATACCTGTAATCTCAGTATTTGGGAGGCTAAAACAGGAGCACTACAGGTTCTAGGCCAGCCTCAGCAACTTAGTGAGACCCTGTTCCAAAATAAAAAAATAAAAAGAGCTGGGTGTGTAGCTTGGAGGTTGAATGCGTCTGGGTTCATTACCCAGTACCAAAACACAAGGAAAAAAATGAATTGTCTATAAGGTGTCCTCCATTATCCTAGTAAGAAAAGCAGACTATAAAGCTTTGGCTAGAGAGAAGTATTGGTTGGCCAGCAAGTCATAGTGTTAGGGCTTCAGGTAAGGAGGGCTGGCAGAAATTTGGGCAATGGTAGTATAAAGAAGCAGGGGACATGGAAGGTAGTCCTACAGGAAAAGAAAATATTTGACACTAATAGATGATGATAGAATAAAATATCCATCTTTTGTTTTGGCCAAATAAAAATAAAAGGGCTAATTGTATGCCTGTACCTATTGTATATTTTTGTGATTTTTGTGACTTATACCTATTTAAACATGGATTGCTTTGAAGCCAAACTTCAAAATGATGAGTCCTTGATATCCTGTCTTTTGAAGGATGTCAAAATTGTTACCTGTTTAAGACAAGCCACCCTGGTTTACCAATATGTATCCCTCTTTTTCCCATTAGGATAATTTCTTCTCACTGAAATATTTTCTCTAGAGTAAAATAACTGTCATGTCCCTAAATCCCAACACATCCATACCCACACACTCATTATGTCATGCACACTCAGACAAAAAGTGTTATAACTTGAGTGAACCAATACAACAGAAACCTCAAGTAGATTGAAGTGATGAGACAGAATACAGCATCTTTAGACAGAGAAGGCAAGAGACAAAATATATATATACATACATATATATATATATATATTTTTCACCATTCTCTTCCTCCTTCATCTACTTAGAGATTTCATGTCTAAAGTTGAGCTAATTGAAACATTAATATGAACTTGCTGGTAAAACAAAGTGGGATTTTCCAATCAGAAAGAATTACTGAAGAAATCTGAAATGGGATGGTGAGTAAAAAAATGAAGCTGGGCGTGGTGGCGCACGCTTGTAATCCCAGCATTCGGGAGACTGAGACTGGAGGATAGCAGTTCGCTGACAGCCTCAGCTACTTAGTGAGGCCCTCTGCAACTCAGTGAGACCCTGTTTCAAAATAAAGAATAGAAAACAGGGCAGGGGGTGTATCTCAGAGATAGAATGTCCCTGGGTTTCATCCCCAGACCTGCAATAATAATAATAAAAAAAAAATCAGTGAAAAGTTACTTAATTTCCATTCTTTTTTGGTATATTGATTAGTTTGTAAAGATAAGTACCATGTTTGAATGATTGTGCAGATTTATTTTAAATGACTCAGCTATGGTATTACATATGTATAAGCTGGTAGAAGGAATATTGTGTTCATGTAATTGATAGTCTAACCATTTTCTAGGTTAGTTTTTTAAAAAGTAAGAAGAGCTTGGTTTTTTTGGTGCATTTCTGTAACCCCAGTACTTAAGAGCTAAAGACAAAAATATCTCGGGTTCTAGAAAATTCTTAGCAATTGAATGAGAAACCCTCATCAACTTAGCAAGATGCTGTTTTAAAATTTTAAACATAAAATGAAATTCAAGGCTAGTCAACATACAAAAAAGCAATATATGCAGTTCACCACAAAAATAAAACCAAAGACAAATCCTAAGATCATCTCAATAAATGCTGAAAAAGCATTTAATAAAACCCAAGACCCATTCATGTTAAAAATAGTGCATACAATTAGAATAGAAGGAACTTATCTCAACATCATAAAGGCAATTTATAAAAACCCATGACCAAGCTGGGCATGGTGGCACATGATTATAATCCCTGTGCTTGGGAGGCTGAGACAGGAGGATCCCACAGGATTAAAGCCAGCCTCAACTACTTAGTGAGACTCTGTTTCCAAATAAAATATAAAATAGGTCTGGGAGTATAGCCCGGAGGTAGAAAGCCTCTGGGTTCCACCCCTAGTACAACAAAACAAAACAAAACAAAACAAAACAACCATGACCAACACCATACTGAGTGGGGGAAAACGCAAGATTTCCTTTAAAATTAGAACAAGACAAAGAAGGACACTACTGCCACTCCTGTTCAATATATTACTTGAGACTCTAGCCAGAGCAATAAGGCAAGAAAAGGAAACCAAAGGAGTGCAAATAAAAAAGAACTACAATGATCTGTATATGCAAACAATATGATCCCATACTTAGAAGACCCAACAAAAAAATTCAACCAAGACTTCTAAAACTGATTAACAAATTCAGCAGAGTGTTTAGATACAGAATCAATATGAAAAAAGCAGAAACTTTTCTACATACAAACCACGAATCTACTTAAAAAGAAATCCAGGTCTCTTCTGGGAAGATGGCGACCGAAAAAAGCGGGGCTTAAGAGCCTCGCTAACAACCAATTTCCATTACCACAAAATCAGCGCCTTTCATAGCCAGAAAACACCATCACCAGAGAAACAAAAAAAATTACCAGGCTCCAGAGAAAAAGCGGACTGAGAACAGAGCTCAGAGCCACAAGGAGATAACCGGCCTCATGCCTGAGGACGCTGCAGCAGCACCATACTGCCGGCAGCAGCGGCAAATTCACCGGATGGCTACAGCAAGCCGAGGTGAGCCGCTGTGGAACAGCCAGGCGGGATTTCTCACTGCAGGAAAAATCTAAACCTCCCAGTGGCTGAGCTCAATACATGCCGCGGGGATTCGGAGTGGAAATCAAAACCAAGAAGAAATACACCAGCCTCATGGCCGAGGGCGTGGCAGCGGCGCCATATTGCCACCGGTGGCAGCAGCAGAGAATTCACCAAATCCAGTACAGCTACTCTGCGTACTCAAGAACAGTGAGTCAAATTGCGGGCCACAGAGGAGAAATCCCAGTACTGTACTCCCTGGGACTTGACCCAGTGGGGGAGGGGCGGTGGCAGAGATATCATACCATAGGAGAACGTGCAACCTGGCACCCCCCACAGTCTAAAGCAGCCTCTATCGACTCTCTGGGTCGGAGACTCTGTGATACAACCCAGTAAAGGAGTAGTGGGGTCTGAGATACTACTGACTCGAGATCCAGAACACCTTAAGTGAAGTCATAGTTACCCAAGGGAAGAACCCAGAGAAGGCACAAACTTCCGAAATCATGGGAAAGAGGAATAATACTGGAGCAATGAATGCCCACAACCCCACAACATCAGAACCCGATAAAACAGAAAATCAGAGATTTCTAGAAGATCAAATCAGGAAAATAACTGTAGAAATAATAGAGGTGCTTCGAAAAGAACTCAGAGAGAGCCAAAAAGAGATACAGGATGCAATTAATGAAGTAAAGGCCTCAATTCAAAGCACAAACAACCGATTAGACCACATGGAGAACAGAATCTCGCTCTTAGAAGATGATCATTCCAAAAATGAACGCATAGTTTCTAATCTAGGAAAAAATATCCGTCAGCAGGAATCTGATATTGAAGAAATATGGGCCCATTTTAAGAGAGCTAACCTAAGAATAATTGGAATAGAGGAGGGAAAAGAAAGTGAAAACAAAGGGATCAACAATCTCTTCAAGGAAGTAATAGCAGAAAATTTTCCAAACATAGAGCAAGAGGTTGATACACAGGTCCAGGAAACTTATAGAACTCCCTTTAGACAGGATCGGAGAAGAGGATCCCCATGCCACATAATTGTCAAAATGACCAATGTGGAAGCCAAGCAGAGAATCTTAAAGGCAACAAAAGCAAAGGGCCAACTGGCATTCAGAGGCAAGCCAATTAGAATCACTCCAGACTTCTCAAACCAAGTCATGAGAGCCAGAAGGGCTTGGAGTAACATATTCCAAACTCTGAAAGAAAACAACTTCCAGCCAAAAATTTCCTACCCAGCAAAACTTTCTATCAAATTAGATGGAGAAATAAGAAGCTTCCATGACAAACAGAAACTGAAGGGATTTTTGTCTTCAAAACCAGCACTAGAGAAAATACTCAAAGAGATTAACTACAAAGAAGAAATAGGTAACACACACCAGAACCAGAGAAATAAGATTTTCCATCCAACAGTCAACTAAGATTGGTTATCTGTGGAGATTCATTACTTATGTTAGTCTTTTACCTATCTCTAAATGGTATTGTTTGCCTTTATTGTTGTTAATTTTTAGGATTTCTAGTTGGAATATTAATATACCTTCAGATATAGCATTTGGAAATATTTTATCCCATTCTATTAGTAACTGTTAACTCTGTTTACATTGTCTTTGGATATACAATATATTTTTTTTTATTTTTTAGGGAGTTTGTATACTCTTCTGTTGCCTGTGCCATTGAAATCATATCCAAGAAATCACTGTCAATTTCAATGTTGTGAGGTTTTATGACCCAGATTTTCTCCTAAAAGTTTATAGTCTTAAGATTTATATTTAGGTCTTTTATCTATTTTGAGTTAATATTTGTATATGGGATTAGGTAAGGGTCCAACTTTATGCTTTTCCATGTAATTATTATGTTTCAACAATATTTAGTTAAAAGATTATTATTTCCACCACCAAATGTTCATGGAAACCTTGTCAAAAATAACTTGACAATATAGGGAAGAATTTAGCTCTAGGCTTTTATTTAACTCCAATGGTTTATATATCTGCCTTTAGAATAGTACTACACTGTTTCAATTATTGTAGCTTTATATTGTTTGAAATCAGAAAATATATATCTTCTAGCTTTGTTCTTTTTCAAGATCGTTTTGGGTATCTAGAGTCCATATTCCATATTAGGATAGAGTTTTTTCTGAAAAATAAATATATAAATATATGATAGTTTCACCCAAAAAAAAATAGAAAAAAATATTCTCTGGTAAGAAAGAAAGTAAAAAGAAATATTGAAATGTTATCTTTAAGTCATCAAGAGCTTGGTATCAGACAAATGAAACTGTTATGTCAGATTACCATTTTTAATTTTGGATAAATTGCTATAATACTAGATGTCAACCACTAAGCCAAGCATGGGAGGGAGGGATGGGGAGAGAATGGGGTGGGGATTGGGTGGGGGCTGACTGGGCAATGTGTGCATGTATGTCCACAAAAGTATGTATCCCACTATGATGTATGAATACAGTGCACCAATAAAAAAAATAAAATAAAAATGAAAAATAAAAAAATAAAAAGAAATCCAGAAAACAATTCTATTCACAAGAAAAAAAAATACCTAGGACTAAATTTAATCAGGGAGGTAAAAGACATTGACAATAAAAACTATAAGACACTAAAGAAATGAATTGTTTGATTAGGCTATTTTATAGCAAAAAAAATCTTATTTGAATATTTTAGATTGTGGTCTTCTATCAAAGAAATGCAATGCAATAAAATAAAATGGGACTGAATATGTAGATCAAAGGTACAATATACTTGGGTTTCTTCAGTATACAACTCAAAAATAAGAAAACAGAAATAAGCATTTATATGTTTATTAAAATTTTAAAGAAATTTTCAGTATCTATAACTATGGGGAAATTTTATCTTTATAGTTTTAATATCTTTATAGATGGAACATAATAAACTATAAATTATACTTATACACTTTCCATTAAGTTATACCTTAGCAACAAAATGGTACAGATGAGAAAGGTTTGTTTTATGACATCTTTTTATGAATAAGAGGTGAGTCAGTAGGTGTAGAAACTGTAGAAACAAATGATTAATTACCACCTACGTACTACCTCCCAGTTATTTTGAAAATTACAATAGTTCATCTCATACCTTAGATTTTTTTCTCATTCTAGAAAAAAGTCTTATCCTCTGATTTAAAGGAGACTAATACTCTAAAATTATTCTCAAGAAAAATGCCAAGCAATCCATTTGCAATTTCTCATTGCTTTTTAAATTTATATTTGAAATAAATTTACCTGCCCATTTAACACCTTGCCTTTCTATTATTCTAAAAATCAAGGTATATGACTGATCACTGTGTTGTAAAATAAATAAATTTGTGGGACCTATGATTTGACAGTAAGATTAATCTGTCAAGTAAATCTATCAGGATGAAATTTTTATGATGAATAAAAATGTGAAATAATATGATTAAATTATCATTTAAAAAGCATTACTTTGCTTAATTCTATTCACTGTTATTCTGTGTGATGAGTATATATCAACTCCATAACAGATTTGCTACCTGTTACAGTTCTGACCAAGGATAAGTCCTGCATCTGGGAAGGCACCACTAGGTCAAGGGGGCTGGAATTCCTATTAATCACCACAGCACCATGGCTGGAACTAATCTCAGCACCTAGTATAACTTAATTATATTTGCCATCAACTAAATTTTGACAACACCCTACATTTTTGTAGGCTATGGAGTTTGACAAAATGTATTTAATGTAAATATACCAAAGATATTTTATTGTTTGAACTTCTAATAATAGTTAAGAAGGTTGATCTCCAAAATAATAAAAGCTTCACCAATGATGTCATGTAGATTTTTATACCCATTATAATATTCCAAAATAAAAATGTTGCAAAATTATAAAAATGAAATCATAACTTTAACCAAATCTCAAAGACAAATATATTTTGGTTCTTTAACATTGAATTCTTCAGAAAATGTTGGACATGGTGATGCATGCTTGTAATCCCAGTACCTGGGAAGCTGAGACAGGAGTGTTGCAGGTTTATAGCCAACCTCAGTACTTAGGCCTTCTGCAACTTAATGAGACCCTGTTTCAAAACAGAGAATACAAAATAGGGCTGGGGATATATCTCAGAGGTAGAATGCCTCTGGGTTCTGCCGGGCATGGTGGCACACGCTTGTAATCCCCGCACTTGGAAGGCGGAGACAGGTGGATTGCACAGGTTCAAAGCCAGCCTTGCTGGTTTAAGACCCTGTTTCCAAATAAAAATATAAAAAATAGGTCTGGGAGTGTAGCCCGGAGGTAGAAGGGCTTCCAGCAACCCTGGTGCAAAAAGAATGCCTCTGGGTTCAATTCCCAGTATTGAAAAAAGAAAAATCTTCAGAAACAGAAAATAGACTGCATATGATTAGACCATGTGATATTTATACTAATCTAATATGATAGGTAGGAAGGTATTTTGTTTGTTTGTTTGTCTGTTTTAAAAACAATGAAATTGAACTTTTCAGCTCAAGGACATATGGACATTATGTGATAGAATGGCATAAAATGCATGTTTTCTGAATTCAGGACCAGGCATTTATGTTCTCTTGACTACATCTACCTTGCAGATTCACTAGTAATTCTATTATGAAAAACTGGTAAAATTTAGATGTATATAATTTCTATGTCTAGCTGACTTTTTTGTAGAAAATGATTCTTATCTCTATAATCACACACACACACACACACACACACACACACACACACACACATATATATATATATATTTTTTTTTGGGTGGTACTGGGGTTCCTGGAAACCCTTCTACCTCCGGGATACACTCCCAGACCTATTTTTATACTTTTTAAATTTGGAAACAGGGTCTCTTAAGCCAGAGCGGCTGGCTTCGAACCTGCGGGATCCTCCTGTCTCCACCTCCCAAGCGCGGGGATTACAAGCGTGGCCACCATGCCCGGCACACCATTATATTTTGATTTGCTCTTTAACTTTATTGGTACACTGACAATATACATCATAGTGAGGTTCTGTGTGTTCAAAATATAAATGCACACAGCTGTGTGCACACTTCCGTCCACATTCCATTCTCTGCCTCAGGTCGGTAGTAATGTATTCACAGATTGCTGTAGTATTATTTGAATTGTTCCCTATTATTCTTACTCTTTCCCTCTCTCTTCTCACTCCTAGTTCCATTCAACTATCTACAAATCTAAGTTTCATTTTTTAAAAAATTTTCTAAGCTTCTGCAAATAAAAGAAAATGTACTATCCTTGATTTTTTTTTTTTTTTTTCTGCGGGTCTGGGGATGGAACCCAGGGCCACTCGACCTCTGAGCTACACACCCTGCCCTATTTTTTATTCTTTATTTTGAAACAGGGTCTCACTGAGTTGCAGAGGGCCTCACTAAGTAGCTGAGGCTGTCCACGAACCACAATCCTCCTGTCTCGGCCTCCCCAATGCTGGGATTACAAGCCTGCTCCACCACGTCCGGCTATCCTTGAATTTTTTAGGGTGACTAATTTTAACATAATGTTATCTACTTCCACCCATTTCCCAACAAATGACATAATTGTATTATTTTTTTCTGGTTGAATAAAATTTCATGCTGTGTATATGCCACACTTTTTTAATCCATTCATTGTTCATGGTTACCTAGGTTCAATTTGCTCCTTAAAAATAATTCTCAATATTCCATCTCAACTTTTATTTGCTGGAAATTTTGGTCATTTTGATTTTGGTCACAACTACAAATTTCTTATTGATCAAATGGACTTTTATCATATATGAATAGTTGTATAAAATATGGAAATTAACACAGATATAGGTATTTCCATCCTGAAGTTATATTTACACTATTTCATGGGAGAATTTGCTTAAACTGATCATAAAAAATTATCCTAGCTTTTATCTGCCTGAATTAAACTTATTAGATGTGAGTGTGCTCAGAAGCAATTGGAGTTTCTCAGACATCTGAAAGATTATACTGATTTTCATCACACATAGCTACTTCATGTTGGGTTAGAAATTATTGAAATAAAATGTTCTTAGGAGTAGGTTTGAAGACAACAACCACAACTAACATAACCTAATTGTTTTTCTGCCTTGGGTCTGCTTTGGGCCGTTTGAATAATGGTTACAGAACTAAGATGATTTTAGATGCCTTATTTCTTACTCACAGGCTTAGTTGATGTATGCATCATGTCAATACGTGTTAATATTACTTTTCATGTAAACATGGAAAATAAAGCACGGGGATTTGAGAGAACATCAACTTTCTACTTTCTCTTCTGAAGTACTATGATTAAATATGACTTTCCTCATGTGGTCAAAGCCAGATGTGGTCAACCTTGATGACTGGGCGTTAGTGGAGGTGAAGCTGTTGATAAAGCAAAAGGGAATTCATGAGACAATGGCAAGGAGCCACGTGCACTGGCTGGCGGCAGGGTGAACTGAAGGGCTGGACTTGCAGCTTCTGTTCTTTGAGACATTCCAAACCTATGTGTCCTCACAGAGAGTGCTGCCTGCCATGGGAAATGACAGAGCATTAACTGACATACATAGTTTCTAATCAACTACTCTGAAGCAATCACACTGAAATCTAATCAAAAGTAAAAACCACATCTGGGATGGTCTTTTGATATATAGGGTGGCCCATAGACCCTAGGACTAATGAATTAACAAATATTTAATAATTCTATCTTTATTTTGTTTGTTGTTCTATTTCTGCTTTTGAAAAGTTTTAATTCTAGGTTTTGGAGAAGAGCAAAAACAAAAAAAAATCTTCAATGTCATCTTACTTAATCGTTTCTTATAAATGAATTAAAAGTAATGGAAGTACAAATACACCTTTTGTGCATCCTGTTTCATTCTCTAACTTCTGCTGTCATTTTTTCACATTTTTCAGCATGTTCTTTCTACTTAATATCTGGTTATCCTTATACCTCTGGGTTGAGTTAGAATGTCTGTAATTAACCCTAACTGCCTCATATACCTCGAGGCCAAATCCCAGAGAAGTTAGACTAAATTTTCACTCTTAAATATGACCTAGGTGTGAGTAAATCAAAATAGAGACCAGTTAAAAATAGTGTCTTCAATATTTCTTGAGATGTTTAATTTATAACGTGACACTTGATACAGGTTCTCCTGTCTTGTTCAGGTGCCTTTTTCCTTTGGTCTCCAGTATGCTTTCTTTTTTTTTTTTTTCTTTTTGTAGTACTGGGGATTAATCCAGAGACTTACTACATCTTAGCTACATCCTCAGCCCTATTTTATTTTTTATTTTGAAACAAGGTCTAACTAAATTGCTGAAGTTGGTTGTGAACCTGAAACCCTTTTACATCAGCTTCCCAATTACTGGGATTGCAGGCATGTACCACCACACCTAGCAGCCTTTTGGTTTTATTTCTATTTCATTCAGTGTTCATACCAGCTTCTTAGAGTTCCCTCTCTTCTTCTTAATACCAAACTGTGGGGCATCAAGATGCAGTCCTATAACTTTTGATGTTTTCAGTCACTTATTATAAAATGTCATCTATAGGCGGGTGTGGTGGCACACACTTGTAACCCCCGAGCTTGTGAGGCTAAGACAGGAGGATCATGCAGGTTCAAAGCCAGCCTCAGCTATTTAGTGAGGCTCTCAGCAACATAGTGAGACCCTGTTTCCAAATAATGTATAAAAAATAGGTCTGGGAGTATAGTCCAGAGGTAGAAAAGCCCCTGGGTTCCACCCCCAGTGCCAAAATATCTAGCATCTGGCTTTTAAATGCCACCTATAATCTAAAGAACAGGATGAGGCCCACTAAGGTTCTTCTTGGACGCAACTAAACTCAGACTCAAAATACCATCATAAACTGTATGTGGCATCAGTCTTCTCAGAAGATTATTGCAAAGTTTTAAAATCATCCCATATGAAAATATTTGACACAGTTCTTTTATTACTATATCTCTATAGGATTGGATGCAGAATTAGGACCTTAATGACTATCTAGTTAGTCATTAAGTAATTTTAAGGCCCTTATCCAGAAACTAGTTAATCCAAGTATTTCACAGCTAGCCTCCTCATCTTGCATTTTTCTACTGAAATTATGTTGGCTCTCTAAAACATGAGCTGACCATCTTCCAAAAGAGCACTTGATGATGAGGCTCATAATTTTTCTTCTTTTGTTTTTCTTTTACAAGATTATAATATCCCAGATCTTTTTACTAAATGAATATTCTACATTTTATCTCAGAAATATAGAAGAAAAATTTTAGTACTGTGCCTTTTGTATCATAATCATATCTATATTTTATCAATAGCCACACTTTATACATCGGTACAGTATTATACTCCTTCTGAACTTACAGTCTATTGATAACTTAGATATTGCTAGAGATTTTTACATGTAATGAGTGATTTGGGAGAACATCTGTGGTTGAAAAACCTCCATTGGGAGGCTTGTAAATTTACTTCTGCATTTGGGATACCAATGTTTACCTTTGAGAGAGCCTAAAACTTTGTTCTGAAAAAAAAAAGTTGCTTAAAATTCACATATTGCATATGGTAAAATTACACCGAGACGAAATCCACATGTATGCTTTATATACTAACAATGAATAGTCTCTTTAGCAATGAAAGATGGGTTAAATAATTGAATCATGTAATAGAATTGATTTTAAAAATGTAATTTGAAAGAGAATTAAAGATAGTGGGAGAGAGGAAGCACATTTTGGTTGTTCTGAGACTCAGAATTCAACCAGCAGTGAGATTTCCCTTACCAAAAGAAGAAAAACAGAATTCAACAGAATACTGATAATCAACACTTGGTGGAATTGGGGACAGCACAGAGAGCAGCTGACTAAAAAGAGTTTTATGAATCTCAATAGTCTGATTATATGAGACAAAATTGTTAAGGCAAATATATGTCTCCAGCACAGGACTAATTATAAAGGCCTTATTCAAAATAGACAGGAGAGGACACAAAGAGGAAGAAGATGCCAAGAAAACAAAATTACAAACTTGAGAATTCTGAAAACATAAGTATGAAGAACTTTGACAACTCAACAAGGAAAATCACTAATACTGAGCAGCAAAAAATACCAGAAGGATAATTCAGAATTTTGATTTTAAATATGATCAAAAGCCTCAAGATTAAATTATAGAAAATATACAGAAAGTGAAAGCAAAAATAATAGAGAAATTGAGGCCTTAAGTTAGAAGAGGCTATGAGAAAATTTAAGTAATCAGTAAATTAATTAAAGACCTCAATAGTAACTCTCTGGTAGACTAGACTACATGGAGATTAGAGTCTTTCTCTCTTGCGAGACAGCTCATTTAAAACCACACAGTCAACATTATAGAAAAAGATGCAACAACATGAACAGAATATCCAAGAAATATGGGATAATATAAAGACCTAATTTATGGATAATAGGCATTGAAGAAGATCTAGCAGCACAAAATAAGGGCATTAAAAATCTTTTCAGAATAATAATGTCAGAGAATTTTCCAAATATAAAACATGTTGGACAGTCATGTACAGGAGACATTTAGAACTTGAAAAAAAAAATTCAAGAACTTGATGCCAGCTAATAATCAAAATGACTAACATAGAGGCAAAAAAAATGTTTAAATGCATGGAGGATAAAAGAATAGGTGGCATTCAGGGAAAAAGAATAAAAATTATTTTAAACTTCTTGACCCAAGTCATGAATGTGAGGAGAGATAGGTATGATGTACTCCAATTCCTGAAAGAAAACAACTTCCAACCAATATTACTATGTCTAGCAATTTTGAATACCATTTGAAATTTATGAAAAAATAAAAACTTTCCAAGATAAGTATAAAATAGAAAAAATTATGACTACCAAACCAGCACTAGAAAAATATACTTAACAAAATAAAACACAAAAAAGAAAAAAAGTAATAAATACCAGAACCAGAAAAGAGGCAAATCCCATCTGATGCACAACTAAATAACAGATAAATGACACTATATCTAATAGAAAATGAAACTCAAGCTGGGTGTGGTGGCTCATGCTTGTAATCCCAGCACTTGGGAGGCTGAGACAGGAGGATTGCGCAGCTTCGAAGCCAGCCTCAGCTACTTAGTGAGGCTCTCAGCAACTTAGTGAGACCCTGTTTCCAAATAAAATATAAAATAGGTCTGGGAGTGTATCCCAGGGGTAGAAAGCCCCTGTCTTCCATCCCCAGTACTATAAAAAAAGAGAGAGAGAGAAGAAAGAAAGAAAGAAAGAAAGAAAGAAAGAAAGAAAGAAAGAAAGAAAATGAAACTCAAAGTAACAGAAACAAAATTTATATTTCATTAAATTTTGAATGCCAAAGGTATAAATTCTCCAGTTAAAAGGCATAGACTGGCAATGTGGATTAAAGAATATAATGAACTTTATGTTATTTACAAGAAACTCATATGAAAATATAGTCATAAGGTAAAGGTGAAAGCATGGAAAATCATATACCATGCAAAGGAGACTGAAAACCAACAGAGGTAACAAAGAAATCTTTTAAGCTTACCCTTATCAGAAGAGACAAAGAAGGTTACTCTTTCTAATAAAAGCAACAAGCCCCCCCCAAAAAAAAGAGATATTGCAAATAAATATTTATGCTCTAAATGTGGTAGTACCTACTTTTATAAAACAAATTCTTTAGGATATTAGGTCTTTTATAGACCCAAATAGAATAATATTGGGAGACTTAACACATCGTTCTTACTGCTAGATTGATCTTCCAGGCAAAAGATGAGTAAAGAGTCTTCAGACCTAAATAACACTATAAATCAAATGGATCTTATAGACACATACAGAATATTTTAACCAACAACAGCTGAATTCACATTCCCCTCTACTTCTCATGGAACCTACTCCAAAATAGAACACATTCTGGGCCACAAAGGAAGTGGAAGCACATTAAAAAATGCAATATAATTCCTTGCGTAATTTCTGATCATAATTGAATGAAAGAAATGAACAACAGAAGGACTAAAGAAATTACATAAATACATGGAGGTTGAATGATAGACTCTTTTGTGGTACTGGGGATGGAATCCAGGAGCATGCTACCTTCAAGCTACACACCCAGCCCTATTTTTTTAATCGTTTTACTTTGAAACAGGGTCCCACTGAGTTTCAAACAGCCTCACTAAGTAGTGGAGGCTGTTTGCAAACCACATTCCTCCTGTCTCAGCCTCCTAAACACTGTGATAACAAGACTTTCAATGAGGAGTAGATCATAGAAGAAATAAAGAAAAAATCTAAAGTTAAATGAAAATAGACATACAACATACCAAAATCTGAGATACTTTGAAAAATATTTTATGAGAAAAATTTATAGCAGTGTGCCCATTAAAGAAACACAGGAAGTCATCAAATAAATGACCTAATAACATACCTCAAGGACTTGAAAAACAGGAAGAAACTAATCCCAAAGTAATAGAAGTTAGGAAATAATTAAAACCAGAGCAGAAATACATGAAAAGGAGAACAACAATAACAATACAAAGGATCAACAAAACAAAAAGCTGGTTCTTTGAAAAAACTAACAAGATTAATAAGCCCTTAGACAATTCAAAACTGTTTTATTTTTCTTCCAGTATTTTATTTTTTTTATTTTTTATTGGTGCATTATATTCTTATATCATAAGGTGAATCATGTTGACAATGGCAAATATTCAAAGAGTACTTGGTGCCTTCCACCTCTTCTGCTTCCCCTTTTTCCCTCCCTCCTGATACTGAGTATCCAGGTTAACAATATTATATTTACATGTATATGCATATTCAAATGTAGCTTTTTCCATTAATAAACCCCAGCCTTCTTCCTTCCCTACCCTTCCTTTCTAGCTTTGCTGAGTTTTCCCCTCCATTATCTGGAGGGCCTCCAGTATGCCCAATACTCCCTAGCTTGAACATATTAGAGAAAACACTCTGTGCTTGGCTAATCTCACTTAACATAATGTTCTCCAGGTCTTTTCATCTTCTAGTGAATAACATGATTTTGTTCTTTATTGCTGAGTAGAATTCCATTGTGTGTATTTCCCATAATTTGGCAATACATTCATTTGTTGATGGAGACCTACGTTGGTTCCATATTTTAGCTATTGCAAATTGTGCTGCTATGAATATGGAAATACATATGTTACTGGAGTTCTCTGATTTCAACTCCTTTGGAAAGATACCCAGGAATGGTATAGCTGGATCATATGATGGATCCATTCCCAGTTTTCTAAGGAATCTCCACAGTGATCTCCATAGTGGCTGACTTAGTTTTCAGTCCCACCAACAGTATAAGAGTTCCTCTTTCCCCACATTCTTGCCAGCATTTGTTGTTACTTGACTTCTTTATTCTTGCCACTCTGATTGGGGTTAGATGAAATCTCAATGTAGTTTTGATTTGCATCTTCCTGATTGTTAATGATGTTGAACATTATTTTCTTGTATCTACTGATCATTTGTATCTCTTCTTTTGTGCAGTGTCTATTTAATTCAGTTGCTCATTTCTTAATTGGGTTGTTTTGCTAGTATAGTCTTTTAAACTCTTTGTATATTCTGCATATTAGCCCTCTAACTGAGTGGTAGCTGGTAAAGATCTCCCCTTACATAGGCTTTCTCTTTAGGTTCTTGTTGGTTTCCTTTGATGAGCAGAAAATTTTTAGTCTGATGACATCCCACTTGTTAATTCTTGTTTTAATTTTTGTGCTTTTGAGATCTTGTTGAGGAAGTTATTACCTGTGTGTATATGGTGGAGTGTTGAACCTATGCCTTCTTCTAATGGATTCACAGGTTCTGGCCTGATTTCTAGGTCTTTGATCCATCTTGAGTAGATTCCTGTGCTAGGTGAGAGGTAGGGATTTAGTTCCATTTTTCTACAGATGGATAGCTATTTCTCCCCACACCATTTGTTGAAAAGGGTCTCTCTAGGTAAATGAGAGTCTCAACTGTTTCTGTTTACTGAGGCTCTCCCTAAATGTGCAATTCTCCTCTCTCAGTCTCTAAAATACTGGGATTACAAGCATGAGTCACAGTGCCCACCTCCACAAATTTTTACAGAAGAAATATACCCAATACATTACAAGTTATCACAGGAAAATTAAAGAGATAGAATTATTCCAAACTCCTACTATAAGGCTGGTACCACCTTAATACCAAAAACTGAAAAAAGATTCCTCAAGAAAGGAAAATTATAGACAAATATTCTTAATGAATATAGATGCAAAAATTCTAAACAAAATACTAATGATACACATTCAAAATCATATTAAGAAAATTTTACACAATAATCAAATAGATTTCATTCTAGGGCTATAAGTTTTGTTCAAAATATGCAAATTAATACATGTCATTCACCACCTAAATGGAACTAGGGAAAAATAGATGCTGAAAAAGCATTTGACAAAATTCAGGACCCCATTTATGTTAAAAAAATTGCAGAAAATCAGAATATAAAAACTTGCCTGAATATCATTAAGTTAATATACAATAAACACAAAGATAACATCATATTAAATGGGAAAATCTGTGAGAATTCCCTTTAAAATAAAAAACAAGACAAGAATACTCAGTATCACCATTCGTTTTTAATATAGTAGTCTAGACACTTGCCAGAGAAAATAAGGCAAGAGGATGCTATAAAAAAATACTATCAGAAGAAATAGAAAAAAATGAAATATCTCTATTCACAAATAAAATAATTCTACATTTAGGAGACTAATAAACTCAACCAAAAGACCTCTAGAAGTGATATTTAATATACTAAACTGGCAGGATACAAATCCAGCTAAAAATGAATAGTTTTTCTATATGACAATCATTAATCTACTGGAAAAAATTCCATTCACAATAATATCAAATATAATAAAATATCTAGGAATAAATCTAATCAAAGAGATAAAAAGCCTCTATAATGAAAGCTATAAAATAATAAAGAAAAAAATTGAAGAATGTCTTAGAAGATGGAAAGATCCACCATGCTCTTAGATAGGCAGAATAAATATTTTCACAATGGCAATTCTCCCAAAAGGGAGCTACAGAGTCACACTTCACAGACCTAGAAAAATCTGTCCTAAATTTCATATAGATGCATTTTTGGTACTTGTAATACTGTAAACCTCCATTTTGGAACTATTTTTTTCAAACTATATTTTTTCCTAAATGTAATGTATTTATTCATTACTTTTATACTTTTACTAATGCATTATAGTCTCACATCATAATATAGTTCATAGTCATATTGACATACATGCATACAGAATTTGGTGACTTTTTTTCTGGCTCCTTTCCCATTCTTCTCTTCCCCATAAAGAATATTGAGATTGACAATGATATTCTCATTTATGTACCAAAATACATCTTCAGTAATAAGTTTACATATCATTTGTTTCTTTGTTGGTTTTGGTATCTGCATTTACAAATAAATATAGAATGAGTACTAAAACTAGATCATAATAGGAAGAAATTTTATAAATTTTAGACCTAATTTTATGGAATATATGAAATTGAGTATTTCATTGGTAGAGGACTTTTCTAGCCTGCACAATATCCTGGGCTTGATCCACAAGAAAGCAAACAAGGAAGGAAGGAAGGAAGGAAGGAAGGAAGGAAGGAAGGAAGGAAGGAAGGAAGGAACTTTGCTACTTGAGGCCACCATCAATATCAAATAATTATGTATCCAATAATAAAAATAATAAAAATACTCTTTTACTACATAATTTCAACTATTGGGTTTGTTTTTCTCTGACGTGAATACAGACTATTTTCCATTGAGGACAATGAAAGTAAATTGATTTAATATATTTCATGAATATGAGATTGGAATTAAAGTTAGAGTGATAATAAGGTCATTTAATTTTGAAGAACAGGCATTGTAGGAAGCTGTTTGTTTTGGTCAGGCCAAGCTGGGCCACCTCCATGAAAACCTACTAGAAACAAATTAAGATCAATAACCTAGAACCCAAGACTAGACTAAAGAGGAGATAATGATAGTAATAAACTAGGTTTTTTTTTTTTTTATTCCTATTCTTTCTCAGTTTCGTCAAATCTTATTAAAAGCCTCAATCCTATCTCTATTATGTTTGGGGGTTAGAAAAAATAATGGTTCCCTTCTCTAACACAAGTCAGTGTAGGAGTGTCAGAGGTTGTTTATGGTTCTAAGTGCCAGAAGAGTGTCACCATACTAGCAGTTTAGACAACATTAAGGTAATGCCATTCTAGTGAGATGAGAAGACCAAGGGAAATAATTGGAGTTTGATTTATTTTTCTAAATAAAATATAAGTAAGTTCCTGAGCAAATAACCGAGTATCTGTGTAGACAGTTTTTAAAATCCAGGCTGATATAGGCTTTCACAAAATAATGCACAAAATAATGTGGTATAAAACTGATACACAGATTCGTCCTATAAAAAAAGATTTGTAAGGCTCAAAGGCAAAAAGCCCACAATTTCTGTACCGTGCCTATTTAATTAAGACCAGAAGAGTGTCTTATGAAAATATTTTGTAACAGCACACTGTGCACTCTGCAAGCTGTGCCCTCAGCTGCTACTTCTTGCACTTTCTGTCTTGAGATCTATGATCTACAACCCTTTCATAACTTAGAGTATATATTCATTTCTATAAGAACTAAGATTTTCTCTGTGCCAGAATTACAGCTCCTTGACACTGAATATTTTCCATTATAGCACCTTCGAAATCACATACAAATTTCTCTTGGGAATAATTTGAAAAACCAAAGAGTGCCTCAAAATAAATAAGCAATGTTTAAAAATATGTATTTGATAATAAAATATACAGAAATTACCAATAACCATTTTAGTTCATACAATATAGTAGGAGGCTAAGAAGATACAAGTTTGAGGCTATCCTGAGCTACTTAATTGGACTTTAAATCAAAATAAAATAAAAAGAAAGAAAGAAATCTGAGTGTGTAGCTCAGTGAAAAAAAAAAAAAAAAAACACCGTCAGAGTCAATCCCTAGTACCATATACTTCCACAAAATTAAATTCAGGCTCATACCGTAAGACATTTTTAACTAAATATAAATAATTATAGTGAATGCATAAATATTCAAGGCATTGTATAAAAAAGTGGTATATGAGATTACCATTTTCCAAATGTCAAAATGTGAGTTTGCCAAAGTTCAGATCTAAAAATTATGTGTTAAATTAGAGAATAAAGGTAATATTAATAATTTTCCCACAAAATATGATAGTAGTCATATTAGTAGCATTTTGTTTTGTGAAAAAAATCACTCTAAACTTTAGTGGTAAAAATAGTAATCAAATATTTGAACTTAAATCCTTGGTTCTTTTGGATAATGGTTCTGGTCTGGCCTTAGCTGACTTTACCATAAGTGGGCCAACTGACTTAGATAGTTAAAATGCAGGGCTGGAATGAGTAGATGGGTAGAACATCTCCCTGTGTCTTCTCTTTCTCTATAAATCTTGCCTGGTCTGGTCCCATGGGGGGGAAAAAAAAAAGATTCCCAGCATCCAGAGAGGGTAAGCTTCACACAAAAGAACTTTTCACTTGTTATTGTGTCACTGGACAGAGAAAGCCACATGGTCAAAAAAATTCAGGGCAAGATGGGACACAGGCAAATATACAGTGAAGCAAATTTTGGTCAATAATTTCCAAACAACTGTTTTCATTTTACATGTTTAGTGTGGATATAATTCTTATCATTGGATAAAAAACAACCTGAGACAAAGATAATCTAAAGGTATTCTATTACAAACAAATGAATATAAAGCCTTTTCTTCATTTTTCCCTGTTTACATCAAAGGTTTTGTTTTTAATGTAATAACATCTCTGGGGTTATAATTTTAGCTGACATGATCCTCACACAACAATAACAACCCCTGATTCTTTAACCAAACAGAAAAACTGATGATTTATATTGTTTATATTTTTATTAAAACAAAGTTAACTAATATTAACTAATCACAATTAGTATAGCTTTTTAGATATTGTCTAAATAATGAACATCTTTTTTTTAGCATAAAGACTTAATCTACCCTAGTAGATCTAAGACTGTTTTTGAGCAAAATAAAAGGCAAAAGTAGTGATGGTGCTTACTACTAAGCAAAAGTTATGATGGTGACATACGTCTACAATTTAATACTAAAAATTATACTGTTATGGAGAAATTTCTCTGTTTCTTTCCAGCCATCTTTATCGTTGATGCTTCTGCTAACCTTTGCTTTAAGGAGACAGTATTATGAAACAGATAAACGCTATAAATGCGACCACAACTGCCAGAAAAAAAAAAAAAAATGAAGTAAGAAAGATGGAGAGAAAGTTTGAGGTATGTGGCCCATTTCCATTTGTAACCACCTACAAAGCTGGAAGACAGAGCTGCCAAGTCTACAGTAATGAGTAATATGGTTCACTCAGTGGCAAATAACGCTGGATCCTGGGATGGTACCATATGGGTTGATTGCTGTGATCCAATCAGAGTCTCTTAATTAATATAAGAAATTTTTGCCAGAGTGATGTGTGTAGCATTGTTTTTCAAGTTGTGCTTAGTTGTGGCTTGAGGGCTGGTATATAGAATGTATGCAACATGTTATTTTGAAGTTTAAGTTCTTTAAGAAAAATATTTAAGCAATGTATGAGGTATAATTTTGGCCCAAAGCCTGCAATTTTAAAACAAAACAAAATGGTCAAATAACTAATGTTAAATCCATATAACCGCACCTATAACTTATTTGGAAACTATACGTTTTATAATAGGTAGATTATTTAAAAATGGAGAATGTTTAATTACAAAACAGATATAATATAAATTTAATAAACTCACTGAAAGTCTCCCAGAGGATTTCTAAATGATAATTATGTTGCTTTGTCTCATTTCCAAATTATATATTACAGGAATATAAAAATCTTGGGGGTTATAAAGCACTTTTCCGTTTGACTTTCAAAGAAATATGCTCTATAGTAATTCAGGAAAATAATTGTGTTTGAAATAACTTTGGTTACTTTTCAAAGTTATCTAGATAATTAGTATTCAATAAGGTTCAGAATTCAGATATCTGTATTTTCCTGAACATTAATGTTAAATTTTATTGAGGTTCACACAAGAAAAATTTAAAAAGATTTAGCAAAACAAATTTAAATGCTTTCTGTGATGAGTTTGCATTTTATTTATTTATTTATTTATTTACTCATTTATTCATTTATTTGTTTATTTTCTTTTTTGGTGGTACTGGGGTTCCTGGAAGCGCTTCTACCTCTGGGCTACACTCCCAGACCTATTTTATACTTTTTTATTTGGAAACAGTGTCTCTTAAGCCAGAGTGGCTGGCTTCCATCCTTCAAGATCATCTTGTCTCTGCCTCCCAAGCACTGGGATTACAAGCCTGTGCCACCAGGCTCAGCGGAGTTTGCATTTTAAAGAGAATTTGATATCTCTTTTGTTTATCTTTATAATTCAATTCTTGATGCCTTTTGTAAGCTTTCAGTTCTTGCATAAAGCATAGAAAGAAGACATTGGATATTCTCTATTGCCTTTTATCCATAAAATACTGAAGCAATAGTATGTTTTTATAATTGTTTTATAGCATAATTTATATGAGGAAAATATTCTAAATGATCCTCCTTTATCACTTATTTGTATATGCTTACTAGGACACTTATATTTTGGGCCACAAAAAAATCTGATACAAATAGGATCAAATTTTCAGTGCTCGAGTTTTAAAGACAAAGACTAAATAATCTCATAAGAATACAAGTTATATTTCTGAAATTGCAGTTCAAGTTTACACACACACACACACACACACACACACACACACACACACACGAAACCTAATTAAAACTAGTATCCTAGACACAATAGTTTCCCAGTACACTTTTTAAATGAATTGATGTAATAAGATCAAATATGATAATAAATAAAAGTGAACAGAAAAAGAAAACTTGGAGTTTTCTATTGCTGGTATTTGGATGTTTTAAAAATATTCTCTAAGGGCTAGTAAATATAAAAAGCAGATTCACTAAGTTTCTAAGTCAGACCAAACAATTCATAATTCAGATTTTTGTATGTTTCATAGTAGAGTACAAGGAGTCCATATTCGAACATAATTACCATAAAGAGTATAAAGGAAAATTCTTGTTTTCTTGTCTTCATATTTTATTTTAGTTATTATTGTTGAGGCATAATATTTACATGTCTCTTCAGGATACAGAGTGGCAATTTAATATATGTCTACAATGTATAGTGATTAAGTTAGGCTAATAAGCATTTCAAACACTAGTTATTTCTTTGTGCAGGGAGTTTTCATACTCCTATAGTTATTAATTAATTAATTAATTTATTTATTTATTTTTTTGGTGGTACTGGGGTTCCTGGAAGCCCTTCTATCTCCGGGCTACACTCCCAGACCTATTTTTACATTTTTATTTGGAAACAGGGTCTCCTAAGTCAGCACGTGGGGCTGGCTTCGAACCTGCGCGATCCTCCTGTCTCAGCCTCCCAAGAGTGGGGATTACAAGCGTGCGCCACCACGCCCGGCTTAGTTATTTATTTTTTAATAAATTTTTATTTGTGCATTGTAGACATAGATACTAGTGGGATAAGAAATTTGTGTAGACATACATGCACTCATCACCCAATTTGCCCTTACCCAATCCGGATCCCATTCCCTCCCCACCCCTCCTTCCCATGCTTGGCTTAGTGACTGACTTTGATATATACATCACAGGCTTCAGTTTACCTCTTCCTCCCTTTTATCCCCTCAGATAGGTCACCTTAATCGCTCCTCTACAGGATCTCCTTCTTCAATGAAATTCCTCCCGTTTCCCATTTCTCCCTAGTCTTTTGCATATTAGATAAAGCATCTGATTTCTTAATTTTTGTGACATTTCTCTATATATGCCATAATTTTGCTCTCCTTTATGGCTGGGTAAAATTCCATTGTGTACATATCCCATAGTTTTGTAATCCACTCATCTGTTGATGGACACCTTGGCTGGTTCTATAGTTTGGCAATGGTGAACTGTGCAGCTATGAACCTAGTTACTCATGCATTAATTTGGCATCTTGGTTTTTATTCTTTTGGGTAGATACCCAGAGGTGGTATTGCTAGATCATATGATAAGTTCGTTTTCATTTTTCCCGAGGATATTTCATACAGTTTTCCAAAGTTGTTGCACTAATTTCCAATCCCACCAATAATGCATTAGAATTTCTACTTCTCCACAATTAAAGTTTCTTGGGGCTCTTGGGGCACCCTGAGATGGCATCCCTGCTCCGTGCCAGCCACAGAATGGTCCTTGGCTCATTGGCAGCACCATAGTCCACCTCACTGTGTGCCTCTGCAAGGCTTGTAATGGGGGCCACTTAACCATCCGCCTTGCCCTGGGTTGGCTGCACCAACAGGCTCTTTTACACATCGTGGCTGCTCACAACAAGTGACCCAGGGATGGCCACTTTGTGGAGCAGGTGGGCTCCTAGGACTCACTGCCCAATAGTCATGGAGAAGAGCTTGTTGCCCTCAACCTGGACAGGATACCGCATTGGATTGGCTTGGTGGCCCACATCCCAAAGCCCATGGAGAAGCTTCTGGGTCTTTCTGGCTTTTTCCCTATAGTTGTTTTGAAGTTTATCATAGATTGTTATCACCAATAGTTACTGTACTGTGCTATCGAAAACCAGACCTAATTCCTTCTATCTAACCACATTTTGGTGTCCCTTATCTAGCTTCTTTCTATGCCCCCTCTTTCCTGTTCTTCCTAGTCTCTAGTGACCACTATTCTATTCTGTTCTTTATGAGATCAATTTTTTAGTTCCCACAAATGAGTATATGAGGTATTCATCTTTGTATATTTGATATATTTCGCTCAATATAATGATATCCAGTTCCTTCCATGTTACTGCAAACCATTTATTTTTTGTTTATTTTTATATCATTTATTTTTTATGGTTGAGTAATATTCCATTGTGTATATATCCATGATGTTATTAATTCATCTCTTAATGGTAACTTTGGTTTATTGCACATTTTGGTTATTGTGAATAATGTTGCAGGAAACATGTGAGTGCAGGCATTTCATTGATAAAATAATTTCATTTTCTTTAGAATATTATTGAGTAGAATTGTTGGATCATAGGCAGTTATTTTTAGCTTTGTGAAGAAAATATTGTTTTTCATAATGGTTATACTAATTTACATTCCTATCACAATTTTGAGTTTCCTCTCTTGACATTCTTGCCAGCATTTTATTAGAAGTTTTGTTCTACCTTAAATATAACAATAAAATTAGAAATAAGGCTTCCGAGTATTTATTTCATTTTTAATTTTTATCTTAAAAATTTCAAACTCAGTAATAACATAGGAAGTCTAAACACATGATTCATAAGTTTATTGTTTCAACATTTTAAGTTCATTTTATACCTGATCTTTATTTTGATGTTTACAGTGTCAATTCAAGGCAAAGTTATCAAACATTTTTACATGAAATCAGAGGGAAATTTTATGTCTTTGTCATAGTAAAAGATTTCTCTTAAAAGTAACAAAAAAGTCAAAGCAAAACCAGCCATTTCTATGCATAAGTAAATAGCATAACATAAAGAATGTGGAAAGAAACAGTGTATATTGTGCTAATAAATACATGGTCAACAAAGAATTACTATCCAGAATATACTAAAAACTACAAATCATTTGAAAAAGAAAGGTAAATCAACCATAATGTTTGGTAACATGCATAAACTGTCATTTCAATGAATGACTCTTAATTGTAAAAAAATGTTTCAACCTCTTTTGTAATCAGGGAAATTCCAATTAAAACCACAAAGAAATACCACTTAACACCCACCAGATTGGCAAAATTTAACAAGTTCCAAAACACAAAGTTTTGGCAAGGATGTAGAATAACGGGAACGCATACAGAACAGATACAAAGTACAATACTGCAGACAGTTTTCAAAGTAATTTGGCATTATCTAAAAAGGCAGAGAATGTGAAGACCCAACAATTCATAACCCCACTCCTAGGACCATATCCTAGAGAAACATTGACTTGAATTTGTCAGAAGTCACTTAAATGAATGCTGAAGGTTTATAGCAGTGACCAAAAAAGAAAATGAACAAATGAAGAAAAAAATCAGAACTCTAACATGCTTTGAAAGGAATACAACATTAATATAGTGTGTTACCTTTGTAGGAAAAAAAAGGACGGACCAGAGCTACAAGTTACCAGTGTAGCCAAATCTCACAAACATTATGGAGCTTAACAAAAAGCCACTTGGAAAAGGATTAAGGTCATAAAGACAAAAGTTTCAGTTGTGCTATCATTACACAATTTGAGGGTGAAACAGACAGCCAGAGTGAAGTTTGATTTCTCAGGCTTATTGATGGTAAGAGTACATTTTATTAGCTTGTACATGTAAATATTGGCATTCATTTATTTTTTTAGAACTTAACAAATTTGAGAATATATATAAATCAATGTTCTAGCAGTTTCCTGTCTTGTTTTAATGGTTCATATTGATTAATTAATAACTTGGGATACTTTGAAGATCATCCTTGATAAAAGAGTAAGAAAAGGTTCAGCTATCAGCAATAATTAAAGAGAAGTCATATATTTATGTCTATTTTTTTCTTATGTGACTGTATTAGTTTGCATTCAGCCTGTAAAACAAGGCCTTACACACAATTTGAATAGAGAGAGACTGAATGTAGGGAAAGGTCCCCCGCATCTGTTAGAAGAATTGGGAGAGTGGAGGGATCTTCAGGGAACGAGAGAGTTTTGGAAGAAGCCAACAAGAATTGAACACAAATTTTGGGGGCTGCACTCTCAGAGCTGGTTCATCCTGCAGTGGTGTTCTAGTCCACCAGAAAGTTCTGATGTCGCATATCTGAAGATAAATCTTCAGGACACCATTGGAGATAATTACTGCTTGATTTCCCTAGTGATCTCTCTTAGATATTATAGAACAACAATTACATAAACGCCATTGCATTGGTTTTTCCCAGTGGCACTGATGAGGACATTTCACTGGAAATGGATATTTGTGCCTGGTCCCCAACCCATGGATCCAAGTGGCTGCCTCTGTGTAAATCTTCTTCTATATTTTCCATGAGCCATAGTCTACTCAGATTAGCTACGCATTCAAAAACTGTTCCAACACATGCTTATAAATAATTTCAGCTCTCAGGAAAGCAGTGTCTATATGGAAACTTGGCTCTTGTGCTCCAATATCCATTACCATGTGGAGACATCTTCCACCTTTCTGATTCTATCCCTTACCTTTTCGGAAAGGAAAAACTCACTAACTTGAGGGTTTTAATAGCAAACTCTAAACAAAACCAGACTGATGGCAGGCACATGAGTTGCATCTGCAAATCAGAGATTATACATGTTAAAAACAACTGATTCTCAAATGAACAATATCTGCCAAAGGTTAAATGATGCCAGTATAGTTTTAATCTTCTCATTAAGCATATTTAACTTATTTGACCAACTTGTTCTATCTTATGAATAAATAGACTTTAAAGATTTATCTTAAGAGATGGAGAAAACAACAGAATTCTAACTTCTAAATTTTCTTTAAAATAATTTGCATAGGTCATCTTTTCTAGCTTATAATGTTTATAAACATGTGTGAAGAGGATAGCGAGTATTAGATTTTTGTTAATAAAAATAATGATTATAAATACTTGGAAAATCAGTGTACTTGCTTAAAATCTCATAGATTCTTTTTTTTTTTTTTTGGTCCCAGTAGTATTCTACCTCTGAACTATACCAAAGCACCATTTTACATATACATACATATATATGTGTGTGTGTGACATGTATGTGTGTGTTTATTATATATATGCTTATTATATTTATTTATTATATATACATATATATAGGTTTTATATTTATATTTATTTATTTATTTATTTCACATTTTGAAACAGGGTCTACCTAAATTGCTGAGGAACTTGCTACATTGCTATGACTATCCTTGAATCTGCAATCTTCCTGTCTCATCATCCTATTTGCTGCGATTGCAGGTGTACACCACCATACCTGGCAAGATGTCGTAGCTTCTAAGTAGCAGAGCTTTGCCAGTCTGCCTAGACCCACACTAGGATATTGGTAAACCCCATGAGCCATGAACCTTTACCTTCCACCCTCTTCATTGTCTAGTTTACCCCTGCCTCATTCTGGGAAGCTGCCCAATTTGGCAGTCTCCTCTGACCTCATTCAGAAAAGCATTCCAAGCCAAAGTTTTGGGCTTAGAATTAACCCATGATCCCCCAGTAATTCAGCTGAGTAAACCTACAAACTCTTCCAGACCCAGAAACCTCTTTTCTAGAGTCTGAATAAATTTATGCATACCTTCTTAATTTTGAAAGCTTAAAAATGGAACAGAGCATCTGATAATTATTTACTCAGATGGAATTTTCTCCTATGCTTCCTGCCCTGCTCTGACCTCTGTGTTCCATGCCCCGACCTGCAAACTCTGGCCACAGTTTGCTCCTACCCCTCCAACCCTCTGAATATGAACTTGTTGCACTCTGCCCCTGAACATTCTTTGGCCAATTTCTTGGCTAGTCACTAATTTGGCCTGACCTCCAGGACTGAGTTTCTTGGCTTGAAATTTCTGGTAATTGTATTAACTCTGTTATTGCTAAAACAGGGAGTCATGTTCTGGGAAATCTCATTTGCTGTTTGAATGGCAACTGCCTAGTACATAACTTTTTTAGAGTACTCTATATAATGTTTTCTCTATCTCTTTGCGGTACTACGGATGGAAACCAGAGGGATTCTACCTCCAAGCCAAACATTATTGTTGCTTGGATTCTACCTCCAAACAACAATAATTTTTTATTTTGAAACAGGATCTCATTGAGCTGCAAAGGGCTGCACTAAGTAGCTAAGGCTAGCCGCGAACCACGATCCTCCTGTCTCAGCCTCCCAAATGCTGGGATTACAAGCATGTGCCACCATACCCAGCTAACTGTTTCATTTTTTTAAAATTTTGTTATTGGTGCATTGTATTCATACATATTAATGGGGTACAAGATGGTAGAGACATACATGCACACATCACCCAATTAGCCCTTACCCAATTCCTACCCCCTTACCTCCTTCTCCCTCCTTCTCATGTTCGGCTTAGTGATTGACTTTGATATGTTTGTTAAGGTATATCATGTGCATCCTAGATAATTTCCCTCTTCCTTCTTCCCATTCCTTTCGGTTAGGTCACCTTATTTGTTCACTTTAGTATCTCCTTCATATAGAGTTCCTCCTATGACCCATTTCTCCCTGCTTTCACATAATAGGGAGAACATCTGATTTCTTACTCTTTGTGACTGACTAATCTCACTTAGCATAATGTCCTCCAGTTGCGTCCATCTCTCTGTAGATGATGTGTGTTTTTCTTTATGACTGAATTTCTTAGTCTTTAAAAATCAGTGGAGCCAGGTGTGGTGGGACATGTTTGTAATCTCAGTACCTAGGAGGCTGAGACAGGAGTATCACAGATTCACAGCCAGCCTCAGCTACTTAGTGAGGCCCTCTGCAACTTAGTCAGAACCTGTTTCAAAATAAAGAATAAAGAAAGAGGGCTGGGGTGTACCTCCTGGATTCAATCCCTGGTATCACAAAATAAATAAATAAATAAATAAATAAATAAATAAATATGGTAGAAACCATTTTTATTGAGCATGGCATATGGGCAAGAAGAGCATGGGCATAGAGATTTCTGAGTATATTGAGAAACTGTTAACTAGCTATATATATGAACATTAACCAATGATATGGTCATATAACTCAGATTAAAACTAGAAAGGCCATAATTCAAAGAAGTCATGCTGGATTGATTCAAATAAAAGATATGAGTTATTATTTCAGTGAGCTCAATTGCACAGACTTTATTCATTTCACTTCAACATTCTCTGGGATTTTCTTGAGAAGCAGTTATATGACTTTCAGATAAACTTGGAACTAGGACTAGACACAGAATAGACAGTTTGAATCAAATTAAGTTATTCTTCAGATTGGTTATGGCATCCCAGAAATGTAGTGACTGAATGCTGAGATGTATGAAACCAACATCAGTGTAGTCACTGAAAATCAAAGTTGCCAAACAACTATTCCAAGCAAGCTGCTACCAGGGACCATGGGCCTGATGAACTATCTAGGAGAAGACATGGTCTTGGTCCCTGAAAATGAAGTAATAGAGGAAGTGACAATCTCTGGGTACTATTATGTGCCCATGAAGAGGATAGATGCAGTGTATCTGAAAATGATGCTTTGATTTGAATTCTGAAACATCCATCTTCTCCAGAGTATTTTAAATATGCTTCTGGAGAAAAAAGTTGCATACTTACATTTACTTAAGATAGAGAGAAGGGGCTATTTTTATTTCATATAATTTTCAATAATTAATAATGGCATAAAAATTTATTTTTTAGTTTATTTTCTGCTGAGATAAAATAACTTTCAAGTTTTCTTAGACTGGCACAGATCCTGTACCATAGGATCATATATAGTAAACAAAAAGATGATAATTCTAAGGATATGACAATCTTAAATCTAAAGAAAACATGTTTGGTTTATAGATGGCTCTGAAAAATATGTAAAAAACAAAAGTAAAATAAATAGTAGTGGCATATAATTCTTATAGTAGGCATTTTATTAGTAATAATGGACAGGGACATAAGAGTCAACAAATTAATTTGTATGCTGTGTTTTAGTCTTTGTGCCAAGAGGACTTTTCACAAATATATATATATATATATATATATATATATATATATATATATATATATATGTATGTATATATAATTTTTTTTCCTTTGCTGGTACTGGGATTTGTTACAAATGGTTTGGCTATCTAGCTTACATTCAGGGATGCTAATTAGTAGATGGTCCAAGGTAAAAATTGGTGTAAAATATTGTGGCAATATGTCTGTGTTATTGTACAGTATGCTAACATGTCAGTTTTTTCATGTATATTTCTTTTTTTTTTTTTGGTGGTGGTACTGGGGATGGAACCCAGGAGCCCTCTACCTCTGGGCTACACTCCCAGACCCATTTTATATTTTATTTGGAGACAGGGTCTCTTAAGCCAGCTGAGGTTGGCTTCGAACCTGCACGATCCTCCAGTCTCAGCCTCCCAAGCGCGGGGATTACAAGCGTGCGCCACCATGCCCGTCTTTCATGTATATTTCAAATGCTTTTGACATACCACTCAAAATAAGATGACGTTTTTAAGCAGTAAACCCAAATAACTAAGCTTGTGAATGTTGACTCAGCTACTCTGACAACAGGATTGACACAATGGGCATAGCAAAAACTTCAGGAACAGAAGGAAAAACAAGACCATCAACACCACACCTATTGATCCTCATGTTCCTGGGACTTTGTTCTTAGCTTATGAACTGACTATAAAGCACCCATCTCAACAACAGAAGCCAGTTTCTCTCTGTCTCCTTTAGATAAGTTATAATGAGAATGTTGATGTCTAGTCAGGCGGGGACAACACCCCTTGACAGCCAGAAGCAGCTGTAAAAGATGGATATTTGTCCTTCAGCAACCCTTAAGATTAAGGAATCAAAATCAAGGAAGGTGGAGGAGTGATGCAGGCTAGAGGAAATAAAAATATATGTAGACAGAAGACACAAGAAAGAATAAGGAAAATGTACATTTAATATGGAACCTTGTGACAAGACCTGTTAGACCAAAAAGTCTCTGAGGAATTTATAAGTGGCTCTGAGCACTATTGATAATCCTTAGGAAAGTATTAATCAAGGCAAAGGATCACACAAAAAGAAGAATCTCCTTGGGCACTGGCCAACAGAGCAATCTCCTCAAATTTGCTGGTTGTTCTTTAATAGTTTAAGAGGATACATGTTGTTAAGACAGTGCAGGTCAAGAACAGGAAGATCCTAAATCACCTGGTGAACATGGAACTGAAGTCATACATCCCTTTTGCCCACGCTTCATGAAAGTCCCTCGTAAAGGAAGGGTCCTGCACTCCCAAAGGGCTTCTTTAACTCTTTGGCCTGCATTCTCCCTTGAATGTATATTCTCTGCATTCCTAAATAAATCATTGTCTATGTCTCAAAAACAAACAAGCAACCAAATAAACAAATAAATAAATGACTCAGAGTCTTTCACATCACTTTGGGACAGAAAATGGTTAAAAGCAAAATCCCTGGTTCCAAATAATTTGGGGTTAAAAACAAAATCTCAGCTCTGCTCGGCATGGTAGAGCATACCTGTAATCTCTGTACTTGATAGGCTGAGACAAAAGAATCTCAGGTTCAAGGCTAATTTAGCGAGATTCTTTAAAAAAAAAGTAAAAATAAAATAATTAAAAGGTGAAAGAACTGGGGAATGTAGCTTTTAGTTATAATGTCTATAGGTTCAATACCCAGCATCACATACACACAAAAATAAACTTAGCTTCTCCACTTCTAGTTACATAATAGGCAACTTTGATTCATGTGGATTTCAGTTTCCTCTGAAGTTTAGTGGAGTTTTTAATACTATCTAATCTTGGGTTTGCTGTTAATATTGAATGTGAAACATTAACAATAGTGCCTATAAGAAAAAGTACTCAATGAAACTTAACTCTCAATATGAATAATTTTTCTTTATATTGGGAATATGGATTATAAAATGTATTTTTAAATGGATGCTCACTTTGTATTTAAGACTTGCTTCTGGCTGTTTTTTAAAAGGGATTAAATTAAATCCTAATGTTACAATAGTAGACTAGTACTTATAGATATGCTTTCAATTTGTGATGATGCAATTTTCATAATTACTATTACTCTGAACACTCTATGTTTGCTGAGAGATTTAGGATTTAAAGATAAGTCTCATTTTAAAAGGAGTTAAGCAACAGTAGGAATTAACACTGTCAATATATGTTTTGATCTCCAAGATTTGCTTTGCCCTCTTAGAAACCACAGGAAAACTTTTCCCCTTGAAGGCTTTGGTACAGGGCTTAATATTTGACAGCTAATAGATGAATGATTAGTGTCAAAATAGAAGACACAAAAAAGTCCTTGGAATCAACAGCAGACTTTAATGTCTGGCAATAATACATGACTAAATATTTTTGCTTGACCATAAATTCTCCAATAGAAAGGATGTTATCAGTCACTTTTATAGACTAGCAGGAAATTTGAGGGTATTTTTGAAAAATTATAAGGAAATTCCCAAGTCCTAATGTAACTTGAGGAGATAAGTATTAAGAGAAGGCTTGGATGAAGAGCAAGAAAGGAATCAAAATTCTGCAAAAGCAGCATGTAGACAAAATAAATATCAAGGAATGGCTTGTGGTTAAGACATTCTAGCAAAAAGTAGTCTAACAGAAGCACATTATGGGGTTATGAGATGATTAACGATTACATATATTGTCTTTCAAGTTATTTTTATAGAAAGTTTTTTTTCCTCCCGCAGATCAGTCCTCTCTTTAGTAATAGGGTACTGGGAAAGATTCTTGCACCAGTATCATTAGATGGAAAATTTTAAATTGTATTATTCTCTGTTGTCAAATAAAGCAAAGATAGGGCCGTAACTGATGACAAAAATATTTGTCCATTAATTTAAGAAACATTCGTTGAATTGTTAAATCCATAATAAACTTGCCACTTAGACTGTTTCTCACATATTTAAGTTATTGTTTTTACTATACATAAAGGGATGACAAAGATGATAAAGCGACTCATATTCTTTCCAAATAACTTGCTCATTATGTAATTTTTTACCCGAAGACTAAATATAAAATTATTGAGAGAACTGCAAAGTTTATTGAAGATGAGGTACACAGGAATAAGCCACTTTGATTAAAATTATGTATAGATACTCTATGAGCAAATAATGGATTTTCAAAGGTAATGGAACAACAGCAATGAGATCTTATGGTAATTATTTCTTATTTAATTAAAGTTTATTGAGGTATAAATAATATACAACAACATGCATACATTTACATGAGTAGTTAGGTAAGACTTCACGAATGCACATACCTGTGTTCCTGCAGATAAAATCATGATAGAGAACATTCCCATTACTTCAAAAGATTCATTTGTCTCCTATTCAATCTCTTGTCCCCACATTGTGCTCTCTGCAAATACTTACCTGCTTCTTGTCTATAGGGATTAGGTTTTCCTCTAATAAAATTGACAGTTCTATATGCATATGTCTATGAATTAACAGAAAATGAGTACTGCTGTATGCCAATTTAAATATTTGATTAAGAATTTTTATTTCAAAAGTATTACACAATGAATTTATTGTAATACTAGTATTGCAGTGCATGGTAGCCAGTTTCTTCCTTTGAGATATAGATTACTGCCCCTCCCTCCATGCTTCTCTTCATATTATGGGTTCAAGTTTAGCCATTTAAAATGCATGAGTGAGATAATCATAGTATAGTAAAGCAAGAAACATTAAAGCCAAGAGATTCAAAATGTAGACAAAGAAGCTGAGGTTCAGGTCATTTTACTCCATCATAAAAAATAACAAAATGATGTCATTTGTAGGAAAATGGATGGAATTAGAGAATATTATGTTAAATGAGATCCGCCAGACTTAGAAAGTAAAGAATTGCATGTTTGCCCTCATATGTAGGAGCAGAGAGAATATAGGAAACAGAAGGAACTTCAGATAAATGAGAAGAGAGACCAGTAGAAGAGTAGGAGGGGATTGAGGGAAAGAGAAGGAGGAGAGGGAAAAGGAGGCTTAACAGTTTAAATAATGTTCTAATATCCATATATCCAAGTATCATCACCAATCTCACTATCATGAATGGAGTTGGGGTGGGGTGAATGGAGTTGGGTGCTTAGAGAATCACACCAAGTGTTATGTGAATACATGTTTCTATCACTTTGAACCTCACTATGATATATAATTACAATTCACCACTAAAAGTACATTAAAATAAAAAAATCCTAAGACCACTCAGAAGGTAAGATAATGAGAGAATTGACTTCAATAACAGTCTATAACTGACTTATTGATTTAATGAAAATACATAAACTGATAATTCATATTGTAGTCAAACACTTGCTTTAGTCATACTCTAAGATCATGGCTTTTATAGGAATCTAAGAATATATTTTTATTCTTTCCTAATGTCCTATTTGCAATCATTTGAGTAAAAGAAAGGTTTTAACTGGTTTAGCTAATTAATCAGAGCCAGGCTTTCATTAAGGTTTGATTCTTTAAAATTAGACACCACTGTGACTCTAAAGTAACTAGGGTTTATTCGTCATATCACTTCTAGTATTCTGTATGCGAGCTTTGGTTGAATTTAAGAAATATTTGAAAATAACTGTAGAGCTAGGCATGCTGGTGCACATATGTAATCTCAGTGCTCTGGAGGCTGAGACAGGATGATCCCAGGTTCTGGACCAGCCTCAGCAACTTAGCTAAAGCCCAGGGCAACTTAGCAAGACCCTAATGCAAATAAATAAATAAATAAATAAATAAATAAATAAATACACAATAAATAAATGAATAAACAAATAAAAGCTGGGGGTTATAATAGGGGTAGAATGTCCCAGGTTTAATCCCCTGTACCCACTCCCCAACACACTCTGTGTGTGTTTATAGAAAACTTTGTTTTTATGAAAAACTTAAAACAACAGGCACTTTCATATGTTTTGAATATTGTTTCTTTTTGGGTGATATTATTAAAGTGAAACTGTGGATGATAGGCATGCTCTTCCTGAGATCAGAGTACAGCAGTCGATTTGTGCCTAGAACCTAATTCTGACTTCTGATATCAGACTTCAAGTTACAGAGCTCAAGTAGTAGTCCAAGTTTAAGCTCTCCGTCTCTCCCTTCTCCCCAACTCTCCGTCCCCACTCATTAATGACCCAGATTTCTTTCCTCTTTACACACCTATTTAGCAGCAAGTTGTTCTTATGCTATTCATACATAATATAAGCAGGTTTAAAGAAGAGTTCATGAGTAACAGACTCAATTCTGACCATGCTCATATGATTTTCCTGTTTCTTTCTGTAACAGGCCTTTAATATTTAGACTGAAATTTCTAACCAAATACAGCATGCATTTATGTTTCTAAAGTGCACAAGTTATCTGTGGGTCAGCATGATCCATTTATGATTCAAGAAATAAAAAGACTTGGGCAAAAGGTCAAGGAATGATACGAGCAGCCCCGGTTCTCAGTCCTCACTTCTCCAGGGATTAGAGACTTCTCTCCCCACTTGGGTTTTCTCCAGTTCTACTGAGTCCTGGTCATAATTCATTGAAGCACCAAAAAGGAATTTCCCTCTGACCTTATCCAGAAACTATTTGAAGCTTCCAACTTTGTGTCTGGCTCTGAAATAAATCTTTAAGATATTTTGTTTGTTTTTACTCTTGTTGCTTCTTTTCATCTCTTTCACTTATTTAAGGGGCTGAGAATTCTCTAACAGATGTATTGAAGCTGACTGTAAACAAAATTTTGATTTAAATATAGTTTTCAACAGAAGCATTGTTTGGTATGCCCATTGCAGCCAATATATTTAAAAATTTCTTATTTTTTTCTTTTTAGGGCATAGACATGCCCAAAAGGTTTTCTTCTTGGAAATATATCGAATCTTTCCTAAATGTTCAACATCTTCAAGGTTTCTTATTTTTCTGCTTAATCTCTCATATGATTTTTTGTTTGTTTGTTTTTTGTTTTTTGTTTTTGGTACTGAAGGATGAATCCAGGGACATTCTAACTGTGATCTGCACACCCAGCCCTTTTTAATTTTTATTTTGAGACAGGATTTAGCTAAGCTGCTGAGGGTGGCTTCAAACCTGCACTACTTCTGTCTTGAAAGTACTGGCATTACAGGCATGTGCGACCATGCCTGGCTGATTTTTAAAATATATTTATGCTTATAACTCACAATTTTTATACTCTACTACTATTGTAGTAATTTTATATTTATTTAATTCTTAAAAGTTATTTCTCAATATTAAGTTATTTTTAATCAAGTTTCTACAAACTAATATCTTTTTTTAAATGTTTTCTGCCAGATATAGTTTTCATACAGGAAAATAATTGATGCAACACTTATTCATCTTTAAATGCTCCAATTAATGAATAGTAATTAAAAACTTGGCTGTCTTTTAATTTTCAATGACGCAAATCAATTGTTTAAAGAATACTAATAATCCTCTATCTTTTAAATAGTAAATTTTAAAATTTCATTTTATTTTCAAAAAGTTATACAAACTAAAACATTTGGGACAATATTAACTAATAGTAGGTGAAAAACATGTATTATTGACTTTGGCAGAAATGTTATTAACATTATACCAGTGAGAACAAATTTTAAAGTGATTTTTGTATAAATAAATATACATACATGTACATATAAGTAATGATATAGATACAAGCATACATAAATACATACATATATAATTATATATACATTTCTTATGGAAATCAGTTTAAACATATATGTGTATATACATATAAATAGTAGTTATGTAAATCAATTTTAAAATGTCTAGTTCCTTTCACCTTTCAGTAATAGAAGAGTAGAGTTATGGTCTCCTTCATGTTCTGTATGCACAGGGGCTGATGTGGATAATTAGCTGTGAGTAAATTTTCAAGTGAGCAAAGTAACTCCATTCCAGGACTCTTCTCTCGAACTCTCTCTGAAATGGTAATAGATACATCACATAATTTTATGGGGTTTCTATAATACTAAAGCAGTTTCAGTTTCAAATGCTAAATCAATACATTAAAAACTTTTTCTGTGGAATGGTATAGGGAACCAGCATCCTTCGTGGAAGCAAAAAAAAGAAAAAAAAAAGAAAAAAGAAATCATATAAGGGAGACTAAGATGTTGACATTTAGAAGTCATTTATTACTGAGCTTTGCTTAACCTTTACTGACTGGTATTGTTCTTTTCATATAATATTAGATTAATATCACAGTATATCAAGACATATTTTTACTGACATAATTTGATTCATGTTGATATATTCCCTACTGTTAAATGCCTTCCCCAAATTCATTAGCCTTTAAATAATTTGATTGTCATTTCTTTTGAAAATATTACTTTACTGTAAGAGGCTATGAGATTTGGAAATAAACAAAGGTTAAAATATTGCTCAACAAAGGAGCTTGAAAGAATACTGAACTTATTTGCAAAAACATTATCTCGATATTATATAATGTATATGTATATACACTCTTTTAATTTTGCTTTAAGGGATGTGTATGGTGGTACACACCTCTAATTCCTGTACTTATGAGGCTGAGATCTGAGGACAGTCTCAGCAATTTAGCAAGACCGTATTTCTAAAAATAAAAAAAAAAGGGCTGAAGTATAGTACAGTGCTCCTGAGTTCAATCCACAACACCTATATATAAATATATAGTTTATATGTTAAATATTATATATAATATATACACACATATAATTTACTCTCTGAATTTAGATTTTAGAATTTTTGTTTGCTGGCATACAGAAAAGCTTCTGATTTTTATTATTTTTTTATTTTTTTGGTGGTAATGCGGATGGAACCCAGGGGCATTCTACCTCAGAGCTACACCTCCAGGTCTATTTTTTATTCTTTCTTTTGAAACAAGGTCTTACTGAGTTGCAAAGGCTCTTACTACATAGCTGAGGCTGTCTGCGAACCGTGATCCTCCTGTCTCAGCCTCTTGAATGCTGGTTACAAACATGTGCCACCATGCCTGGATTTCTGATTTTTTAAAATTGATTTTTTATCCAGACACTTTGCTGAATTTTGTTATTATTTCTCTAAGCTTTTTGGTTAAGGTTTTTGGGTCTTCTAGCTTCATGTCATCTATAAATACTGATAGTTTTAGTTCTTCTTTTCCTATTTGTATTCCTTTGATTTCCTTCCCTTGCCTTATTGCTCTGGCTAGAATCGCAAGTAAAAAAATCTACTAAAAAGAAATGACAGTGATATCCTCATCTTGTTACTGTTTTTAGGGACAATTCTCACAGTTTTTCCCAAATTAATATGATGTTGGCTGTGATCCTATTATTTATTGTCTTCATGATGTTGAGGTATGTTCCTTCTATTCCAATTCTCTGCAATTTTTTTTTTTAGCATAAGTGGGTGCTGGATTTTGTCAAATGCTTTTTCAATGTCTATTGAAATGTTCATGTGATCTTTGTCTTTGGTTCTGTTTGTGTGATGTAGTTTTGAATGTGTGTTGTTGTTGTTGTTTGTTTTTTGCATTACTGGAGATGGAACCCAGGGGCATTCTACCTCCGAGTGACACCCACAGCCCTATATTTTATTCTTTATTTTGAAACAGGCTCTCGCTAAGTTGCTGAGAGCCTCATTAAATAACTGAGGCTGGCATCGAACCTGCACAACCCTCCTGTCTCAGCCTCCCAAGTACTGGGATTAGAAGCATGCCCACCACGCCAGGTTTGTGTTGTTAGTATATTATTTAGCAGTTTTGTGCCAAAGTTCATCAGTGATATGGGCCTGTAGTTTTCTTTCCTTGAACTGTCTTTATTTGATTTTAGTGATTGATGTTGGCTTCATAGAATGTATTTGGAAGAGTTCCATTTCTTTGTATTTCACAAATTGTTGTTTTGAAAAAAAATAGTTCTATTTTAATTTTTCTAAGTTTATGATGGAAACCTAGTTTGCTGTCCACGCATTCCCACCTGCTCCGTTAGTAGCAGAATTTCCCTTTCCTTTTGAGGTCTACTCTATTTCTCATTGGTACTAACCCTATTCAATCTTTCTTTTATTTTGTAATGCTAAGTTCATGACTGAGGCTTTAGCAGGACACAAATGTTAGAATGTTGGGCAGGCCAACAGAAGAACACAAAGTTCTTCTTGAGGTTTTCAATTATAAAAGAAAATCTTACTTTTTCTTCTGAAACTGTTAAGCAGTGAAGAACAAAGTTTAATGATACATACTGACATGACAACTTGCCCATGCTGAATGAAAACTTGAAGCAAAAGGGGAAAAAAAAGATTTGTATTGAAACCATTGAAGTATTTATAAATAAGAAAAATAGTGGAGAGATTCAGAGTTTTTACAACATCAGTTAAATGATAAGAAAGATCTATACATTTAACTACTGCTGTCTGATCTTCCAAGTTAATGGAAGCAACTAATCAATTGTTACTTCATGAACACAAATTAAATTTTTGGTGGTAGAGCACTAATCTTTTTTTTGTGTGTGTGTGTGGGGGGGAGTCTGGGGATGGAACCCAGGGGCATTCTACCGCTCAGTGAGCACTAGTCTTGTTGAGATAAATTTAATCTTTTACTGTGGAAAAGATCTAGTATATTTTTATTATCATGCTGATTACTATACTTTATTTTCTATTAATGAGAAAATGGGCAATCTTTTTTATTGCATTGAAGCGAAGAGATCAAAAAAGGAAGATTGAAATAAAGTGGTAGTTTGGGTGAAACAAAGAAAATAGAAATCAATTTCTTTCAAGAAAATAAAATTTTAGTAGAGTGTAATTGGAAACTAGTTTGACATATACCTTTCATTTCTGTTGCATTTATCTTTGTTTTTGAGATATGATTATACCATGATCTATATGCTTACACTCTTGAAATTTGGAGCTGTCATTAATTAAATCAATAAGAAATTCACTTTAGAATTTCATTTCCTCCATATATCATATTTCTAATATGTTGCAAACTCTCCAAACTGTATTCTTCCACATAAGCAATGCTCAGGAGATTTAACCAATGAACTGGAATATCCCATACCTATTCAAAGGAGTGTTGTATTTCACCTCTAGGTTTAGAAATGTGAGATTATTTAATAGGTACAATTGTTCTATGCATCCTCATGAATGTGAATTTTACATTATTATACATTACTTTAAAACATTATTAGCATATCTAACATTTTATTAAGATTGTTTCAGTATGAAGCCAAGTAGTGGCTTTATTTTATTATTATTAAGGTGTTTCATTTATTAAAGTTTCTCAAGTAACAATAAATAGATGTCAGGCTAATTTCCTCTCTTATTGTTTTCCAAAAAGCACCTAAAATATTGCTATCCTCTAAATTTTGCTTTAAAGTATTTCTAAATAAGGATTCATTATGTGAACATCAACCACTTACATAAGCACTTTTTAACCTTGTATGGGTATACTTCTCTAAGTTTTCTTAATGCTAAGGAAGCAGGAAATTATTTCAGTAATTCACGATGGCATTAAATATATCTATGGAACACTCCCCAAAGTTCATTTCCAATTAAGATTCTTTAGGAGCTAGATAATTGAACATAAGCTCATAGCATGGACTTTTTCCAAGTACTAACAATAGTTACATTAGTGAGTTATTTAGTTACATAGTAACTAAAGCACCATAGTATTTCCATAACATTTTAATAATACATCCAAATATTTCTAAAGTTCTTAGCCAAATGCATGGCAAAAATATCCACAAATCTTATATAATGGCCTTTGTGAAATAGCACTCTTTCTTTTCTTTCAAAGTTTCTATTGTGTTTTGTGCTGGTGTTTTACTTCATCTTAAAATCTGATTTTGTTTCAATGTAGGTAAACCAAATAAATTAAAACAATAAAAGAGAATGAATTGGTGATTATAAAATTGAAAAAAAATATTTTCTGAGTTAAAGACATTTTCTTGAATGGGCTTTATAGCTAAGTAGATACAAGAAAGGTATTTAACAAACTCATGATAAATCAATAAAAATTATCTACTTGTAAAGACAGAGATAAATAGCTTTAAAATGAAAAACAGAAACTTGAGAACTTGTTCAACAATCTGAAACAGTTTAATATATGTGCAGTTGAAACACTAGAAAAAGAGAATTGAGGGAAAACATTTTTAAGTTAGGGTTAATATTCTCCAATTCTGATGGTAGACAGACTTTTGTACATACAAGGTACTTGATGGAAATCTAGCCCAGAAAAGGAAAGTGAGGCACGTCTTAGAGAAAGACTGAAAGCCAAAGCAAAAGATGACATCTCAGAAACAAAAGAGAACATTAAAATTTCTAGTAATAGCTAACCTCTCATCAGACTCTGGGAAAGCAAGAAAGTACCGTAACATCTGAAGTAGTAAATATCTGGATAAATAAAAAGAGATTATGCATAAAATTTTATATGTATACACATATATACGTTTGTATGTATATAAATTCGGTGGGACATATTTAACATAAAGAAGAGGGGATACGATTTTGCAATTTTTTAAGATTTTATGCAAATTTGTAAATTATTTAAAAAGTAGAAAAGTTAAAGTTGTACATAGTTATTTCTGTATCAATTATGACAAAAGGATATCAATCTATATTTAGGGTATCCAAAACATTCTGCTGGAGGTCTTCTATTGGTAAACAAATTCATAAAAGTAGCTAGTTACAATATCAACTTAAAAAAATCAATAGCTTCTCTAAACACCAACCAAAAATCCGCTTAAAGGGAAATCTGAAAAATAATTTCATTAACAATAGCCTCAAACACACACACACACACACACACACACACACACACACACACACACATGCACAAATACACACAATCTTAGGGATAAATCTAACCAACAGACAAAATACCTTAACAATGAAAATCTCAGCTCAGGTGTGGCCTGATCCACATTGCCTTTATTCAAGATTACAGATGGTATTTCCCACCTGGAACAATGACAGATACCATATTACAGGCACAAGGGGAGCATGTCTCTTTCACTACCACATTATGGAACAAAGCTTGTCAGATGACCATACTTGAGTTTCACTGCATGAACTATATAACCCTCCAGCAGGAAGAGACTCTGAGTATTTATTAAATATGACTAATGCACAAAACTTAGAGAAAATTAATGGTGAAAATGATATTTAACCAGATATTTGACCACAGGTTTAAATTTTTTTTTTTTGGTTGTACTGGGGTTCCTGGAAGCCCTTCTACCTCCGGGCTACACTCCCAGACCTATTTTTACATTTTTATTTGGAAACAGGGTCTCCTAAACCAGCGCGCGCGGCTGGCTTCGAACCTGCGCGATCCTCCTGTCTCTGCCTCCCAAGCGTGGGGATTACAAGCGTGCGCCACCACGCCCGGCTAATTTTTAATATAATAAATTCTATAAGAATATGAGAAATTTCAATACATTTTAGATAAAAACACCTAAAATTTAAAAGTGAAGCTCTATTACCTTGTATTATTACTTTACTTAGATAATATGTGAATTATAGTCAAATTATTTGCACACAAATAATAGATTTAGCAGTGATTTTCTTCTTTCTTTTAAAAGTCTAAGTTCTTAATATAAGTAAAGTCATCATCCATGTTTTACTTTCCTAAATTCATAATCTCCAAAGAGCAAATGTTATTATAAAAGACATAATTTATAAAATTAACTTATTATTTTTTAAGTTTATAATTATTTTATTATTTTATAATTTATTATTTTATAAATTATTAAGTAATTATTTTTGGCTCAGGATGGCCTCAAACCTTCAAGCCTCCTGTCTCAGCATCCCAGTACTGGTTTTACAGACATGTTCCAACCTATGCAGGTTTTTAAATAACTCTTCACAACTATATAACAGTCTTTATGAACTTCGTGAAAAATGCCGAACTCCACAGAATATTGTGATTTTTTAATCCTAATTTATTTTATTGATGTTACTGACTACCTATAATGTTAGACATTCACATATGATTTACACATGTTCATAAATTGATTGGCTCTCTGAGTACTTCTTATATGTGTTTACTTTTTATGATGATTTATTGATGACTTTTCATCCCCAAGTCTATGGAATCAGTGGCTATCTTTTTAAATAAATGGAACTATAGTAGACTATAGTTCAAACAGTATCTGTACATAAAATAATGCCAGAAAGACACTAGCCTATGTTGACCTAAAAATGTCAATGTTGTTTCATTGTATGAGATTAGTTTTGTGCTATACATTCAGCATTGATTTTAGCTAAACTATTAAATAATTATAGATGGCATCATACTGTTGGAAGACATGCAATTTCATGTTCCCAACTTAGCTCTCAAAGGAGTAGTTGTGCAGATGTCAAATTAGTGTGGCTTCAAACACATAAAATGGCCTGGAGTAATCAATTAGCTGTTTCTTCTAGTGTTAACTATTAGGAAAAGTGAGAACTTTCATAAAAATATTTTAGGTTTCTAAGTAAAATTTGATTGAAACAAGCAGTACATTTAAATTAAATTGTCTCAGTAAACCGAATGGAATTTAATGGAATGAATTTAATAGTGAATATAGGTTGAGGTGCAGCGCAGAGCAGAGATTCTTTTGAGCCAGCATAGGAGGATAATACATGTCATAGCAAACCATTCATTGAAACTTTGCATGTAATTATATTCCTCCAGGAAAAAGAACGACATAGTGTCATAATGCCTGCAATAGCATACGATGCCAAGCTCACATTTTTATGTAATGGAGTTAAAGTGCTTTGTAGATAGAACATAACTATCACAGTCCTTCTCACAAAGGTGGGCTGGGCGGTATTTGATGATAGCTACTACTGTGCTTGTCTGGGCTAAGTTAATAATTTAGATTTAGCTTGTTGAGTCCTATTCTTCTCTTTTATAACCAAAGCTTGTTTTCCATACAGAAGTGGGTCCTGTGCTTTTGAGACAAAGAAAAGGCTCTTGAGAAAAGATTATTGGGTCAGGCTACAGTGCTGAAAGTTTTATAAATCTATTTGGAATCAAACAAACATACCCTCCTTAATCCATTTCCATCATCAATAATAATGTTTTTTTAAATTTTTCCAACAAAAAAAATGAAAGAAGTTTAAACTCATAATTTATTTTGCTTGCTTGTTGTGAAGTTTCATTTTTATTATACTTAAAAACAAATTTTTATGATTTTACCCTCTCCCTGCCTCTTGTTTTTATTTTTTTTAATAAATAAATATTCCAGGGGAGTTTTCCTGCAGAATGGATGGAATTGTAAATGATATTATTTCCAATGTAGAATGGGGTCTCTCTGGACAGTCTCTACTTTCTTGTATAATTGACTAGATATAAATAAAAAATAGTGTTATTTCTTGCAAGGCTAAGAGAAAAGGCTATTTGAAATTTTACCAATGTTTTCAGGGCTCTTGTAAAAAGATCTGAATTTAATAAGCTGAAAGTCTAAATCTGGGCTCTTTAACATATGTGCTTCAGTACCTCTGCTGGATGTCACATATGTTGGCCAAGTAAGTACATTGTTGTAAGACATTAAAGAAGTTTGATTTTTTACTTATTCTATAAATCAAACTTCAGTGAAAGATCATCAGTACATTTTTCATAGTGCAACATATAAATACAATTGCATAATACATGTTTTAACGAAATTCCTGAGCTTAAAATTTAAATGATATGAGAAATATAGAAGTAATTAATGAAGACTATAACCTACAGAATATACCATATATAATGATTATTTAATAAAATAGAAACTACTATATTTAAACCAGCTGTGTTGGTATGGAGTATATACTATCACCCAATGGTTAACAATAATCCTGAATTTATATTCATCTCAAGTATAATTGTTGAGTGCCTACTGATATTAGTTTTTGTTGGCCACTGTGTAAATAAAATGTTTTATAAGTGTTATTGGTAGATTTATTTTTTTTGGTTTTTTAAGAAATTACCTTGTCAAAAAGAAGTACCATAACTTATAAAGAAGAAAATAAGATTATTCATGCAACCTACAGGATAATGAGCATAAAATGAGCAAGTGATAATATTCTGTTCTAATACTACCAGAAACTCATTTAATTGTATTTCAAAAGATTATTCATCGGTGTTATAGAAATGTGAAAAAATATTAAAAATACTGCAGTGTAGAAAGAATGGTAATTTCAAGCTTAGAACAACTATAATCTCATTAACTATAAAATGCTGCTTTGAATGTGACTTATAATTTTTTTTTTTTTTTTTTTTTGTGGCACTGGAGTTCCTGGAAACCCTTTTCTGGGCTACACTCCCAGACCTATTATATTTTTTTTATTTGGAAACAGGGTCTCTTAAGCCAGCACGGCTGACTTTGAACCTGCGTGATCCTCCTGTCTCCGCCTCCCAAGCACGGGGATTACAAGCATGTGCCACCACGCCCGGCTAATTTTTTTTAATCATATGAAAAATAAATTATTTTTGAAATGCACTTATCTTTGTGAAAATGGCAGTGCACAGTTAAGTCACTATAACCTAAATTTGTACAAATCCTAAATCTGTATAAAACTTATTCTGCTTATATTTTTATAAAATTTCATAAAATTAAAGTAATAAAAGTCTTTACTTAATATGCATAGATATTGCTATTTAATGGCATATATACATATATACATGCATATATAGTTTATGTATATTAATCTATAGAAATAAATTTTGCTTTTATTTTTATTTTTTATTATTTTTAGAAAGGCAGACTGCCACATGCAGCAGCTCATTTGGATGTGTCTGGAGTCTTGGAAGCTTGACTACCCTACTTTCTCCTACAAGTGGACCTTGAAAGCTTGTTTGGAGGTTCAGCGGAGTGCAGCTACTCCTATACCCTTGACCGAAGACGGGTCCTCCTCTGTTTTGGGGAGGTCTAGGCACAGCTTTTGGAGGGTTCACAGATAGAGCCATGAGGGAGGAAGGAGACACCTGCCTAGCCAGCCAGGTCAGCTGAATCAACTCTGGCGGTCAATGGGGTGACAGATGTCACAGCCAAATTGCCCTCACATCCAACTTTTGCTTTTAAAATAGAATAAATTAATCTTACAAATGCAAATAAAAGAAATGTGAGTGCACACATGTATATATAGCCTGGATCGTACTTTAAAAAGGAACACTAAATCAAATAAAGCAAAAATTAAATATGCTAAGTAGATTATTTGTAAGACACCACTGTCTGACCCCAAATGGCCTGATAGGACAAAGGGAAAGAAAAAAGTCACCCCCACATTAATCAATAAACTATGTTACTGGCATTTTGGAGGTCATACTCTAGATAAATTATCTTCTTAAAATGATCCTGTGAAGCTTGGTGTGGTGGGCCACACTTGTAATCCCAGTATTTGGGAAGCTGAGACAGGTGAATCACAGGTTTGAAAACAGCCAGCCTCAGCATCTTATTGAGGGTCTCAGCAATTTAGTGAAATCCTGTTTCCAAATAAAATATAAAATAGGTCTGGGGTTGTAGCCCAAAGGCATAAGATCCCTGGGTTTCATCCCCAGTAACACACACACACACACACACACACACACACACACACACACACACAATGATCCTGTGAATTTACAACCATAAAGTTGCACTGCAAACTATAAACTGTAAACTGTGCAGATGCTATGGGATGGTAATGCTGTTGAGCACAAGAATTGGAAGAAAATAATGTAAAGAGGAAAGTACAAACATAGGATTAGTCATTTCTGTTTGTTCTAACATCATTTATTATTCCCACCATTTCTCAGTGAGTAGGGTCTGAATTTTATCACATTATCATTGGATTGTTTTATATTAGGTTTGTGTAAGAATTAGCTGTGTGTGTGTATGTGAGTGTGTGTAGACATAGTGATATATAGCATTATCATATAAACCAGTTCAGTTATTAGATTTCTTTTACTTCTTCGTGGTTTTTTTTTTTTTTTTTTTTTTTTTTTTTTTTTTTTGGTGGTACTAGGGGTGGAACTCAGGGGCTTTCTACCTCCGGGCTATACACCCAGACTTATTTTCTATTTGATTTGCAAACGATCTCACTAAGTTGCTGAGAGCTTCACTAAGTAGCTGAGGCTGGCTTTGAACCTGTGTGATCCTTCTGTCTCAGCCTCCCAAGCACAGGGATTACAACCATGCACCACCATGCCTGGCTTGATTTCTTTTACTTCTAATGTCCTAATTTTAAATCCCTACACACAAGTACACAGATATGCTCATGCACCTAGAAACAGAAAGATAATCGATTTCCCAAACTGTGTGATTCTGACACTTGAAAGCGAGAATACAATATTCATGCCCAGATAGGATAAATCAGATAAGCAATGTGCCTTTTGGAATGATTACATTTAAAATATTATTTTTCATGGGGTGGAATATACTTTCCACCCATTCTGTATGTGGGGAATCACTGTGTTGCTAGGTCCTCCATTTGTGGTTACTGCTAGAACTGTGGTATCTGTCCAACGGTTATCTGGCCAGCCAGTCTTTATCCCCTTTTCATCTATGGAAAGTCTCCCATTCTTTCCAAAATTTTCAAGCATGTTTGTTTTTTTCCTGGTTAGTCTCCATTTCTGGTATATTCTTTTTTTTTGTGTGTGTGTGTGTGTGTGTGTGTGGAACGGGGGTTCCTGGAATCCCTTCTACCTCCGGCCTACACTCCCAGACCTATTTTTACATTTTTATTTGGAAACAGGGTCTCCTAAGCCAGCACGCACGGCTGGCTTTGAACCTGCGGGATCCTCCTGTCTCTGCCTCCCAAGCGCGGGGATTACAAGCGTGTACCACCAAGCCCGGCTTGGTATATTCATTTTTAATCTTCATTTAAGAACCTGTACATCACTGGGTACAGTGGCACACATAACTCCACCTTACTAAGTAGATTAACAAATGTCATTTATAAACCTTATGTGTGCTTTTTAATATATAACCATGAATGGCAAAAATAAATATGCAAATAAAATTTTAAACATGATAAAATAGTATTTAAGTATTCCTTTTTCTTTCAGAGATTGAACAAATTCAGCTTTAATGCAATTCAAAGTGGCTGAGACAGGAGAGATGAATGTTTGAGGTAAGCCTAGGCCATTCAGCTAGACCCTGTTTCAAAATAAATATAAAATAAAATAAATAAAAATTGTCTAGGGGTCTATCACAGAGTTAGATTATCCCTGGGTTCAATCTCAATACAAAAAACTTGAAAAAAATGAATCTATATATTCTTCACTTTCTGAACACTCTCTTGAAAACTTTGCTCCCCCGAATACCTCACACACATTGGTGAAGTGTGAGGTAGCTTTATCAAATAAATTATTTGAGAGACCAAAAAAAAATAAAAAATTAAAACAAGATGCCACTGAAAACCAAATCATTGGTGTGGCACAGCACTCTCGGGTCTTTATCTTCCCCACCCCGGGGCATCTCCTAGAGTCTTGCTTCATTTTCTGCCTTTTCAAGTCTCGCCTTTCTCCCCCAGTAGAGCCACACTTAGCATAGGTCTCTCTATTTCTTAAATTATGTGAGAACGCCAATCTCTATATTTCGTATGTAGAAAGAGAAGGGTGAGGAGGAAGATGGGGTGGGGCCTGGGCAAGTGCTCTGTGCTTTATGCATCTCTACCACTATGAACTGCATTAGGATGTGAGGCTAAAACTCACTAATAAAAGTATTTTTAAACATAGTTAGAAACAAAAAGGTTGGTTGATTGCTATATATATCAGGAAAAAAATATATATATACAGTGTAAAAAAAGTCAAATTTTTACTTTACTTTTTTTATATCACAACACATGAACAAAGAAAATCATGAAGCCCACTTGCTAAACAGCATCCGGGTGCCTTTTTTGTCAGGAGCAGAAAGAGCAAGCAGAGTCTTTGTAGTGACAAGAGTCCTGTTATCCTGCTCACAGTCGAGTGCAGGGATTTCCCTCCCGAGCATCTATGGTTAGCAGAGGAAAAAGAATATGTTTCATTCTCTTTATTTCTGTGCCTTAAAGTTTCACATCCAGACCACTGAAATGCCCTTCAGCTGCTTTGTATGTTTTTGCTTTTCTTTCACTTTCAGAAATCTTTGTTTGAGAAACTATTATAGGAAGCCAGGGCTTAACAGTTTTCTTATTTGAAGGCATGATAATGAAAGAATTATATTTTGATATTTTCCTCTTGGTTATTTGGAGATATGGAAAAAAATCACTAACCCATAATTTGTATAAACATGGTCCATAACTCCACCTTATTAAGTAGATTAACAAATGCCATTCATAAACCCCATGTGTGCTTTTTAAATATATAACCATATATGGCAGAAATAAATATACAAATAACATTTTTAATGTGATAAAATAGTATTTAAGTATTTCTTTTTTTCCCCAAAGATTGAACAAATTGAGCTTTAATGCAAGTCAAAGTACACGTACACTTCGTTTACACAATTGGATCAAAGACAGTGTGTAGATGGGTATTTGGAACGCTTAATAAAACACTAAGGGGAGTAAGAAAGATTTCAGGTACAAAATGAGATAATTGAATAGAATAAAGTCAGGATCTTTGAGTTTGCATATAGATATTTATTAGGTATGTTTAAGATAGAAAAGAATATGATATTATATTAAAATAATTTTTGGTTTAAGTAAAATATCCTGATAAGCAAATGCTGGAACAATACATATAGAATTGTTTCACATAGGCAGAGTTGGTTGATCCAGTGATTCCAGATCTTCTCTCTGAAATTCTCCCATCTGCAACTTTCTGTAAGTAACACTCTCTCTCAGGCTGGCAATGGTGCCAGGCCTGTATTAAGAAACTCCAATGTGAAGAAAAGATAGCTTACTTTCATGTGGCTTTCTTGAGCGAGAAAATACACTTCCTCCATATTCCCAAACATATTTTCTTCACAAGTCCCTGGCTGGGAAAGTCACATACCTGTCTTTCCTGTACCAGCTTCTGGGACCTGACTAATATATGTGATGGTTGCCTTTAGTCTGATATCATGAACCAAGCAGCAGCAACAGGCATGGCATTACTTAAAGATAAATCCAGCCATATAGATAAAGATAATGGGTGCTAGCTTTCTCTGAAGTGAATGGAATGGTCAGAAGACATAAATTAGAGTTAATTTCTAATCTCCATCTGATAAATATTAACATTTGACCCTCACTAGGCATACTTATGTTTTTCTATAGAAGATTGGGTTTGCTATACTTTATAAATTTTTCTAAGCAATTTATGGACCCCAGATAAAATGTGTGTGTGTGTGTGTGTGTGTGTGTGTGTGTGTGTGTGTTTATGCAGCTAAAATAATAATCAATTTTAGTTGTGTTATCTTATTCAGTCCTCACTCATAAGCATTTGAGATAGGTATTACCACTTACCTATTTAAACAGAGGCCACATATGTACAGACAGAGACATGACTATTGATGTGGATGTGACTATCTGTAATTATCAAATCAAATACTTTAATCCAATCATTCCTTCCCTGGAACAGGGCAAGTTATAAAAAGTTATTTGTTTGTCCCTAATTTTTTATCCTTTTTTGCTTTGGCAAAAGCGTCTGGATTCTATTAAATCTAAAAATTCCACCAAATCAAAGATAAATCATTTCTTAGAGCTGTTAGACATGACTCTGGCCTTACTTGATGCGAGTCCTTCACTGTTAGGCCGTCTGAGTGTGCTGAGAGTTGGTTGGTGTTGTGACCGTGACTCACTGTGCCTAACTGTTGGCCACAGCGTCGTGGAAACTTCTGAGTCTGAACCTTGTGATGTCCCATATGCTGTTGACCAGGTTTCCTGTGGTCTAGACAGTGGCCCGAAGGAGGGTAATTTTTGTTAATATCTATTCCCTGAGCCACAGTATGTAAATATTGCTTATTTGGATTGCTTTCTGAGGCTGTCTCTAAAACCTTCAATGTGATTGTGTATAAACTCGCATCTAAAAAGTTACAGCCCTGGGCATTTAGTAAGTATGTCTGTTGTTTAGTAAAGAATAACTTGGTAAGAATTTCAACAAGTACAATGCTTTCAACTTCTTTATCTTTACTTTTTACATAACATAATTAATCATTTTATAATGATTGTTCAAATAGATAGGTTAAAAATATTGTACTATTCACAATGGAGAATTTTCTACTATTTGGAATATAATATTGCTTAGTAAAATCTGAACTACTTTCTCATAATAACTTTGTTTAATAACATTGCTTAATAGCATCTTTTTATTTACATATTCACAATCAATCTATACATATTGTTTTACTGAAAGACGACTTAGACCATAAAAACAAATGCTGAGCTGGGTGCTATGGCTCATGTCTATAATCACAAAACTTGGGAGGCTGAGACAGGAGAATTACAGGTTCAAGGCCTGTAAATGGTAACTTAGCAAGATTCTATTTCAAAATGGAAAATAAAATAGGGACTGAGGTATACCTCAGAAGTAGAACTCCGCTGAGTTCAATCCCCAGTAACATACACACACACACACACACAAAAAAAAAAAAACAACAACACACACAAAAAAAAGCAAAGCAAAATAAAACAGAACAACAAAAATAACATGTTTGTTTAAAATAAACAGATTTGTTAGAGCTGAATTATTAACCTTGTAAAATAATTAATTTTAAGTTACTTTTAATTGTCTTTAAAAGTAATTAATTTACTGTAATTTTACTGAAGCCATTCCTTTTCAGAAATATATCTCCATTGTCTTCACTAAAGCACATTTGTATGCCATAAATGTTTCCATTTTGTTTTCCAAGGGAAAAACAAAAAAAGTCTTTGTTCTCTGAAAGTGTAAGATTTACTTAGGCAAGCAAATAGGTAGGTAGATAATATACAAGTAAACATATACAAAATATTCTTTTTTTTGTTTTTCTTCTAGTTAATATGTACTAGATAATATGTCTCCAATTTGTTTTAATGAAAGGATCATTGTATTCTCCTCAGTTATAGTTACTCTAATTTACTTTTCATTTCCCTGAACGTGTAGGAGAAGGCAGTGGAAATTCCTGTGTACTCTCAGGGAATTCCCTTCCTACCTTCTTTTACCAGAGCAATACCAGGAAGGAGTCACTACATAATATTTAAGAGCATGTCTTTTTCCCAGGAATTCCTGTTCTTTCTTTAGAGACCTTGTTATCAAAACCAGCAAGGGGACAGGTTAAGGACTCCATTGAAATGGACCATCAAATTGAAAAAGGTGGATGCATTCAGGTCTCAGATGTTTTGAGCTTAGCACTAGAACACTGTGTAACTCCTGATATTGTCAAATGGAATCCACTGTGCAAGAACCAAGCTTATCCATGCTCAGACTGTAGATCAACAAAAACATGAGACTGGGCTCATGGGTAGGGGTTTGTAACTTTTTAAAATTGTACTCCTTAGATATTACAAGTTCTTATACAATTTTTCTAGGAAAAAAGGTTGGTTGATCTTGTCCACATACTTAGTATATTTCTAATTTTTATTTCTAGATCTATGGAATACCAAAATATGTTTATTTCCTTTTCAGTGTTGTAATATTTTATTGGTGTGCTATCAGTCTCCAGATTAGAAGGTTTTCTGTCAAAACTTTGGGTTGTGGCACATACCTACTACTGGCATGGATGTGCCTACATAGTATTATGTTATTTACTTTGAGAAACATTGCAATTGTCATGAAATTTAAGATCAGAGGAATTTGCTCTCAATTTTGTGAGGTAAAATGTCTGTGATTAGCAGTTTCGTGTCTTCCTGTTTCCGTGCAATAACCTGGCATCCAATATCTTATAGCAATTAGTCATAGCTCTTTTAATAATACCAAAGGCACAATTCAAGCTTTAACAAGCTTTCATCTTAACATCACTTGTTTAATATCATTTCACCTACTGGCAATATTCTAAATGTTTAATCATGTAGCTTGTGTCTCCCTCTATTTGTTTCTGGGAAACTGAATGTAATTTTATATTCTTTCTTTGCTACTTTGAAATGAGGGGATCTAATAAAGAATCGATTGGGTCTGCTGATGAAGAAATAAAATTATAAATTATAAACTTTAAATCTATCACATGGAAAGATATGATCACTGTAATTTGCATATAAGAGTAGTAACTGAATGACTACCTCAACTAAGTTACTTTGATACACCTGTATTGCATCATTCATGACTATCCCATGTAAGTACATTGTACAGAAAGGAAGCCATCTTTTCTCTTCTGTGAATTAAAGGTCATCATACCTGAGAGGCCTCATCTGTACCTGAATTTGATTTAAATTTGAAAATCTAGACTTGAGCCTAAACCTGATGATTCTTTAATGTGATCAAATATTTTGGGGTTCCTGGGAAGGGATGAAAATACTTTGCTTGCAGAAGAAATGTAAATAGTTTTGAGAAAAACTGTAGACTTTTGTGATTTTAAAACATAAACACATTTTTTCATATATATTATTTAATTGTGAGTTAGAGATATGTCCTTTTTTCCTTTAATTTAAACAAGATGAATGACACAATAAAATTATAGTGGAGGAGACTCTCTGCCTTCCAAGACTGCCATAAATTATGTAGCTTAAAAACAACAGAAATCTATTTATTATAGTTCTAGAGGCTAGGAGGTCCATAGTCAAGGAAGAGGCAGGGTCTGTGATTTGTTACAGCCTGTTTCAGGATTCATCCATCATGTTGGTTTTTTTGTTTTGTTTTGGTTGGTGGTACTGGGGTTCTTGAAAACCCTTCTAACTCCGGGCTACACTCCCAAACCTATTTTTGGAAACAGGTTCTTTTAAGCCAGCAAGCTGGCTTCGAACCTGTGTGATCCTTCTGTCCCCGCCTCCCAAGTGCGGGGATTACAAGCGTGCGCCACCACGCCTGCCATCCATCATGTTTTGTTAGTGTTTTATTCTCACATGGCAGGGAGAATAAAGGAGTTCTTATGTTTATCATTTATAAGGGTACGGATTACATTCATTAGGACTCCATATTCATGACCTAAGTCTTTAAGACCTAAGTCTTTCCAAAGCCACAACACCCTTAGAGGACCCAAATATCAAAGAGGAAAAATCACTTTTTAACGTTTTCATCTCCTAATGCCAGCACCTATAGTTTAAGATTTCAGCCCAAGCCACATGGAGCTCGTTACAGTAACCCAGTAGAGAAGCTTCAGTTGACAGCGCCAGTCAAGCCTGGAATTTGAGACCTCCTAACCCAGTTTTGCTAAACATGTTTTGAAAAAGATTCCAAATGATCTTAGGGCCTCATCATATCCAGACATTGAAGTCAGCCCAGTTAAGCCTCCAGATACGATGAAAAAGAGACACCAAGTCGTTCCTGCTGACTCTCGACATTCCTGACCTACATAACTCATGAAGACAGTAAGTTGTCCTTTTTGACTACTAAGTTTGATGTGTCATGCTGGTAACTGGAAAACATAGTCAGCATATATCAACATAACGAAGATCAGCATCTATTTCCCTACTTCAGATGTAAAGCTACAATTTAAACTTTCAGATCCTCTTTAAAGGTTAAAAAAATTTTCTCACTTAAGCTAACAATATAGAGTATGTTTCTATATAAGCAGGTATTTTAAGTTTATGTTTAATAGAGTATGTTTTTAAGTAGAGAGTTTATATTTTAAGTTTATATTTAATTATAAAAGGATAATTTTTTATTTGTTGTAATAATAAAATGTTGTATTCATCATTGTTTATGTTTGAGTTTTTCAGGGCTTGTTTACATTAACATACAAAGATTAGAAATATTCCAAAATGTATTTAATATGCAGTTAGTTAAAAGCAAAATTAGAATAAGCCATTTTTTCTCAACTTATTTTAACTATTATTTCTAAATAAATTTCATCATCTGGCATGTGTAAAATGAATATTAAAATATTAAATAAAATCTATATAAAGTTAAGTAATATTTTTCTTATATGATACATACTCAAATATCTCCACAGTGATTCAAGTTTATGCATATATTGGATTTCCAATGGTTTTTGTGTAGTTTCCTATAAAGTGACAGTATTTGAGCATTTCAATAAGCATAATAATCTATGTTTACTCAGACATGAAAACCTGTCGTTATTACTGATGCTAATACCTTCCTTGAGGAAGTTTTTCCAAAACCACAGCACCCTTAGAAGACCCCAATATGCAAGAGGACAAATAAATGCACCTGTTACCTTTCTTTTATTTTTGTAAATAGGCTGAAGCATCTTTCAAGGTCACCTTCAGTTTTCAACTTTTAACTATGTCTTCAATAAATTTCTCCCATATAATAATTTATCTCATTAAAAAGCAGACCTATCTTTATTTAACAGCACATTAATCTTCAAATCCTGTATTTGGAAATTGTGCTCAGATGGAAGAAATATTATTTATGCACAGAGTAGAAAAGAATTTAAATTGCACAATGTTGTTTGGCCTTCTTTGAAATCTGAGTGTTGGCATTAATAAAAAGTTAAATTCTTTGGGAGAAATGTTGTAATAATTCAATTTTAAACATTACAGATTGATTTAATTAAAATTATCTTCATAAATACATATATATATATGTATATATATGTATGTATCACAATTGTTAAATGGCCTTAGTAAATTTTATTTTAATTTTTAAAAAACTTTAAAAATCATCATTTTTATTCACCCTTTCTTATTGAAGACAGTGTTTCATTTGATTTGTTGTCGTCAAAATATACTGAAAAATGTTCTAGGTGTGCCATGTTCTATTTTCCCAGCTAAACTGCAAATTATTGAATAAAATCCACATACTTACCCAACTATCCACAAGCACAAAAAATGTCTTTTGACAAAATACACATCATATTATGGCACCAAAATATGAAGCAACATGATATATTTAAATGACAAATAGAAATAGCAAAAATGGAAAGCTAACCTATAAATAAGCAAGCATAGAAATACTTCAAAATAAAAATTTCTATAATATTTATATTTTTGTAAGAAAAGAAATATATCATAAACAAGAAAAATAAAATAATACTATCTTAGCCACATGTTTAGTGGCAGAAATTTTGGAAAGTTTCTTATTATTTTCTATCTCTCTAGGTTCTTATAAGGATTTTATAAGATTTATTGCTTAGAAGGGATATAGTACCGGACCAAGTACAGGTAAGAAATAAATTAATCAACATTTCTACTCTCTTAGAGCAGAATCAAAGTTTTAATAGTTTATATATACTCTAGAATCTTGAAAACAATGGACATAAACATACATATACATACTCATATTAAGTTATTAATTTTTGAAATACATTTCATTTATAATTTAAAACAAAATGAATTCATTTATTCTAAGAATTCAACTAGATAACTATGATGATTATGGTAATTTAGAGTTGTAAAACTTATAAGAAAAGTAGATACATGTGAAAAGATGAAGAGACATATCTAATTAAAACAGACAAAAGTTCTTCTTTTACCATTACCCTGAGTCATTTACATTAATAATATCAGACATTGCTAGGTTGGTGGTGTAAGCCTATAATACCAGTACTTGGAAGGCTGAGAGAGAAGTATTGCAGGTTCATGGCCAGCCTCAGCAATTTAGTAAAACCCTGTTTAGAAATTTTAAAAAGGCTGGGCGTGGTGGAGCACGCTTATAATCCCAACATTTGGGAGGCTGAGACCTGGAGGATCATGGTTTGCAGACAGCCTCAGCTACTTAGTGAGGCCATTTGCAACTCAGTGAGACCCGGTTTCAAAACAAAGAATAAAAAATAGGGCAGGGGGTATAGCTCGGAGGTAGAATGTCCCTGGGTTCCATCCCCAGACCCACAAAAAAAAAAAAAAATTAAAAAGGACTAGGAATGTAGCTCAGAGGTGTAGCCCTGAGTTCAATTTCCAATACTAAAATAACAACAAAAACAATAACAGTAACAACAACAACAACAACAACAACGACAACAGCAACAATAAGAATAGCAGACTATGCTAATTGGTAGGCTATAATTAATCAGATTATACATTTAGAAAGGAGTCTATTAAGTATCCATGTAAATTATTCTTCTGTTTATCATAATCATTATTATAATTATGTCTCTTTATGTTCATCAATTTTATGTAGTACTGTCTTTTTATATAGATGAGGTTTTAATATGGTTATAATTTAATTCACCTTACCTCAATTTCTCAACTTTAAGCAGTAAGATAATTTTTATTTTCTCTTAACCTGTTCATTCATTCACCCCATCATTCATAAATATACGCACACAGTACTCATGAGAGTTTGTGTGTGTGTGTGTGTGTGTGTGTGTGTGTGTGTGTGTGTTACTGGGAGTGGAACCCAGGGGCTTTCTACCTCTGGGCTATACTCCCAGACCATTGATGTATGCTGTCCTATAAATGGTTCATCATTGACTGAGATGCTGTAATTTGACACATGACTGCATTGTTAAAATGTGACATTGGTCTCTATCCTCTAGAGCCTATTTCTGTGTGTGGGGTGTGTGTGTGTGTGTGTGTGTGTGTGTGTGAGAAATAAAGAGGAGAGAGGGAGGGAGGGAGAGAGAGAGAGAGAGAGAGAGAGAGAGAGAGAGAGAGAGAGAGAGAGAGAGAGAGAGAATGTACATGCCCTCTGAATCTCCTTACTTACATAGTTACTTTGTCCACCCTAGGAAAATAGAAACATTTTCTTTTCTCTGATGACATTAGCAAAATAACTCATCTGTTTCATTGGTCAGAGCTGCTTCACAAAATTGACCATATCTGGAATATATGTTGACACTAAATCTAAAACATAGGCTTAGCTTCTTGGAACAGATAAAGTGATTAACCCAATCTGAACTACAGGGAATAAGCAGGAATGCAGTGGTTCTTTTGTAAAGGTTGGTTGAGGAGTTGATAGTATCTCAAAGTGGGTGAACAGATACAGTCACTTCAGAAACTTTGAAATATCACAGTGCAATATACAATCTGAATCACAAAGTTAAGGTATAAATTGAAGAATTGTGTGTGTGTGTGTGTGTGTGTGTGTGTGTGTGTGTGTGTGTGCATGGTACTAGAGAGTGAATCCATGAGCATTCTACATTAGAGCTATACTATATATATATATTTTTTTCCTTATTTTTGAAACAGAATCTGGATAGTTTGCTGAGAGTCTGGTTAGATTACTGAGATTGAGACTGTCTTTGACCCTGCAATCCTTCTGTCTCAGCCTCCCAACTACTGGGATTATAGCCATGCACTGCTATACTCATCTGGGTTGCAAATTTTAAAAGATTGTATTCACCAATAGTTAGATGATATTTAATATATGAGGAAAATCTAAATCAAGTAAGGGAGAATAGAGAAGTGAAAATACACATGTCCTAGTTCCGTGGAACTCCAATTTAAAGGTAGGATAAATGGTAAGAAGTCAGGAAAGTAGTCAAGTATACACACACACACACACACACACACACACACACACACACATCTTGGTTTTCTGAACAAGTGGGTTAAAATTAAGGCTCAACCTTCTACAGATGGTTTTTCATTTGACTGTCTCTAAGACTCTTATTTTCTGTCCTTGGAGTTTCTCTGGTAGAGTGGGAGAAAGGCGTTTATATCCAATGCAAAGTTCTTGTGTTATTTTGATTTCTACTTGCTCCATTCAATTTCTCCTAAAATTCAACATTAGCACTATGCTTCAGAATCTCCCCAGAATTGCTGCAGTGCATTAATAGAAAACTTCTAGCATTCTAGAACCATGTTTCAAATTTACACATCTTAAAATAAAATTTTAATTTCCACTGGATATTCGGAAGGAAAGAGGTAAATTCCTACCTTTCATCTGCCAACCATCAGTAGTCTAAATGTTATTTGTGTAAAATAATTTTCTAGAAAGTACTCTATGGTTTAAAAAAATCTGCTCTATAAACTAAGTAATCATTTCCTCCTGGAAATTGAAATGGGGGTATAAGTAATTGAATAAGATTAACACTTAACTAATATATTTTCTTTCCAATTATTAAATATTTCACAGCTTTTGAGACAGTACAGCTCTTTATAACTTTCCATAACATCTTTATTATATTCATTTTAATGTAATTACCTGTTTTTTGGTATTAATCAGAAATTTTGCTTTTGCCTTTCTGATTGTACTATAGAGATAAAGGATTTTTCTTTTCCTTTTTTATTTTTTATTGGTTCATTGTAGTCATACATCTTAATGGGGTACAAGATGGTGAAGACATACATGCACACATCACCCAATTAGCCCTCACCCAATTCCCACCCCATTCTTTCCTCCTCCTTTTCCTCATGTTTGGCTTAGTGGTTGACTTTGGTATGTTTGTGAATGTACATCATGTACATTAGAAATTTTCCTCTCTCCCTCTCCATCCCCCTCAGTTGGGTGGCCTTATGCTCATCTATGGTTTCTCCTTCTTGTTCTAGGGCTCCTCCTATGATCCATTTTTCCCCTAGTTTCCATATATTAGGGGAAGCATAATTTTTTTACTTTTTGTAACTGACTAATCTCAAATTACCTCTCTGAAAAGAATATGTGTCCATCCATCTTTTTATTGAGTAAATTATTTGTTTTAAACATCTTGGGTAGAATAGATCTTCCTAATCCAGCTTTCTTTGAAAATTTTAGGGAAAATAATCACTAACAAAAGTACCACATAAGCCAGGATACTTCCTTCAAATGGTGATACTCATAATTAACTACAACTCTGAGAAAACTGACTTATCAGAGGAGGTAATTTATTTATTTATTTATTTTTATTTTTTACTTTTTTGTGGTACTGCGGTTCCTGGAAACCCTCCTACCTCTGGGCTACTCTCCAAGACCTATTTTATATTTTTTTATTTGGAAACAGGGTTCAAACCTGCGTGATCCTCCAAGCGCAGGGATTACAAGCGTGCGCCACCACGCCCAGCTCAGAGGAGCTAATTTATAAGATATCTTCTTAATATTGTTGCCAGTCATAGCATTAAAGCAGATGAAATATGTGATAGCAACAAACACACAGTAAGCATCCAATTCATATTTGATAATTCTTTAAAATAAAAACCAACTTCATGGATTTGTAACACGGGTTATTTTGTTCCTTAGACATTTTCACATTCTGTTAAAAATTCATTTCAGGATATGACACTAAATCCATGTACAGGGATTATAGTCACTTAAATGCATATGCTTTGCTCGATTATTTTTTTTCATTTACTTTCTGACCCTGCAGACAACCAGATGATACACAGCATGAATAGTGAATTAAAGAAATGGTAGCAAACCCATCCTTTTAGAGCGTGTTTTTAAACTCAACTATAAACAAAGAGCAAGACAGCTACACATATTTTAACTGTTCTTATTGTTCTTGTTTTATTGGAAATTATCACAAGTCAATATCAAACTTTATGGGTGTCTTTTTTGGTTTGAACTTCCTCAGAACTCCATATACCAATGTTTAGGTATTCTACTTGGTAACTGGTAACTGTCAAATCTTAGTGGACAAATAGTAGACTCTGGGTTGGGGGGCAGTGTAGCTTCCTTTTTCCTTGCTAGAAGCCTTAGAAAATGCAATGCTACAGAGGAAAGAAATGCATGCATCTCATGCATTTGTATTTTTGGTTGCTAGAATACCATGTCTTCCTTTTTCAGATTTTCCTATTTGAAAGACTTCTTTCAAAATCTTTCTGAGAGAGAAAGTACATTAAATTAGTTTTTAATCCATATATGTCTTAAATTACATTTATTTTAATTCCATACTACAAAATTTATGACTAAAGTTGTACAAATTTATTTGAATTGACTTGTTCACTTAAAAATAATTTTTATTGCATTGCAATCATTTATCATAGTGTGGTTCAGAGTGATAAAAACATAATGCACACATCCCTTTGTGTATTTCCTTCCACAGCCAATCCTGTGTAATGTCCTCTTAACACCCCATAGATGTTACTGAAACTTGTTAGTAGTGTTATCATATATTACTGTATTATCATTGGAAATATTTTCTTTCTCATTTTATTCCTTTCCCAACTATCTGGATTTACTTAGGAGGAACCTCTACCTCAAGTGGTTTTTTTTAGGAAGGTACCTTTTCCTGGACTTTATACTGTGCCCCCTATCCAGACTGGTAATCCTGAGAGATTTTTACAAACTTTTGTTAATTTGGTGCCCTTGCATTGTAAAACGGAACATCCAGCCATACATTTGTAGATATATGGAATTTTATGGGTATCAATTATGGTATTTGATGGGTATCAATTAGAAAAAGTAAAAGAATTGGAGGCACATCACAGTGAAAAACTGAAAGCCAAATCAAACGATACCCATTGGGAGCAACAGAAAAATATCAACATGCAACAAAAACAACATCATTTCCACTAAGAGCTGACATCTCACCAGAAAGCCCAGACACGAACTAGTTTAATCCACTGCCAGTATAATCCAATATGCCCTCTGATTATTTCTTCCATCTGAAGAATAAAGAACTTCTGTGGGATACCAATCCAGATACTCACTTTCCCATAAAACCCTCGATCAAAATGCTATCATTCTTGTTTTATAATTTGATGTGAACTCCATGCAGTAAAATTTGTGATCTGATTAAATTATTACTTTTTGTTTCCTTCTCCCCTATTCCTCAATCGAGAGGGTAAGTAGAGAACAAGAAAAGTAGAAGGTGGTTGGAAGAGAAGAGCAGACTGCAGGAAGGAGAGCCACGAAATTAGGGCCTAAACTAACACAAGTTCATTCTCATAGACATATCTGTTGCCATGTATGTTTTAGCTCCTAGAAAACTCCTGAATTTCTTGGCTTGTAACCCCAGCCCAAAGCTAGCAGCAGATATCTTCAATTCTTCCTCTCAGATCCCCTCATCAATTGCATGAACTTTTTTTTTTGTTTTTTGTGATCTTTAGTCTCTTCCTTTCTTCCTAATGTCTTTGAAATTACGTTGGAACTATCTAGAAAATTCAAAATAATCTCCCAATCTCAAATTCCTTAATTTAATATTTCCACATCTATTTTTCTACTTAAGACATTCACAGGTTCCAGGTATAAGGGTACAGGTATCTGGTAGGGTCATTACTTTATCTACCATAGTCCATTATCCATCCCCCAAAATTCAAGATCTATTATGGGTTAGATTTGGAATGTCTTCCCCAAAGCTCATGTACTTAAAACCTATACAGCAAGGTTTAAAGGTGGAGGAGAAGGGTAACTAGGGTCAGAATTTTAAGGAAAAAAAAAATCTGTCCCTGTCCCTTTTGTCTCCCTCCTTTCATCTCTCTCTCTCTCTCTCTCTCTCTCTCTCTCTCTCTCTCTCTCTCTCTCTCTCTCTCTCTCTCTCTCTCACTTTCCAGCTGCCATGAGCCAACATAAATTTTTTTTTCCTCAAAGTTGTTCTTGCCAGGCATTCTGGTCACAGTGATGAAATTCTGCCTAACACACTATCTCACAACAACAAAATGCATTTATTCTATCTCAAACTCCCCAGATCCTCAAGGTATCAGAACACCACCAACAGTCTAAATCATCTCAGTGTCATCATTAGTAATTGCCTCAACCTTCATCTTCTAAATGAGTTATGGGTAGGTTTTTTTTTTTTTTTTTTTTTTGTATTATCCACCCCAGGGCAAAATCTTTCTCCATCAGGGGATTTGTGAAACTAAAATATCTTTTAAGCTGGGCGTGGTGGCACATGCTTGTAGTCCTAGCATTTGGGAGGCTAAAACAGAAGGATCCCAGTTCCTGGACAGCCTCAGCTACTTAGGGAGGCCCTTTGCACCTCAATGAGACCCTGTTTCGAAATAAAGCATAAAAACAATAGAACTGGGCATGTAACTCAGAGGTAGAATGTCCCTGGGTTCCATCCCCAGTACTGGAAAATAAATAAATAAAAATCTTTCAAAATACTTTTGAATAATAATAATTTATAAATAGTTCAGATTCAAAAAAGCAATCACCAGTCCTAAGGAATTTCAAAATCCCACTGGGAAAACCACAATAAGTTTCAAGGCCTCTGAATTCTGTAAGTCAGCCCCAGAGCTAGCAGCTCCACCTGTTTACAGGTGAATAAGTTTTATCATCTTATTTGCTCCCTGTGGAACCTGGGGGTCCTACAGCATTCCATCACTTTGTTCTCCCTCTGTCCTATTTAGTATAATCTGGCAGTGAGAGAACATGTCTTCTGGCTTAAGATTCTCATCAATCTCAAAAAAGTCCCTTGGAAGTTTCCAGGATTCTCTCCACTAGACAAGAGGCGCACTCACTAATCTTTCCTGGATAACCCCATCTCTAATCTTGGCTTCTACTTAGAAGGCTGAAGAGATCTGAGTCACTTGTATAATCTCTTCAAAGAGCCATGTGTGTACTTTTGAGTATTTTGCTCTTTTGATCCTTCCAAAGCAAAAGGTTTTCCAGCCACACCCTTGGCTTTCTCTCCAAAACAGGCACTCTTCACAATGAATCTCCTAATTTTAGTGTCTCTGCAATCTGGATCAGCTGAGAATTTCTCAAATGGAGCCCTGCTTCTTTAACAGTATTCTCTCATTCAGTCTATCTTTTTGCTCTCAATTTTACTAAAAAAAAAAAAAGAGGAAGAAATAAGGCTATCCTTTAACACATTACTGGAATCTTCTCAGCTTAACTCCAAAGTTATTATGTATATATTCTGCTTTGGAATGTTCTGCTTTACATATAAATATAGGATAAGATCTCACTCAGCTTTTTCATACTAAACAAATTTCTCTTTTTTTCTAGTTTTCAATAATATGATCCTTTTTTTCTTTTGCAGCCCCCACAGCAGTGCCTTCAGTGTTTATATTTCTACCAACATCCTGCTTTTTTATAACTTAGGTATCTCTAAGATGGATGAATGTGAGAGGGACAGGAAATGATCTTTTGTGAGGAATGTAGAGTTAGTGTTCCCCAGGAGAATTAACATATCATTTTATTCCCAGTTTTTTCATATGACCTGCTATCCATCTGGAGGCTGTTATCCTGGTTATCTAAAATGCAGTGGAGAGCCGGGCATGGCGGCGCATGCTTGTAATCCCAGCATTTGAAAGGCTGAGATCAGAGGATCCTGATTCGCAGACAGCCTCGGCTACTAAGTGAGGCCCTCCACAACTCAGTGAGACCCTATTTCAAAATAAAGAATAGAAAATTGGGCAGGGGGTATAGCTCGGAGGTTGAATGCCCATTCCCAGACCCGCGAAAAATAAAATAAAATAAATAAAATAAATAATAAATAAATAAATATAGAATGCAGTGGAGATTTTAAGCCTTTTTGATAGGCTCCTAAAATATGGAAAATTTTCTATGTTTGCAATATTCTTTATTTCTAAAATTATTTTTTTCAGAGACTTGCTATTTGTTTATTGAACATCACTTATTTTATAATTTCAAAATCATTTTCTCTTATTTGGCATATTACAAGTTCTTTATAAGAAACTTGGTCCCTTCTATAATTTCAGATTTCCGTAATTTTTATTTGTCTATAATTTTTATTGAGATACTGTTTCTTTTTCCTTTTTTTAAATTTTTATTGGTGCACTATATTCATACATCATAGTGGGATAAAAAATACTTTTGTAGACATACATGCACACATTGCCCAGTCAGCCCCCACCTGATCCCTACCCCATTCCCTCCCCATCCCTCCTTCCCATGCTTGGCTTAGAGGTTGACATCTAGTATTATAGCAATTTATCCAAAATTAAAAATGATAATCTCACATAACAGTTTCATTTGTCTGATACCAAGCTTTTGATAACTTAAAGATAACATTTTAATATTTCTTTTTGCTTTCTTTCTTACCAGAGAATATTTTTTTCTTTTTTTTTTTAGGTGAAACTATCATATATTTATATATTTATTTTTCAGAAAAAATCTATCCTAATATGGAATATGGACTCTAGATATCCAAAACGATCTCGAAAAAGAACAAAGCTAGAAGATATATATTTCTAATTTCAAACCATATAAAGTTACTATAATTGAAACAGTGTAGTACTGTTCTAAAGGCAGATATATAAACCATTGGAGTTAAATAAAATCCTAGAGATACATTCTTCCATATATTGTCAAGTTATTTTTGACAAGGTTTCCACAAACATTTGGTAGAGGAAATAATAATCTTTTAAGTAAATATTGTTGAAAAATAATAATTACATGAAAAAGTTGTTGAAAAATAATAATTACATGAAAAAGAATAAAATTGGACCCTTACCTAATCCCATATACAAATATTAACTCAAAATAGATAAAAGACCTAAGAGATACTGTTTCTTTTGAACATATTTCCCCCCTTTTCTATGAGGGTATTATTTTTATATGTTTTATAATTTTATTTTTTCCTAAGATATTTGTTTTATGTGACTTCATTTAATTTAACATTTTGTATGTTTTAATATCTTTCATTTTCAAATTGTACAGAAATATTTTGTGATTCTTAAATGCCCATTTCCAATTTAAAATATGGCACTGAAAATATTGTATGGACTGTGTAAATGAGTGTGATCTGTTTATCAGTGTCAGGCAAGGTCCAGCTGTTTATTTATGGTACTTCCAAAGCATTAATATCACTTGTCCTTTCCTTAGACATCACAAATTAGGCAGTATTCTTTATTTTATCTGAAATAAAGAATAAAAAGTAGGGCTGTGGGTGTAGCTCAAAGGTAGAATGACCCTGAGTTCTACCCCAAGTATTACAAAATAAATAAATAAAATTGCCATAAATTCTAAATAATGATATTAATAAGTAGCTTCAATATGCTAATTTTCTTACCCATATGTAACAAAGTGTCTTGAAACAAAACCTAGGAATTTTTATTAAACATAAAATACCTGCCTACATTGTTCTCTGAAATATGTGGATATGTATAATATTTATTTTTGTGCTTGTTAAATATTCTAGTTTTACACAGAACAGATATTCAGCTTTTTTTTAATAAAAGGTAGACCAATAGTAGTAAAAGAAAAAAATTGTTTAATACTACAATAAATATTTTTTAATGGCTCTCCATATCTTATAAAAATTACTTGATATCTTAATGGCCTAATGAAACAAAGACTGAATTATTCACATTTGGAGATGTTAAGGCAGAAGGGAGACATGAAAACATTTACATTCTCACCAATACTTTTTTTTTTTTTTACTTGTTGTCAGTGGTAGCAAATGTACTTGTGTTTCTGGCCTTGCTAGTAGTTAATGGTGGCGTTGGTGTTACACTTTTCAAATGACAGTGATGATGGTGGTGTTAACAGTGGTGTGGATTGTTCTGGTGATTGTGCCCTTAGTTGTGGCTGATGACAGGATTGGTAGTGGTTGTGGTACAATTTAAAAAATGTAAAACCAAACAAGGAAAAACCTTACAACTTATTCCAATCAAGCAGCCTAGAAATCGCCTAGAGAATACCTTGTAAAGTAACATCTCTGGTCGCTATCATCACTCTCAGAACATAATTGTTGTTCAGAGCCATTTATAGATTGGGGCTCTGAAAATTCTTTCTCACCTACATATTATCTTTAGTGGTCTTTACTTAAAATAGCCACCATGACTATAGGATACAGAGTTTCTGTACTCACATACTCACATAGGTTTCCTCTAGCATTAATCTGGTCTTTGGCTTACCACTCTAATGCAAGACATTAGAGCTAACAAAATACAGTGTGGTACAATTTTCTGTAGTAACATTTTTTTTCTTTCTTTTTTTTTTTTTTCGGGTCTGGAGGTGGAATCCAGGGGCATTTGACCTCCGAGCTACACCCCAGCCCTACTTTTTTAATTCTTTATTTTGAAACCAGGTCTCACTGAGTAGCAGAGGCCTCACTAAGTAGCTGATGCTGTCCACAAACAGCGATCCTCCGGTCTCAGCCTCCCAAATGCTGGGATTACAAGTGTGCATCACCACGCCCGGCTTTGTAGTTACAGTTTTTAAATTTAGTACATATGCTTTGGAAGAGAGAGAGAGAAAGAGAGAGACAAAAAGAGAGAAAGAGACAGTCTAATGGGGAGTAGAAAAGAGGCCACTATAGCCTATGGATTTAATGATGAACACAATGAGAAAAAAATGAAAATAAGACTAAATGTTGAGAACAAAATTCATCTACCTAAAATTCAGAAAATCCACTTGCCACTGCAGTGAATAAATGTTTTGTGTTTCCCAGCCATAACATTGTTCATTCTCTAGTGAAATTTGAGGATATTTTTTCTGCTTATTATAACATCTTATAATTTAAAGTAAACTAGAAGTAACAGTAAATAACTGATTGTAGCTGATTCTTTTACTTGTCAAGAATTTGATTACTACCACAGTACATGCTGTATTGTATGCTGTATTTTATTCAACTGTCAAATAGTGACACTGAATATATGTTACTATATCTCAGAAATGTAATGTATGGGCCCTTTCTCTATTGAAATGGTTTGCATGCTCCCTTTAATGTGTTATCTCCACTTTTTCTAAATAAACATCTTCCGTTGTCTCTGAAAAAAATATGTAATGCATAGTCCCTCTAGCTTCCAGTGGTTTCTAACACATGGTGGTCAAGTTTTGGAGTTGAAGAGTTCACCATTATTTCTCCTAAGAACTACCAAGTGCTATGTGGATGTATGCCACTCTCATTACAAACTACATTTTTAAATCTATTCTGTTACGGTTTGGGGAACTGTTCTGGGGACCCTGTTGGGCTCCCGGAAATTGTTCCAGTTACAGAGAGAGAGAGAGAGAGAGAGAGAGAGAGAGAGAGAGAGAGAGAGAGAGATAACCACAGGTTCTTGTTCTGAACTAGTTATAGATAAAACACTGGTCTGAACTCTTGCTGAAAGCTTAAATGAGTTTATTATTACAAAGATAGAAATATAGAATTTAGTTTAATACAGCCCTATACTATCTACCCGGGATAGTACAGGGGGGTGGCTTGAAAAGAAGTCACCAGAGTTCTAAATATGAAACAGCTTTTATAGATACATAGTCCCCCATCTTGCTCTACCAGGTGGTTCTTTGACCTAGGTGTAAGCCCGCCCCTTTAACTTCGTGAAGACCCCTTTTTATATAATTATGGGAATTTCTGGCCTTGCAAAAACCTTCCAGTCTTACTGGCTGTGTCAGCCTAGATTTCTTTGTTAGGGCCAAAATGATCCACAAGGTCAGGGGCCAAGTGGTATCTGCTCCCCTTTCACAAAGGTCAGTACCCTCCTCCCACACTCTTGGGGAATTCTTAGCTTCTTGCTAGATGTCATTTATTATGTAAACCTGTTTTTAGAATGTGAAGGTCCTAGGTTCAAACTCCTCTATCCACTTGTTAATTAATTTTGTGAGGGTACTTTGCTAATATTATATCAGCTACCTGAGTGCCTGGCAGTAATCAGCCCCTAACTGCTTTTCTATTTACAGTTTTGAACTCTACTTTCGGCAAACCAATTTTTGATATATATTAGTACCAAAACTTATTTTTGAATATTTTAGGCCATTTCCTAATACTGGTACATATTCAATTTATCAACTTTTTAAAAATTATTTATAACATAATAAAATGAACTACTAAAAGATATAAAGCATACTATACACTCTAAAAATGCCTATCTCTTCACTAAAACATAAAGAGGCAAAAGAAATTTAAAATAGAGTGCATTAAGCTATGTATAAATCATGTTTTTATTATAAAATCCATGTCTGATAGTGTTATGTCTTTGTGTGACTTCCTGCTAATCTATTAGATGTGGTCAGGACTCACTGCCTGGCCACAGCCCTCTTCATTTTGGTGAGTACTTGGCACATTTAATCCAACTGCATTGAAATCATAATAATAGCCTGTGACTCTATAACATGACCCTCTGCCCTTATTCCTGGAGAATACTTTTATTCTTATTCATCTCTTGTGTACAAATACTTATTCTGTAAAACTCAGAATAAGTATTTGTATATTTCTTTTATGACTTTGCTTCTGTGCTTTATAATCACTGTTTTTGATACATATACTTTTTTTTTTTTTTTTAGTGGTACTGGGGTTCCTGGAAACCCTTTTCCGGGTTACACTCCCAGACCTATTATATTTTTTTATTTGGAAACAGGGTCTCTTAAGCCAGCATGGTTGACTTTGAACCTGCGATATCCTCCTGTCTCCCCCTCCCAAGTGCGGTGATTACAAGCGTGCACCACCACGATATATATACATTTTAAGACATATTGAAATGCCACCATTATTTTTATACAAGATGAAAATAATACTTCTACCTCAAAGACTAGTTGTTAATATAAAATTAGAAAGAGCTAGCAAACAGGTTAATATAACATTTTTACACTGTAATTAAGAAGTACCAATAGCAATTACATATCTCAATGAGTGGTGTATAATAAATATTAATCAATAAGTATGTCATGAAAATAGTATTATCAAAATTAAAGTATTTGAATGAATTTATCAAATTAAAAATATTAATGTATATGTTTATCCTAAAAATCAAATGGCTACTTTAAATATCATAGTATCACTGGCTTCAAATAGTTTTTTTAGTAAATGGGGAATTCTGTAGATATTAAAATAACTGCTATATCATGTTTAATGGAGAAAAACTATCACAGTTTCATTTAAATTAGGAACAAGACAAAGATTCACTATCAGCATTGCTTTTCAATATAGGACTTGAGACTATAGTCAGTAATAGGGCAAGAGAAGGAAATTAAAGGAGTACAAATAGAAAAAGAAGAACTGAAACTATCTCATTTGGAGATTACATGATACTATACTTAGAAGACACAAAAATGTAAGCCAAAAGGCTTTTAGAATTGATCAATAAATTTAGCAAAGTGTCTGGATAAGATATCAATCTTCTAATGTCAGAAGCTTTTCTATATGCCAGCCATAAATCCACTGAAAGAGCAATCCAGCAATATTTCCATTCGCAATAACCCCCAAAACAATAAAATACTTAGGAATAAACCTAATCAAGGAGGAAAAAGACCTCCATAAGGAAATGTATAAAACATTGAGAAAGAAGTTGAAGAAGATCTTAGAAGCTGTAGACCTCCAAGCTCTTCTTAGATAGGCAGAATAAATATTATCAAAATAATCATTCTCCCAAAAGTGATCTACCAATTCAATGCAAAACTCATTAAAATACCAAAATCATTCTTTCCAGATACTATTTGCTTTTAAAGAATAAAATCTATTATAAAATGGATTATGCCAGTCATAGTGGCAATTCGCTTGTAATCCTAGTACCTGGGAATCTGAAATCAGAGGATTGCAGGTTTGAGACCATCCTCAGATACTTAGGGAGGCCCTCAGAAATTTAGTGTGGTTCTGTTTCAAAATAAAGAATAAAAAAGAGAGCTGGGGGTGTAGCTTGATGATAGAATGCCCCTGGGTTCAATCTTGCTACATGAATAAATAAATAAATAAATAAATAAATAAATTTTGCTATGTAAACTATTTTAAAAAATGAAACTAAGATCAAGTCATATACAGAGAATCAGAGTTTTCACTCCTAATTAAGAGTTGTATGTTATAGTTTATTTTTCCTGCAACATTAAGACATGCATTCCAGGGACAGTCACATGGCACTTTCTCTCTTATTTCATTGGCTGGATCAAGTAAAATGGCCACATATATCCTTTCTCAGGGCCCCAGACTTTAATCCTTTCACATGTCCCGAAGACAAAAATGTGGAAAAATTCAGCAAAGAGACTTGTTGCTTTCAGTTTTTCACAGTAACTGAGGGGTTTTGAGTATATTATAAACATTCATTTTGTGTCCCAGAACTAATGGAAAGATTGCTTAATACTTACATTTTATCCATTTAAATTTGTGAGTTTTCTATAAACATAATCTATATACACAAAAACTATGCTGACAAAAGTTAGTGAGGCACTGAACTTTTGTCTTCCATATGTTCTTGAGATTTTGTTTGAATAAAGAATGTTATAGAGAAACGCAACTAACCAAATTAGAGGGTTTTTTTGAAATTTATATGTTTGCATTATTGCATAAATGAAAAATTGATGCAAATAATATTGTATAAAATAATTCTACATTTGCAACAAAATTGTCTTGTTCAAAATCCCAACAAAAAGTAGACAATCTTTATGTCTATAATGAGGGAGAGAGAATGCAAGAGAGAAGTTAACTTGGGTCCAATTTAGTAGGATCTTAGACCAGCTGTTTATTTCATTCAAACTAAATTAAGTAAAGATATCCCCCAAATCTGAGATCCAAAGCACTCTGTGTGAAGTGATCAAGGGGATATCATTTAACTTTTCCTTTAAAAGTGATTCCTATCACTTAACATGTGAGATGGGCCTATGATTGCATTTCTCTCTTAGAAGCTAAAAATACAATCACCAAAATTACCATAACTATGGATCTACAGAGTGGGTCAGAGTTAAAATATATATTACTTAGCTTTATAAGGTACTTATTGAAAATCTCAAAGTTGCTCTAAGGAAAGAAACCTGGGAAACAACCCAGAGTTTCTCAATTCTGAAATGCCCCTTTGCTATTCATCTCCATGACAGAGGGAAGAGGAAAGTATATTTCCAGTGGAGGGTACATTTTCTGGGCATGACACTCTAAAAACCAGAGATGAGACTTGGAAACAAATGATACCTGCATTGAAACCATTTGAGGAAATTGTCTGAATTTTCCCTGCCCTATGCTACTTTGGGCCAGATATACATACATATATGATGAATTTTGAAATGTTTCAGGCATTTGATCACTTCTTATGTAAATATAAATGTAATAGTATCTTTATACCCCAGGTTTTGTGCATGGAATGTATATTGACTTTTATTTCTTTTATTTTTCTTCTTCTGTAAATCCTGCTTGATACTGTGTACTTTTTCTCTTGGAAATAGATGACTTATTAGCTTGCCTAAGATTCCTGTTTCTATCAGATTTTCCAATGCTACAATATTATGGAAAGATTTATGAAACTGAGAGACATTCTGGGAACTAATTGGCTGTTGTCACAATTTCTATATTTTCATAACCGGTGTCTCGGTTTTGTTTTGCTTTGATATTATTATTTGGATGGAAAAATGATGCAAAAAATGTTAAATGTTTCTGTCTTCTGCTTAAGTGTCTGCCAGATATGAAGCAATGGTTATAATGCACTTCCTTTGAAAAAAATAATCACAGATCATGCTCGAGCAATTATTACCACAAAAGGAAGAATACTAGACTAATCACACCCTTAAGCAAACACAGTTAAAACTCAATTATATTTTAGAAGGGCACTACAATTCTAAAGGCAATAGGCTCTCATTTTGCTATTGTTATATGCAGAAGTATGTACCTCTATTTTTTCCAATGCTATAATTACCATTTTTTGTAGAAATAGCTACTGAGGAGCTATTGAATGAAATGTTCTTTGAATACATTTTAAAAGTAAATTTTCATCACTAAATAGCTGGAGAGAGATTTCAAAAGTTGGAAGCTCAAATTTCTCAGTAGAGCCATCAAAATTTTTTGTTTTTACAAATGAGAAATTGTCGATTTGGCTGAATCACCCCTTTACCTTCGTGGAATAATCACTTAGGAAAAAACCTCCCTGGGTACTTCAAGGAACTTTGAAGGGATATTTCCCCCAGGAAATTGTTTTAAATGCTGTTTCAGGAAATGAAGCTCATCATACAATCTCACACACCCCACCAGGAACTGTTCTGTAGCCAGTGTTGCTCATTACCTCTATTTTCTGAGGCTTTAGAAATGGATGCCAGGTCTCCCACTATATTGGATATCTTCTTTTAAAAACTCAGAAGCATTCTAGAACTTGCTCAGGATATATCATGTGTCTACTAGACAAGATAATAACATTGCTTACATATCCCCATTACTTACATATCAATCAAAAGATTGCAAAAAAGTAGAAGCCACAAATTTAAGAAAAGTGTCTAGTAAGATAATACTTCATTAATGATCACAGATAACCCATCCCTGTGACTTTCAGGTGGCCATCCACATAGCTGGAGTTTACAGATTACAAACTTTGGAAAAAATATAAATCTGTTTCAAAGATTTCTGAAACTGTTTTGGATTGGTGTTGGTAAAATATTTTTTAAAAAAATGACTTCTAGCCAGGCGTGGTGGTGCATGCTTGTAATCCCAGTGCTTGAGAGGCTGAGATAGAGGATCACAAATTCACAGCCAGCCTCAACTACTTAGTGAGGCTTTCTTCAACATAGTGAGAGCCTGTTTAAAAATAAAGAATAAAAAAAATGGCTGGGGGTGAAGCTCAGAGGTAGAATGCCCCTAGTTTCAATCCTCATTTCTACAATAAATAATAAATAAATAAATAAATAAATAAATAAATAAACTTTTTTCAAAAATTGTTCTCACATCAAGAAGGACTTAAAATGCAGCCACTCTACTATTTTAACATAAAGCATGAGATGTTATAAAAAAAAAAAGAACATGCTATTTGAAACACTGGAGAAGTGTAACACCCTGTTTCATGAACTCAACAATATATCAGCATAGAAACAGGAACTTCTTATCATGGTGAACTTGTTGAAAAGAATTATGAGGCACAAATAAGCCCCAAGCCAAGGCGGTAGCAGGGGAGAATAGACCTCCTTAGAGACTAGAAGAGAGCAATCCAAGAATTCAATATGTGAAAAATAACATAGGTCTGTGGAAGGAGACATGCATGTTAAGCTATTGCTAATATCTTGTTTATAAAATGGATCCAGAAAAATCTTATCATGAGCTTTTATTTGAATGGATTGATGGTTTGAAATCTAGAGCCGTCTTACCGTATGGAAGAAGTTTCAGAAATAGCATCATTTCTATGTCTCTACTTGCACACCCATCATTTGCCAATATTATAATAGGAGAAGATAGGTGGTTAGTAAATAGGAAGTAAAATGAGAAATAAAAAGTGAGCAAAGCACAGGTGCTGGATGGAAGCAACTCCGTTTATATGGGGACATAATTTATATTAGGTGGACAGAACTAGGAGGTGAAGACTACGCTGAATCTTAGGAACAGAAATGTGTCAAAGAGCCATCAAAGAATGCTTATTTCATGGAAGAGGAACAAGGTCTTAGAGTTGGTATGAGCTTGGCTTTTTCAGGAAGTGGCAGGAATGGGAGGAGGGGTGGTACAAGAAAAATGAAAGCGAAATTTCAAAATAGTCACACAAATTTCAGAAGCACCGGCAGCTTTCTTACCATGTTGCCCTTAAAAATCAACTCCAAACCAAACTCCCAACTTCCACCACTAACAGTACCAAGACAAATTATGTCTTTATTTAAAACTAATGAGCTGGATTGAGAACTATAAAGCAGGAAGTAAAAAAAGAAAGAAAATAAATAACTCTTTGGTGACAAAGGACTGGAATACATTCTATTGACCTCAAACCATCATCTGGGCTAGTCAGAATCCTGACTGAAGCAACATCCCTTCCTTTCTAAATTTTAGGGTTTTTTATTCAGTTTAAAGTGACTTAATAATCCTGATTATTTCAGGATGAGCCGAACTAAATACTAGCATCCTGGAAAAGAGAACCAGAATAAGACTTGGAGGTGGACCTTCTTATTATAGAGTAGGTTGCTCAAAGTTTTCAGTTCAATTAATTTTGAACAGACTCCAGGGAAACTGGATTGTTTTAGCCATTATTATAAATAATCTTTTAGTTCCTTAAGAATGTCAATTCCACTTGTGAAAGCAGGGCCTATCATAATGGTACAGCAAAATGAAGAAAGAATAATCGTATAAAAATACCTCTAACTATGATTTTTATTTAGATATGCCACTTTGACTGCCCAGAAAGGCTTGACCAACTGAGTATACAAAAAGTGCCTTCCAACATTGAAACTGGTGAGAAAATCATGACTTAATATTTATGCAAATAATTGCACATTCGTTTTCTTTATCAGATAGTTATATAATTTATCTTAAAGATATACCTTGGTATGTTTGTTAAAAGGTAAATTGTTATTTTAATAAAATAACTTAGCTTCTTAACTCACTAGTAACATGAACATGGATGAACATATCATTTTTATGCTTAGGACTGCTGCTAATGAACAAAAATAAAAAAGTTCTTCAGAAAATTCTAGGCTTGTACCATGAAATATTTTTGGTGAATGAAAGTATTATTAAACATGCAAAATATTTCTCCCATTTAATTTTATTATTATCACGTTTAGCTTCATATAAAATACTTGGTCTGAACATCATGAAATTCTGTCTCATTCATTCTTCATGACTTAATTATTTAGTATAAAGACGCCAGAATCACATGCTTCATTTTCTGTAACTTCTTGAGTTTTACCCTTAAATTTTATTGTTTCATTAAAATCACTTTTATGACTTATATCCTTCTTGATTCTCTACTCAGAGTTTCTATCTTCACAAGTCAAACCAAATCTCCTAAATTATTAGTGACATAATTCCTTATTTCTAAAATGTCTTTTGCATTCTACAGTTCTTTAAAAATATTCCAATTGTATTATATCTAGTTTATGACACCTCTTCTTAACCATTTATTTTCAGCGTCATTCTAATTATTGAATTAAAAATGCCATGAGCATGGTGGCTTCATAAAAATGTATATTCCCTAAACTTTTAATATGTTATATTGACTGGAAAAGAAATGTAGCTACAGTTAAAAATGAATGACAATGAAATGAGTCTATTGTTTAGATTATCTAGATGGGCCCAGTCTAATCACATGAGCCTTTTAACGTAGAGAACTTCCATTTTTATTTTTGAATTTTTTATTGGTGCATTGTAGTCATACATCTTAATGAAGTACAAGGTGGTGGAAGCGCACATGTGCACATTACCCATTAGCTTTCTATCTTTGAACACAGGGATAAGATTTCAGAGAGATTCCGTGTGTGAGAGAGATCTGATACACCCTTGCTGACTCTGAGATATGAAGTCCACATGCAAAGTTAAAGAGAAGCTTCTAGAAGCTGAAACCATATCTTATTTGCCTGCAAGGAAACTGGGATCTCAGTTACACAAGGACAATTAACTGGATCTTGCCTACCAGAAAGAATGAACTTGGAAGTAGGTACTTTTCCGAGCTTTTAGGCAACAGTCCTGGCCTATTAGCATTTGCTGTTTCTAAATACTCTTCTTAATTATTAAAATGATTACCTGGAGGTGAGGAATGCTAATGCCATTAGCTCTAAAGGGAAACTTTCTGCTATGTGTATTCAGAAGAATGTTAAAGAACACCGAAAGTAATAGATGTTTAATGAGAACCTGCGCGTCCCCCGGAAGTTGTTTATATTCAGATTAAATGTCAATAGCAATCTTCACTCCTAGATTACCTTTAAAAGGTATTCACATCAAGTTGGCAATTAGCATGCTGTCATTAGAAACAATTACGCTGAGGACATAAAACCGAATTCTCCACTTTAGTTCAATTATTTTCAACAAAAGAGGCACTGCAAATGGATTTCAATTCTCAAGTTTGTACAAGAAAAGAATATTAAATACTAAGCCTACAAACACTGCTGTTTTCTCAAAACAAAGAGAAATCTCTTATTTTAACTTAAATTTCAGTTACTACCATGTACTGTTTTCTTTTTCGGACCCCTCACAGGTTATGAAAAATAAGTTAAATGTTTGTATTTAATTTTTCAGATATTTCAGACCTCTTTCATTAAACCTCTTTTTCATCATTTGGCCAGTTTTTAACAAGAATATCTCACTTCTTACTAACTTTTTATGTCACAGTGTTTGATAATAAAAAAAGTTGCAGTACACAACTGTGTGTGTTATTTATAAACATTAAAGAAACCTTTGAAAATAAGAACAAAAATGGGCTTTGTAACCAATTAAAATGATTGTTTAAAGAATGTTCTACACGCCAGGTATGGTGGCGCACACTTGTAATCCCCGCGCGTGGGAGGCGGAGACAGGAGGATCGTGCAGGTTCGAAGTCAGCCTCGCTGGCTTAAGACACCCTGTTTCCAAAAATTAAAAAAATAGGTCTGGGAGTGGAGTGTAGCCCGGAGATAGATGGGTTTCCAGGAACACCAGTACCACCAAAAAAAAAAAAAAAAAAAAAAGAAGAAAAGAATGTTTTGCAGTCTGCCAATGCCTTTTATCATGTTTCTTTATGCAAAATATTCCCATGATTATAATTAAACATTTTTATTCTAATAAGACAGTTTGTATTTTGCATATGTTTTTTGCAGTACTAGGGATGGAACTTAGGGTTATTCTACCTCTGAGATACACCCTCAGCCCTATTTTTAATTCTTTATTTTGAACAGGGTCTCACTGAGTTGCAAAGGGCCTTACTGAACCACAATTGTCCTGTCTCAGCCTCCCGTCTCAACCTCCCAAATTCTGGAATTATAAGTATGTGCCACCACGGCTGGTCTATTTTGCATATTTTTGTTAAATAACTTTCTCTTCTCTTGTAATGTCTTTGATATAATGCAAATCTTTAAAAACAGTATGGAATGCTTTAGGATTATGTAGGACATAAAATTATATAAAACAATATTGTTTTAACTTATTAACTCTCTATCTTATTAAAAATACATTTGGCTTAGTGATTGACTTTGATATGCTTGTGAAAGTACATCATGTGCATTAGGGAATTTTTCTCTTCCCACCTCCCATCCAAACATGAGAAGGGGGGAAGGGAATAGGTTGGGCAAATTGAGTGATATGTGCATGTATGTCTCTACCATGTTTTTTTGGTGTGTGTGTGTGGTACTGGGGATGGAACCAGGGGCATTCTACCTCCAAACTACACTCCAGCCCTATTTTTAAATCTTTATACTTTGAAACAAGGCTTCACTGAGTTGCAAAGGGCCTTACTAAACCTGAGGCTGTCCGCGAACCACAATCCTCGTATCTCAGCCTCCAAAATGCTGGGATAACAAGCATGTGCTACCAACACCTGGTTTGTCTCTACCATCTTGAACTCCATTAAGATGTATGACTACAATGCACCAATAAAAACATAAAAAAATGTTTGAATGACAGGTATTCAAAGGGCGAATGAAGAATTCTATAAAACCATAAATTGGTAACTATAATTTCTATGAGTTCTTGTTTCTTGTTATGGTTCTAATTCCTGTTCAATTAAGAAATGTGGATTTCTATATATGCTAAAATTAAGAACTCTACCTTGTCTATAATTTTCTTGATCCATTATTTAGCTTATTACTCATATACTTTTCATGCATGCATTCACCATATATCTATTAAATATTTATTTTATGGTAGGTACTTTTAAGAACTCTGAGGCTGTGGAGATAAAAATAACATAGAAAGGCATGTTCTTATTAAAGCCTCATTATAATTGTCAAAGAATATTAAAGGAGTGATAAAGTATAGGTCAAAAGAGATTATATATATATATATATATATATATATATATATATTTCCATATATATCACTTACTTAGTTTATTCTGAATTATGTTTTTTATTGTGTGTGTGTGATACTGGGGCTTGAACCCAGGGGCATTCTACCACTGAGCAACATGCCTAACCCTATTATATTTTTTATCTTGAAATAGGGTTTCACTATGTTTCTGAGGCTGCCTTGTACCTGTGATCCTCCTGTCTCAGCCTCCATTGTACTGAGATTAAAGTTCCCGCCACCCCAGGCAAAGTGGGGAAATTGTTATAGGCCAATATTTAAAAGATAAAATGGTCATCCCAATTCTCCTTTAAAATTGTTGTTAAACAACAACAACAACGACAAAATGAAATACAATAAAAACTGGCTCACAGCAATGCACCGACTAAAAAATAAAAAACACTGGTCCAGAATATGGTATATGGTAAAAACAATTTGCAAACTGTTTAACTTTGAATGAGCACCCCCCCCCCATTTTTATAGCTGGAAAATGAAGGACAAGCAAATGTTAAGTAACTGGTCTGAGATCACTCAGTGGGGCTGGTGGAGTCTGGCTCTAACTCAGAAGTTGCTGATTCCCTGCGGTTGGGCCACAAGTTCACAGCCGCTGGCTCATAGCAGCTTCGGAGCAGAAAGGAGTTTTCCTGTAAGCCCAAGAGTGTTAAGAAGCCACATCAGCACCAGCACCTTCAAAAACCAGGCTGTGAGGAACATCCGCAACCGCGAGGTCTTATTGCTTTAACCTTTCTACCCACGTGGCGGAAATTCACATCCAGGTAAGTCTTGCCAAAAGAAGGAAGAAAGCTAACTCTGGGAAATAATTGCTTTGGATGAAAATTCAGAGTGCACAAAGCCTGGGAAAATTTAATATTTTCTCCTGCAATAGAAGTCAGAAATTAAATCAACATTCCTGTGAGCTGGTTTCTGACCAATATTTTTGCTCTTTCACAAATCCTGAATGAAAAACACCAAAATTCCAAGAGAAAAGTAGAGGAAGGCTTGTGAATGACTGGGGCTCTGGGAAGCCAGATGCTGAAGATGTTGGAAACTTAAACAGTTAAGTCTAGGATTCTGAATACAAACTAACTTGGATGCAAGTACAGCTAAAGCAATTCTAAGTCCTTCATCCCATGAAATGCAAAGTTTGGAGCCTTGGTCGATTGCAGTGCACTTGGGTGGGCTCTGAAGCTATGAAAGGAAAACAAAATTAAATGCCTTGGAATTGATTCAAGCTGTTGGACTGCTAACATTCAACACATGAGAGTAATGATACTTAGAGCTCAAGTGAAAAAAATCAACACATTACAGAAATTAATAAATAACAACCACACTCACAGGACCTCATTCTGCAAGAAGAATGGGTTCACCATTGAAATTTGTAAGTTGCTGCTGTGATCTTAAGAGAAACAGGGAAAATGTGATTTTCCAGTGAGAGATGTGGTTCTAGTTTGAATCGTCTCCCAGCCCTTACATCGACTATGCAGCTAGACATAAAGCATCCAGAGGTCCATGCAACAGGTGGTTAAATGTTGAGATACTTAAATTGAAAGTGCATCTTCTAGGTGCCTAGTACTGTGTTAGGTCCTGAGGAAACAGCAATGCACAAGAGAGGAAGAAGGGATAGACCCCTGTCTTTACCCAGTTTACATATAAATTGTACCTGTGAACTCAAGTTAGCCAAAGTGATGCAAATTCTCCGTCTCTAGGTTGCTTGCTGGTCAATGGTGGCTATATTTTCTACATCAGATTCCAAATTGATGATTTGGTTTCAGGAGGTGTGTGGCAAGTTACATTGGTGCGATCCAAGTAGACTGAAGTTGTCTTAATCGCTGCTGCCTATTTTCAGGTCTTACTACACAGAATTGCTTAAGTAGGCGGAATTGCATAGGACTCCTGACCCACCTTTAGGATTCCAGGTCTCCTGCACTATATGCCATCCTGTCCTGCCAATTGTTCTCAAACACTGATCTTATCCTTGAATGTCCCTGCTCAGAAAATTTCAATAATGATGATCTCATGCACTGCATCTAAATTCTACAGTTTGGCATTTCCTGTGAAAACATGTTGCCCCTTGGCCATATGTATTCCCTGTTTCACTTGCGCTCACGCATTCTTTTATAATCATCACTTTCTCTTTTCTTTCAGTTCTTCTTCTTTCTTGCTTATATTTCCTTTCTCTGTCTTAATCTTCTTCCTTCCTTTTATCTTCTTTATTCCCTCCATCTTTCCCTTTCTTTTCTTTTCTCTTATCATTTTCCTCTTCCTTCCTCCTTTCTTCCACTCCTTCCAGTCTCTCTTTTCCTCTTTTATTTTTATCCATGGGGCTATCTTAATTTCAGAGTGACTTTAAACAAATTTAATGTCAGCCATACTATTTAAAATGAAGAAAAGAATAACCAGCACTAGCAATTTCTACCATTTGGGCTTGGCAAAAACCAGAAAGTTCAATATACCTCTACTCAGTTAAGAGTGCAGAAAGTAGGCACTTTCTAACTAACATTAAGCTTATTTGGTATAAATGAAGAGAACAATCTGGTACTAGCTACTAAAATTAAAAACACATGTGGCCTATGAAAAAGCAATGTCATTTTTAAGAATTTCTTCTACAAATATCTATGAACAGGTGCAATAGAGATTATAATATTCATTCATTGTAGGATTTTATTTTTGGCCCTAAGAAAGCTTTGAGCTTTGAGCAGAAAATACCCATGTAAAACAACTTCCTAAGTAAATATTATGTGTGAAATTATATCTGTTTAAGTTTAAAATTTTATTTAAATAACTTTTATATAAGATTAGATAAGATTTGTTCTATTAGTAAAAAAAATTCTATATGTTAAAGTGGAAGGATATATGTATTATATTGGATGGGAATAAAAGAAAAACAAAGTTCTAACAGTGTTTCATATATATTAGTGTATATAGATGGATATCCATGTTGTGTGTGTATATATATATATATATATATATATATATAATATGTATGTATGTATACAAAAGTACATATATATGTATATATACATACACAAATAGCTATATATATGTATACACAAATAGTACATACATACACAAATAGTGCATACACAAATAGTGGTACATATACAGATAGTATATATACATGCTGCTATTTGTGTAATAAACTAAAGATGTGTATTTAATTTTACTTGTATAGACATATTCAGAAAAATATGAGAAACTGAAAATATTGTCACCCAAACAAAGTAAATTGAGACAAAGGTAAAAGGAAATCTTTGCACAAAATTCCCTTTCAAGATTGTGAAATATAGCCAGGCATCGTGGCACATGCTTGTAATCTCAGCATTTGGGAGGCTGAGGATCAAGCCTCAGGAGGATCAACAGGAGGATCAACAGGAGGATCAAGGTTCATGGACAGCCTCAGCTACTTAGTGAGGCCCTCTGCAATCTAGCGAGACTCTGTTTCAAAATAAAAGAAAAAAGCCAGGCATAGTGGCGCAAGCTTGTAATCCCTGTGCTCGGGAGGTGGAGACAGGAGGATGCTGCAGGTTCAAAGCCAGCCTCGCTGGCTTAAGAGACCCTGTTTCCAAATAAAACATAAATAAATGGGTCTGGGAAGGTAGCCCGGAGGTAGAAGGGTTCCATCCCCAGTACCACCAAATAAATAAATAAATAAATAAGTAAATAAATAAATGAAAACAAAGGTTGTGAAATTTTAGAATTCATTTTTGACAAGAGAAGTTTTGACTAAACATTGCCACCAAATGTCTTGTGCTTTGTAGTCATATTTTCAATCGCCTAAAATCAATATGCTTTTGATTGCTTAACACTAAATATGGCTTCAGTGCAATGGTGACCATGGCTCCTGCACCCCCTGAGGATTGTTTCAAGCTGAAAGAGCAACATGTTCTGGTTCAGCAAGGGTTCTAACCTCATTTAAGCAATTGTCGCATGGCTCTAGCTCAGACAGGATGTGGCACAAGATTTGATGGAAGGTTTTCCATGTTTCATGGACCATGGCCTGTTCAGGAATTTACCACACGTCAGAGAATATTTCTTAATGTGGGTATTTTCATTCTTGAGAATGATGAATTACAAGAGACACTTCAGTACCTCTGAAAATCCCCTAATGCATAATAACTCTAAAGTAGTTTCCAAAAGAAAATAAAAACAAGTATAACAAAATAGTAAGATAGCATCTATTATGATTATAGTTATGAAAGGCAACGGATATATCTTTGTTAATTCCAAATTATTCCCGGTTATAGAAAGGAAAACTTGTTCTCTAGATAGTTATTCTTGTACTTTTAAGTGCCCCTAAACCAAAACAAAGGTCCTACTGAATGAAAATGTTGTACATCTGTTTGTTTATATTTTATAGTTTTTACATGTACATTTTTCAAGCAATACCTTTTTAAATTTTCTCTGTTTTGAACTAAAGAATTTATCCTAATTTTTTTATCCCTTCACAAAACATTCAAGCATATTTTCCTTTTCTTGGTGTCATGTAAACACTGGGAATAGTTACAGAATGCTAACCAAACCGCAAAATTTTACAGCCAACTTCAAAAAGAAATGAACTCATAGCAACCTGGCTACAGCATGCTCTTACAATTTGTTTTGAAGAGCTCATGCTCCTATCCACATTTCTCACAGCAGTAATTAGAATGCAGAAGTACATGGACAGAATAGAACAGTTATTTGGTTCCATTTAGAAGGTACATAGTCAATGGTAAACAGATCTCTTGAAATCTAGGTGGAAAACATTACTATGCCCTCCTAATCTGGGAGAGAGAGAATATTCCTTGATTAAGATTTGATTCTGCTCCTTAGTAGAATTTTTGATTCTATTATGTTTTACTGCTTTTGGAAAGTAGCTCCCTAGTTCATGGAATATCGTAGGCATTAGTTGAGACCTCTAGGTTGCCCTCTGAGCTACTTTTCTTTCCCATCAGAAACAACCTGTATTGGCAGCTGATCAGCTTTCTCATCCTGAAGCTTTTTCAGTTTGAGCACTTCTACTCATTCTTAGTCTGAAGTATTATCAATTTTCTGATAAAATTTTCATAAAGATTTTATAAGATTTCTAGGTATTGGATTATACTTTAACCCATTTTTAAGCCATATCTATGATTGTTTTCAATAGGATCACTCTCTGGAAAAAGTGTTAAGCTGATGTAGGATCAAGTCCTTCAGATTCCTAGAACCATTTTTTCTAGACATAAAGGTTTATTCTACCTAACTTTTTTTTCTGAGGCTGTACAGAGTTTCTCCACCATATTTGAATGATCTTTCTCTCTAGGCCCGATTTTACTTTGAGAATTATTCACTGTTGGGACTAGGGATTCAAAGAAACTGTCTTTTCTGTTCAACTTGCCATGGTTCCTGTGTATTTCCTCTACTTTTTGACTAAAAAGTAGTTATTTTTTCTCTTTTTTTTCTCTTCATATGTTTTGAAAGGAAGCAAAAGAAGCCTAATGATACTATAAGCATTCCACTTAGAAATCAGCTTCCTAAGTTTCACAAGATAATTTTGCCCTCTATCTGAACAGTTTCCTATAGCAGCTTCTTTTATTTACTCCACTATATATGTAATATATATTCATTAACCCCCAGGCAGTATTTATCCAATGACTAGAGCCAGAAAAACATAGCTGAGTGTCAGCCATCGGCAGATATTTGAGGGAGTCCAGCCCAGAAGAGCAGCACTGCAGATCCAAGTACAGCCCAAATTGTAGCTATGCAAGCTTATGAGCTAAAAAATTGTTATATTAAAGTTTAAGCTTTTATTTTTTATATACCAGTAGATAAATGATAGTATTCTCAGAGATAAACTATTTCTTTTGCTTCACACTGCCACTTTTCTAGCTCTGACACATTATTAATTTTATTTATGCTTTGTATTCTATGGCATAACATAGTCTTTGAAATAAGGCTAACATGAGTTTTGAAAGCTGATTTGGTCAGTTATTGGTGATGAACACTGGACCATGTTAATTAACTTTCTTAATTTTTTTTTTTTTTGGTGGTACTGGGGTTCCTGGAAGCCCTTCTTCCTCCGGGCTACACTCCCAGACCTATTTTATATTTTTGAAACAGGGTCTCTTACGCCAGCACGGCTGGCTTTGAACCTGCGCGATCCTCCTGTCTCCGCCTCCCAAGTGCGGGGATTACAAGCGTGCACCACCACGCCCGGCAACTTTCTTAAATTTAAATATTCTTAAATGTAGAATAAGGATAATACACATAATACAGAATTTCTATTGTGAATGATACAAAAATCAATACGTATAAAATACCTGAATATGATAAGTACTGTGTAAATATTAATCTCTTCTCTTTTAGTGACCTCAAGCTCATCTTTTATGGTTGATTACAAAAATTGTCCATAGAATGCTTTGTCATTGTGTGTATAGCACTTTACTTTCCACTTATTAAAGGCAAGGTCTCTTTATCCTTTCTATTGAATTAGGTCAGAGATTTTGACTAATAGTAAGTGCTGAATGATGTAGGATTTTAAAGACATACTTCCTTGAATAACTCTTACAGGGAGTGTTACCATACCACGGAGAAACAGTCAGTAGTCCAAGACAACTCTGAGAATCGGTGTGACTTAACAGACAGTTGTGAAAAATTATTAGAAATGTATGTGAGTCCATTTTAGATCAACCAGGCCCAGCCAGGCGCCTCCCAACCAAAATACATGAGTGATCCCAGTTGACACTATATAAAGCAGAGATTAGAAGTTCCAGCTGAGTCCTGATCTAATGGCAGACTGTTAGAATCCTTGTGGCATTTGGATTTAGAATGCCCCACTGGGCCTCATAGATATAAGGTAGCAATGTTGGAAACAGGGCTTGGTTCCTAAGAAGGGCTTCCTGGGGTGTGGCCTTAGTCGTCATTCTCATTGTTATAATTTAAAAGACTTGAACATGCAATTTAGAGGAAGGAATATTTATTTGCTCATGGTTTCCATGGAAATTTTGGGTTCAGTCTATATGAGGCTGATGTCAAGGTCTCAGGGAATTGTGGAGAGAAGCAAAGGGAGGGAGAGCACATGAGTTCTGCTCTTCACGTCAGAAAGGCCAGGAGCATGGGTATCTTTCCAAAGGGGTTGAATTCAGAGAAATACAGCAACATATGCATACCTATGTTCATAGCAGCACAATTTGTAATAGCCAAAATATGGAACCAACCCAGATCACCATCAACAGATGAATGGATAGCAAAACTGTGGGAAATACACACAATGGAATTCTATTCAGCCATAAAGAACAAAATTATATCATTTGCAAGAAGATAGAAAGCCCTGGAGGATATTATGTTAAGTGAGCTCAGCCAAGCACAGAAGGAGAAGGTACATATGTTTCCTCTAATATGCCCAAAGTAGGAAACACAGAGGATACCAGTGGGACTCCAGATAATGGAGGGGAAATACCAGCAAAGTTTGAATGGAAAGATAGGAGAGAAGGAAGGCTGATCTTGATTAATGAGGGTGTACATCTGAACATGTGTAAAATTATGAATAAGACATGGTTAACCTAGACAACCATTGGTGGGAGGTGGGGAAAACAGGGGCTGGGGGGAGAGGGCACCAAATATAGTTTAAATGTATACTATTTATGTTCAATAAAAAATTTAAAAGAAAAAATAATAAAAAGGGGGAGTTATATCCCCATTCACCACAGGGGGAAAAAAAATAAAATACAGCAAAAATTGAAAATAAATAAATAAATAAATAAAAATAAAAAATAAAAAAGTCCCAACCAATAAATAAATAGTAAAACAGAAAAAAAAAAAGGCAAGGAGCAGAAGGTAAATTAATATTACACCTTTCCTCAGTTCTCTGAATGAACTCATGAAATTAAAGATGTCAGATGAGATAGTTCAAAGTAAAAGCTTTAGTATTGATAGAAGCTGTTTAGGGGATGTGATTTGACTAAATACTTAAACTTCTCACTGTATTACAGTTTCTGCTCTAGCTATCTGCAGAATCGAGGCAACTGTGGGTCTACACCACAGGGACAGAGGTTTCTTTACGAGCCTTAACGCAAAGGAGAGAGTGAGTATGAATCTGTGTCCTTCTGAGAGAATGACTATAAAAGGGAAAAGGGACTGGTCCAAGTATGCGTCATTTCTTCTCCTAAACTAACAACCAGTTAAATCATATTTTCTCGTATGGAGAAAATTAGTGACAACAGAAAGAGAGGCCAGAAATACCAATTGAAGTGAAGCTTTTTTAACAAGTGAAGCGAACAATTAATATGAAGCTCAGAAAATGAAGACACCCCCTTGATAACCTGCATAAGATAAGGGTATTCCAAGTAAAATTACATAAAAGAATATTAATTAAAAAAAACAAATTAAAAAAAAAAAACAAAGACCTGGTTATCAATAGACTCTACCAAATCATGAGGCCTGAGAGTAAATCAATGTATTACTGTCTGAAAGGAGAATAAATTATCAAGTGATCAAGAAATTTATACCAAAATCTTCCTCTTAAAAATGTATTAAAATCTGGGTGTGGTTGTGCATGTTTGTAATCTCAGTAATTGAGAGGCTAAGACAAGAGAATTCAAGTTTGCAAACAGCCTCAGCTTCGTAGTGAGGCCTTCTGCAACTTAGTGAGGCCGTATTTCAAAATAAATAATAAAAATAGGGCTGGAGCTGGGTGTGGTGGCGCACGCTTGTAATCCCCGCGCTTGGGAAGCTGAGACAGGAGGATCGCACGGGTTCGAAGCCAGCCTCAGCTACTTAGTGAGGCTTTCCGAAACTTAGTGAGACCCTGTTTCCAAATAAAATATAAAAAGGTCTGGGAGTATAGCCTGGAGGTAGAAAACCTCTGGGTTTCACCCCCAGTACCACCAAAAAAAAAAAAAAAAAAAAAAATATATATATATATATATATATATATATATATGGCTGAAGGTATAGCTCAAAGGTAGAATGTCCCTGGGTTCCATTCCTAATAACACACACACACACACACACACACACACACACACACACACACATGATTTAAAATAAAAATATTCAAAAAGGGCTGTATATGTTTATTATGAAGATATAAATATTCTTTATTGATGCATATAAAAGACTGATAAAAAAATTTAACTCAGTCATATTTTGCAAGGTAACAGGTGCTATTTTTCTTTCTGAAATCATAAAGCAATTTAATTATTTATGCCTTGATATTAAAATACAGTTTGCTAGAATTTTTTCAAGGAAATGTATAGGAAAAAGTATACTTAGGTTTATAGGTGTATATGTATTTTACACACATTTAAGCATATACAGGCTCATACGTTTATAAATTGCTGTTATTAAGAACTTCAAGCCTAAGTGCATTTATTTAGTTGAACTATAATTCTAAGTTTTACATTATACATAAAATATATGTGTACATGTACATGCATGTGTAAATAATATTATTTAAATGACAGGCCAACTATTATATCCAAATTTTAAGGTAAAGAAGCATTCCAGAGAATTGAGCTCACCAAAAATTTTACTTTCTCAAAGGTTCCATGATGACCTTCTATGTATCATTAAAAATGTCTCATAGATTCAAGAGTTTCACTCTTGAATGACTCACAATTATATGCTTAAAAGAGAAGAAGCACACTCATTGAATACAAATTCCACCTCTACTTTTTATAGGAAATAAGAACGTGTAAAACACCTTCTTACTAGTAGTTCTTTACTACCGGTGACTCATAATCAGTACTGCAAAGTAAAATTTACAAGTTAAGCATTTGTGAATCAGGAGGTGAAACCTCCATATACAGTATTTTCATTATGACAATGGCATAAGGAGGCAGAGAACAGGTCCAATTATTCCTAAGAGATCTTAAGAACCTGTAATAATATCAAATAAGTACTGTGTGATTCATATCAGAAATATTGTTTCATTTAGTTAAAAATATTTACATAGTATCTCAAGATGTTTCTAAAATAGATATACATTTTTATTAAAATGTGTGCAGCCTAGAAAATAAATGGTTTTAAACTTCTTAACATGTTGTGTTCCAACTGGTAATTTATAAAATAAATGCAGTCCTAAATTCTGTATGGAGAAAAAATGTATATGGAATGTATAAAACTAGAGTTCTGCAAGGAATGACAAATGGTTTTACATAATTATAATTTCCTGGTCATTATTTGTTTTGCAAGAAAATATAAATAATTCAGGGGAAAAACTCTAAAATAACACCTTTGGCTGGTGTCATACATCTTAATGGCATACAAGATGGTAGAGGCATACATGCACCTATCACTTATTTAATCCTTACCAAATTCCTAACACATTCTCTCACTTACTACTTCTCATGTTTGGCTTAGTGATTGACATTGATATGTTTGTGAGTATATATCATATACATTATGGAATTTTCCTCTTCCACCTTCCCTCCTCAGGTCACTTTTTTTGTTCATCTATGGTTTCTCCTTCATTTAGAGTTCCTTCTAATACACATCTTTCCCCAAGCTTACACATATTAGGGAGAGCATCCAATTTTTTACTTTTTGTGAATGAGTAATCTCACTTAACATGTTTTGATTTCCTGACTATATTTCTTAAGAAATTCATAATCAAACTTACCCACTTTATCCCAGAAGCACTGGAGTAGATTCAGCTTTTTTTTTTTTTTTTTTTTTTTTTTTTTTTTTTTTTTTTTTTTTTTGGTGGTGGTACTGGGGTTCCTGGAAGCCCTTCTACCTCCGGGCTACACTCCCAGACCCATTTTTACATTTTTATTTGGAAACAGGGTCTCCTAAGCCAGCGCGCGCGGCTGGCTTCGAACCTGCGCGATCCTCCTGTCTCTGCCTCCCAAGCGCGGGGATTACAAGCATGTGCCACCATGCCCGGCCCTAGATTCAGCTTTTACCCACAGCTTTTACCTGAATAGACTATAGAATTTATCTCATGTCTTTGAGCAGTTGAGAACTACGCTGTAGGTGGACAGACTAGTGCTCAAAACAAATGGTATATAAGGAGAAGTAGAAGAAAGCATGCTAATCCCAATAAAAGCCTTGTCAAGTAAGACTGTCTTGGGAAAAGTGATTGAGTGGCTGTGAAATCCAGAGATGTTGCCTTACGGGAACATTCTTTAGGAGGTGAGATTGATTAGAAAAGAGGAAAATATTTCACCACTCAAAACAGTGTCCAAACTTTTGTTTTGATAAGCTATGGGGCTTGTTCACTATGTTTTGTCAAGGTGTTTTCTTTTGAAAAGAAGTCCATGCCCATGTTGGAACATAATTCACACTGGATTTATCACATTAGATCTTCTAAGCAAAGGTTACTGATAAACCTTACTAAAAAAATGATTGACAAATGCACCAAAGATGCAAATATCTTCCTCTCTATATAAACTTTAGAATAATAAGCCCATTCCCAGTATTTCTATAAAATATTTACTTCTATTTTAGGGTAATAAATTGGAATTGCTTCTCACTCTTCCCTACAGAAGACTGGTTTACTTTCCAGGGTCATGAGTAATTTGTTTCTTGAAAGTAAGAATGACAGTTTTTCTGCTGCTGGGATAAAAAATAGATTCTCCTAGTCATGGAGATTCAATGCTGGGTTGAAGCTTACTACATGCAAAAGTGAATACGTAGCTCTCATCTACATTTCTCTGTGAAGAACTACTACAAGAAACCCCAGCAAGGTGCTACTCTAGTCTCTCAGCAATAAACTATTACTGTCTTATATCAAAATCTCTGTAGTTTTCTGTTAGTATATGTATATAACATGATGATAGGCTATATTATTCACTTTCAATTGAAGTCAAATCTGCGAGCAATTACTGTAATCTGTTTAGTCATTAATCTGAGAAGTCCTGTTCTCTCTTTCATGAGGATAATTCATAAATGCAAGCCCTGAACTACTGCCACTTCAGGGCTACACATAGGAAAAGGTAGAGACATATTATTTAGGTAATAAAATTTTTGGTTTTTAAGTTTTGCAGTAAACTCTTTATTTATATTTGTTGTGTGGTACTGGGGATTGAACCCAGGAGCATTCTACTGCAGAACTATAACCCCAAGACTCCTTTTTTTTTTTAATTTTGAAACAAGGTCTTACTAAGTTGCAAAGGGCCTCACTAAGTAACTGAGGCTTGAGTGAACCATGATTCCCCTATCTCAGCCTCCCAAGTACTGAGATTAGAAGCCTGGCCACCACCCTGGCTTGCAGTAAACTCGTGTGTGTGTGTGTGTGTGTGTGTGTGTGTGTGTGTGTGTGTGTTGTAATACTGGGGATGGAACCCAGGAGCATTCTACCTCCAAGCTGCACCCTCGGCCTTATTTTTTTTATTTTTATTTTATGGTACTGGGGTTCTTGGAAACTCTTCTACCTCCATGTTACACTCCCAGATGGTTTTTGTTTGTTTGTTTGTTTGTTTGTTTTTTACATATTTTTATATGGAAACAGGGTCTTTTAAGCCAGCAAGGCTGGCTTTGAACTTGTGCGATCCTCCTGTCTCCTCCTCCCAAGCGTGGGGATTACAAGCATGTGCAACCATACCTGGCTACCCTCAGCCCCATTTTTTATTCTTTATTTTTGAAACCAGGCCTCACTGAGTTGCAAAGAGACTCACTAAGTAGCTGAGGCTGTCCACGAACCACTATCCTCCGGTCTCGGACTCCCAAAAGCATGCGCCACCATGCCTGGCTTACTGTAAATTCTTAAGGCATCAAAGAGGAGAACAATAAAGCACATTTGAAGAAAAACTTAAGAGGTGGTATCTCTGTTTCTTAAAAGTTGATGAGAAGCATAAATTTTGCATAAAGGTTACAGGCATGAACATCCACCCTGTGAACCACAGCCATATCACTGGCCACCTGAAAACTAAAAGCAAACCCTGAGAAGGAATCAGCAACAATGACCAAAACAGTTGTTTGTTAAGAAGTTTATGTTCATGACACGGTTTTAAGACGCGGCTGCAGGTGTCTTTATCACTCTTTAAAGCATGGAGTTTTCACTAGGATTAATAGACTATTATCAAAAGGTAATTTTTTTAAAGTGCTGGGAATGGAAACTATGGGCATTCTACCTCCAATTTACACCCACAGCCCTATTTTTTATTCTTTAAATTTTGAAACAGGGTCTCACTGAGTTGCAAAGGGCTTCACTAAGTAGCTGAGGCTGTCCATGAACCAAGATTCTTCCGTCCCAGACTCCCAAATGCTGGGATTGCATGTGTGTGCCACCACAGTCGGTTTATAAAGTACTTTTGCTTGTTTTTAACTTTTTTTCTTCTTTTGCAAGCACTATTAGAATAATAATAAAAAAATAATAGCTGGTTCTTTAACAGAGAAAAATGTTCATGGCTTTTGTTTGGTATCTGTGTTAATAGATTCTTTATACAAAGAATCATAAAAGTAAGTTGTGATTGTAATGATGCTTTATTGTTTAAATAAATTAATGAAATCAAAGTAAAAATTTGATGATCATCTATTGGAAGTGAAATATGTGACATCATTGTGCATGAATGTATATTTGGTTTCAAAGTCTAATATGAAGATCATTTTAATATTGAAGGTTGTATATATATATATATATATATATATATATATATATATATATATATGAAGGTTGTATATATATACTTTGGAGATAATATCATAGTGAAATTAGTATTCCACTTAATTTGAATTAAAATGTATTTTAATTTTGTTGTAGTGTATTTGTAAATTCTAATGTATCATAATAATATGTGAAATTATGCTCATTAAAACAGTAGCTAATGCCAGGCATGGTGGTGAACGCTTATAAATCACAGCATTCAAGAGGCAGAGACTGGAGGATCGAGGTTTGCAGACAGCCTCAGCTACTTAGCAAGGGCCTTCGCAACTCAGTGAGACCCTGTTTCAAAATGAAGAATAAAAGGGCCCAGCTCTGTGCCTTGGAAGGCCCGGAGCCCAGCGGGAGGTGGGTGGCCCAGCCCAGGCCCCGGAAGACCTGGTAACAGGCAGGTGGTCCAGCCCGTGACCAGGAAGACCCAGTGCCGGGCAGGAGGCCGAGCCCACATCCCAGGAGGCCTGGTACTGAGCAGGAGGCTGAGCCATGCAACCCAAGGAACTCAGTGCCGCTGTGGTGCACAGGGGCCATGGTGTGCTTAGAACAGCAGATCCTACTCTGCAAGGTGAGGCTGTGGGACTCTACTCTTGGAAGGCAGAAAAAATTCATTGCTGCCAAGTGCCTGATCCCACAACCTCTTCAAACCACACATACTGTCTTCTCTTAGTTAAAACAAGAAAAGAAAAGAAAAAAGAATAAATATTGGAGAGGGTTCAAGATGCCATGGTAGCATCCAGGATTCTAGAAATGTACACAAAACATATCCAACTGACCTGGAACTTTTGGAAAAAAACCCGCGAAGGGGGACAGCTTCTTCCTTACATACTTAAGAATCCTGGACATCATCTGTAAGGAGGGAGCTCAGCGGAGAGCTAGGAGGAAGGCAGTGGTGGCAGCAGTGGCTGCAGTGATCGTGGAGGCTAGTATTTGGGAGAGACAGAGATCTGATTCAACACACCTTGATCTTCTGAAGAAATTGCCCCAAAAGTGGAATGCTACCATTGTGCATGCTCAAGAATACTGGACAACATGCAGTGTGGGAAAAGAGGTTGGGAAAGAATTGAGATGGTGGAGGCAGCAGCAATGGCAGCAGCCAGTACTTAGGAGAGGCAGAGATCTGATGCAACACACCTGATCTTTTGAAGAAATAACCTCAGTGGTAGAATGCTAACATCGTGAACGCTCTGGAACTTAGGACAACATGCTGTGTGGAGGGGTTGCTCAGAAGAGAACCGAGAGGGCTGTGACAGTGGCAGTGGTGGTTAGCATTTGGTAGAGGCAGAGATACAATCCAATCCACATCATAATTTTAAAGAAATTTCTTCAAAGGTGCCACACATGCTTGGGGATTCTGGAAAACAAACTGTGTGGGAAGGGTGTTCGGGAGAGAAGCGAGATGGTGGTGGCAGCAGTGGTGGTGGTGGTGACCAGAGTTTGGAGGGGCAGTCAGATCCAATCCAGTCCACAGTGAACTTCTGAGGAAATCTCCCCAAAAGTAGACTGCTCCTCCCACACATGATAGGGATTTCTGGACAATATGCTATGTGGTAAAAGGGTTTGGGGATTTCAGAGGGAGCCCTGCATGATTGGGGTGGGCTGCCACACTGAGGGTTCTGGGAATCATGAGCCCTCCTGGCCACCATGCTCCTCTGCACAGAGTGGGAGGACAGGGTATGTATAGAGCCGCAGAGCCTGCTCTCTGGTGTGAAGCTGTGGACCTTAGCCTTTGGAGGGAGGACAAAATTTTATTGTCACTGGGTATCTGGGGGTCCCAGCTTCTGCAAAATACATGTACTGCTCTCTCATATTTAAAATAAAAAAAAAATCAAAGAATGCCGGGCATGGTGGCACACGCTTGTAATCCCCGTGCTTGGGAGATGGAGACAGGAGGATCGTGCATGCTTGAGGCCAGCCTTACTGGCTTGAGAGACCCTGTTTCCAAATAAAAATATATATATTAAAAAAGTGGGTCTCTGGGAGTAAAGCCCGGAGGTGGAAGGGTTTCCAGGAACCCTAGTGCCACCAAAAAAAGGGGAGAAAAAAATGGAACATCTGTATGTAGATGGCCTGCTTATAGTGGCAGAGAACAGAGCCCAATGCACAGCAAGACAGTGAGGACAGAGGTGGGGCCTCGGAGGCCAAGACAGGAGACTGCCAAGTGGCTAGGCCAGTGCTGGGGCCACTGAGACTGGGATCGGAGGCTGCCATGAGACAAGGCCTGTGTTGGGGCCTCTGAGGCTGGGATCAGAGACTGCCAAGGGGTGAGGCCCGTGATGGGGCCAGAGAGGCCGAGATCAGAGCCTGCCATGAGGTGTGTCCAGCGCTAGGGCCTTTGAGACCAGAACTGGAGCCAGCAAGCAGTGAGGCCAGTGCTGGGGTCAGCAAGGCTGGGATTGGAGCCTGCTGTGAGGCAAGGCTGGTGCTGGGGCCTCTGAGATTGGGAATCGAGCCTGCCGAGGGGTAAGGCTGGTGTCAGGGCCAGCGAGGCTGGGATCGGAACCTGCCGAGGGGTGAGGCCAGTGTTGGGACAAATGAGGCTGGGATTGGAGCCTACTGAGAGGCAAGGCTGGTGCCGCGGCCAGCGAGGCTGGGATTGGAGCCTGCCATGAGGCAAGGCTGGTGCTAGGGCCTCCGAGGCTGGAATCAGAGCCTGCCGAGGGATGAGGGTTCAGAGCCTGCCCTGAGTCAAGGCTGGTGCTGAGGCCTCTGAGGCTGGGATCGGAGCCTGCCAAGGGGTGAGGCTGGTGCCAGGGCCAGTGAGGGTGGGATCGGGGTCTGCCATGAGGCAAGGTCAGTAATGGAGCCTCTGAGGCCGAGATCGGAGCCTGCCAAGGAGTGAGGCTGGTGCCGGGGCCAGCAAGGCCAGTATCAGGACCTGCGATGAGGCAAGGCCACTGCTGGGGCCTGTGGGGCCAGGATCGGAGCCTGCCAAGAGGTAAGGCTGGTGCTGGGGCCAATGAGGCTAGTATCGGGGCCGCTGTGAGGCAAGGCCAGTGCTGGGGCCTCCGAGGATGGAATCGGAGCCTACCAAGGGGTGGGGCCAGTGCTGGGGTCACCAAGACCAGGATCGGAGACTCCCGTGAGGCAAGGCTGTTACTGGGGCATCCGAGGCCGGGATCAGACCCTGCCGAAGAGTGAGGCATGTTTCAGGACCAACGAGGCCGGTTTCGAAGCCTACCATGAGGCAAGGTCTGTGCTGTGGCCAGTGAGGTGGGGATTGAATCATGCAGTGAGGCAAAGCTGGTGCTGGGGCCTCCAAGGCCAGAATCAGAGCCTGCCGAAGGGTGAGGTCAGTGCTGGGGCTAGGGAGCCTGGGATTGGGGCCTACCGTGAGGCAAGGCTGGTGCTGCGGCCCCCGAGGTGAGGATTGGAACCTTCCAAGGGGTGAGGCCACTGTCGAGATGAGCAAGGCCAGGAACAGAGCCTCCCATGAGGCAGGACTGTTGCTGGGGGTTGGAGACAGAGATCGGAGCCTGCAGAGGGGTGAGGCCAGTGTTGGGGCCAGCAAGGCCAGGGTCAGAGCCTGCCATTAGGCAGGACCGTTTGTGGGGCTTTGGAGGCAGAGATCGGACCCTGAGGAGGGGTGAGGTTGGTGACGGGGCCAGTGGCTGGGATTGGAGTCTGCTGTGAGGCAAGGCCAGTGCCGGGGCCTCAGAGGCTTGGACCAGAGCCTGCCGAGAGGGGAGGCCAGTGCTGAGGTCAGCAAGGCCAGGATCAGTGCCTGCCATTTGGTGAGGCTGGAGCTGGAGCCAGCGAGGCCATGATAGGAGATAGCCTAAAAATAAGGCCAGTGCTGGGGCCCCCAAGGCTGGGATCAGAGCCTGCCATGAGACAAGACTGGTACTAGAACCAGCAAGGCTGTAAACAGAGTCTACTGGGTAGCCAGGCTGGTACTGGTGCCTTCAAGAGTGGGATTGGACCTTGCAAAGCAGCATGCACAAAGAAATATCACAGAAAAAAAAATCAGATGTTCTCACTAGTATGCAAAACTAGGAAGAAATGGGTAATAGGAGGGAATCTAATGGAAGAAGGAGCCCTATGGAGGAGCAGATAAGGTGACCAATCAGAGAAGATGGGATGGGGCAAGATGGAATCTCTTTAAAGCACATGATGTAAGCAAATAAATACATCAATGTTAGACAGTAAATCAAGCATGGAATTGAGGGAGGGGTAGGAAATAGGATGGGGAATGGATAAAGGTTGATTGGATGATGTGTACTTGGATATCCTAACAGGTCTTATATTCCATTGTGATGTTTGACTACAATGGACCAATAAAAATATATTAAAAAATAAAATAAAAATGAAGAATTAAAAAAAAAATAGGGCAGGGTTGTAGCTTGGAGATAGAATGGCCCTGGGTTCCATCCCCAGAACAACAAATAAAAGTAGCTAATCTACAAATTTTTGACAATGTTGAAGTTCAAAAAGAAAAGTAAATACTTTAATATTTGTTTGTACATTTTCTCCAAAATCAAACATTTTAAAAGATAAACTAAAATCAATTATGTACTTTTAAACAACATGTGTGTGTGTGTGTGTGTGTGTGTGTGTGTGTGTGTGTGTGTGTGTGTTAACCATGGGCATTCTACCTCCATGCTACATTTCCAACCCTATTTTAATCATTTGAATTTTGAAACAGGTTCTCACTAGATTCTTTCATAGGTGTACAGAGAAGCAGCAGGATCCAGTGGCACAGCAAGCTCTCCAGAGCCCCAGACTAGGCATCCAGTTAACAGTGTGCTCCCAGATGAGCCATAGGATCCAGCATGCACCAAGTGTGTGTCACCAGACACAGCAATATATGTGTGCCCATTGTGTGCAGCGGGAGCAGGTGGGATAGTCCAATCAGAACATCCAGAGACACAAGAAAGGAACTTATGGCAGGATACCTTCACAGAAACACAAGGGGTCACTCCAAGACTACATTGGATGCCCTATGCCCCTGGGAAAAGAAGTATTGAGTACAAAAGTGTGGACTACAGGCTGAAATTACACAGAATCCGGGACTTGCAGAGAACCCACTAAAAGTGACTCCTGAAGACCTGTTACTTAAATGCAAAGTTATCAGAGGCAAGAAAGGGGCCCCAAAACTCAGAGAGTGGGTTCAGGAGCTGACAATAGGCTACAGAGCAAATAAGAGATATTGGAATTTTCTCTAGAAGCTACCACAGAGATCAGACATTCAGATATTATACCAGCCTGCCCTATATTTGTAAATTAGTAGGACATTTTTGTTTTGTTTTGTTTTTGTTTTTTTGTTTTGTTTGGGTTTATTTTTTTTCCTTTTATTTAGGTTTCTTCTTTTGTTGTTTTACATTGTTGTCTCACACAGTTGTTATGTCTTTTTATTTTTGTCCTTTTTTTCTCTTTCTTAATCCTTTTTGTTCTTTTTTGGTTTTTTTGTTTGTGTTTGATGTATAATAGTTAGGATTTGATCTTGTTGTTACTTTATTCATATTTGTTTCCTCCTTCCTCCCACTCCTTTTACAAACTTCTTCAATTTAGCCTAACTACTTTCTTCTCTAAAAGCTTTTTATTTGTCCCTTTACTGTGTCTCTTTGTTTAATACTCAAAGTATTTCATATCTCCACACTTAAATATTCTACTAACTACAAGAGTCCTACTTTCTAACCTTCTTCCATTCTCAACCAGATACTACCTTATTATATTTAATTCTTCCTCAACCTAATCATATCCTCTACCTTATCTGACTCCTGCACCCATCATCAAAACTACTCCACCATCAACCAACCCTCACCACTGGGAAAAGTACTGCTTACCTGCTGACACTTCTAAATTCCTACTAGTAAAACAGGATTAAACATAATACCCACAAACAATGGGAAAACATTAGAAAAACAGGCCTGAGAACCTTCAAAATATGAGAACTACGAACAGTGAAGATACAACAGAAATCACAAATACTGACCTACAAGAAATGCAAGAAGAGTTATTCAGAATCCTGATCTACAATATGATGAAAGACTTTAAAACAAGTCTACAGAAAATGAAGGAGGAAATAGAAAGACTAAGAATAAGAAAGAGGTCTGGAATAAAATGAAAGAGTCAATAAGTGAAGACAGCAATAGAAATTCTGGAAGATTAGATGAAATTGAAAGTAAAATATCACTGTTAGAAGACAGTTCATTCAAAACTGAAAACATAGTCAACAGCACACAGAAGTCATTACAGCAACAAAACCTAAACATCCAAAAAACCATGGGGAAATATGAAACGTCCTAACTTATAGATAAAAGGCATTGAAGAAGGGATAGAGGTATAGACCAAGGGCATTCGTAATCTCTTCAGAGAAATAATTTCAGAGAATTTTCCAAACATGGATAGAGACTTGAATGTACACATCCAGGAGACATACAGAACACACTCAAAGAAGGACCTCTCCACTCCATGTAATAGTCAAAATGACCAACATAGAGGCCAAAGAAAGAATCTTAAAAGCAATGAAAATAAGGATGGGTGACATATGGGGGAAAACAATAAAAATCACCCAAACTATAAAACCCAAGTCATGAATGTCAGGAGAGACTGGTATGATGTGATCCAGATCCTGGAAGGAAACAATTAGCAACCAGAACTGCTATATTCAGCAAGATTATTATTCAAAATTGATGGAGAAACAAAAGTGTTACAAGATAAGTAGAATTTCAAAACAAAATTATGAATTCAAAATTAACACTAGAGAAAATACTTAAGGAAATAAACCAAAAAAAAAGATAAATAAGGAGACTTCAGAATCAGAGAAGAGATTAAGTTGATCAGTGAGGCATTTAAGTAGAGAAGAAATAACAGGATACCAAACAGAAGACAGTACACAAAATAGACAGGAAACAAAAATCATATTTCAATAATAACTCTGAATATCAAAGGGCTTAACTCACCAATATAAAGATATAGACTGGCAATGTGGATTAAAAACATAATCCAATATATGCTGTTTGCAAGAAACTCACCTTACAACAAAAGACATTTGTAGACTGAAAGTAAAAGGATGGAAAAAGATATACCACGCTAACGGAGACCCCAACTGGGCAGGGGTAGCAACGCTGATATCCAACAAAACAGGCTTAAGTTAAAACACATCAGAAGAGACAAAGCAGGGCACTTCTTTTTATTAAAAGGAACAATCCACCAAGAAGATATAATGATAGTAAATGTTTATGCCCCAAATGTGGGTGCAACCACATTTGTAAAAAAGACTATAAAACCTGGACACCAGATCTCAAATAGACCCAAATACAATAATTTTGGGAGACTTCAACACACTTCACACACCATTGAATCGATCTTCAAGACAAAAGATTCATAAAGACTCTTTAGAAGTAAAGAAAAGTACAAACCAAATGGAACTAATATATATATACAGAATATTTCAACTAGGAACTACAAAATACACATTCTTCTCAACAGTCCATGGAACCTTCTCCAAAATAGATCACATCCTGGCCACAAAGAAAGCACTAGTAGCCGGGCGTGGTGGCGCACGCTTGTAATTCCTGCGCTTGGGAGGCAGAGACAGGCGGATTGCGCAGGTTCGAAGCCAGCCGCGCGCGCTGGCTTAAGAGACCCTGTTTCCAAATAAAAATATAAAAATAGGTCTGGGAGTGTAGCCCGGAAGTAGAAGGGCTTCCAGGAACCCCAGTACCACCAAAAAAAAAAAAAAAAAAGAAAGCACTAGTAAATTCAAAAGATGTAATATAATTCCTTGCATCTTTTCAGACCTTAATGGAATAAAAGTAGAAATCAACAACAGGAAATTCAAAATAAACTATTTAAATACATGGAGATTGAATGATACAGTATTGAATGATGAATAGGTAAGACTGGAAATTTGAGGAGAATTAAAGAAATTTATGGAAATAAATGAAAATATAGAAATGACTTACCAAAATCTATGGGACACTTCAAAGGCAGTGTTAAGAGGAAAATTCATAGCATTGAGCGTCCACATAAGAAGAACAGAAAGTCACCAGGTAAACAAACTAGTGACATATCTCAAGGACCTAGAAAGACTGCAACAGTGTAATCCCAAGGCCAGCAGAAGGCAGGAAATTATTAAAATCAGAGCAGAAATGAATGAAATAATGAAAAAAAATAAAAAACAATTTAAATAATCAACAAAATAAAACTCTGGTTCTTTGAAAAGATAAATAGGATTGACAAACTCCTGGCCAAGTTAACCAAAAGAAAGAGAGAATCAACTCAAATTATTAAAATGAAATGAAAAAGAAGACATCACCACAGACAGTGAGGAAATTCAAAGGCTTTTCAGAAACTATTTTGAGAATGTATTGACAAACTCCTGGCCAAGTTAACCAAAAGAAAGAAAGAATTAACTCAAATTATTAAAATGAAATGAAAAAGAAGACATCACTACAGACAGTGAGGAAATTCAAAGGCTTTTCAGAAACTATTTTGAGAATGTATACTCCAACAGACTGAAAAACATGGAAGAAATCGACAGATTTCTAAGCACATATAACCTACATAAATTGAACTAAGAGGACATAACAAGCTTAAACCAACAAATAGCAAGCAAAGAAATATAAACAATAAAAAATCTTCCATCAAAGAAAAGTCCAGGCCCTGATGGGTTTCCAGGTGAATTCTACAAAATCTTCAGTGAAGAACTAATATCAATACTTCACAACTTTTTCTGGGAAATTGAAAGAGATGGAGTTCTTCCAAATTCCTTCTATGATGCTAGTATTGCATTAGTCTCCAAACCTAATAAAGCTACCTCAAGAAAGGAAAATTACAGACCAATATCCTTAATGACATAGATGCAAAAATTCTAAACAAAATACTAGCTATACACATTCACAATCATATCAAGAGAATTGTACACCATGATCGAGTTGGTTTCATCCCAGAAAAGCAAGGCTGGTTCAACATATGCAGATCTATACATGTTATTCACCACATAAATAGACAGACTTTTCAACAAATGGTGCTGGAAGAACTGGCTATACATTTGTAGAAAGATGGAGCTAAATCTTTATCTCTCACCATGCACAGGAATCAACTGGAGATGAATAAAAGACTTAGAAATTAGACCAGAGATTGTGAAGTTATTAGAGGAGGGCATAGGCTCAACACTCCAACATATAGGCACAGGCAGTAACTTTCTCAATAAGACCTCCAAAGCGCAGGAAATTAAAGAAAGAATTAACAAGTGGATAGCATCAAGCTAAAATGTTTCTTCTCATCAAAGAAAACCACCAAGAACCTTAAGAGGAAGCCTATAGAATTGGAGAAGATCTTTACCAGCCACCACTCTGATAGACGGCTAACATCCAGAATATACAAAGAGCTCAAAAGACTCTACACTAGCAAAACAAACAACCCAATCACAAAGTGGGCAACTGAATTGAAAAGACACAAAAGAAGAGATACAAATGGTCAATAGCTACATGAAAAGATGTCCTGCATTATTAGCCATCAGGGAGATGTAAATCAAAAGTACACTGAGATTCCATCTAATCCCAGAGTGATAAGCATAAAGCAATCAAATAAAAACAAATGTTGGCAATGATTTGGGGAAACAGGAACTCTTTTTACACTGTTGGTGGTGCGCAAACTAGTTCAGCTGCTATGGAGATTACTGTAGAGATTTCTTAGAAAATTGGTACTAGATTCACCACATGATCCAGCTCTACCACTCCTGGGTATTTTTCAAAGGGGTTGAAATCAGATAACTATAGTAACATATGCATACCTATGTTCATAGCAGCAAAATTCATACTAGCCAAAATATAGAACCAACCTAGGTCTCCATCAACAGATGAATGGATTGCAAAATTATGGGAAATACACACAATGGAATTCTATTCAGCTATAAAGAAGAACAAAATCATGGCATTCACAAGAAGATGGAAAGGTCTGAAGAACATTATGTTAAGTGAGATTAGTCAAGCACAGAAAGAGAAGGGATGTATGTTTTCTCTAATATGCCCACACTAGGGAGCATTGTGGATACCAGAGGGACTCCAGATAATGGTGGGAAAATCCCAGCAAAGCTAGAATGGAAGGATAGGAGAGAAGAAGGCTGAGGTTGATTGATGGAGAATCTCCATCTGAATATGTGTAAAAGTGTAAATATAGTATGGTTAACATGGACACTCATTTTTTGGGGGGGAGTGAAAATGGGGAAGGAAGAGGGCACCAAGCACAGTTTAAATGTATACCATTTTCAGTTAAAAAAAAAAGATATTAGCTGGGTATGGTGGCATGCTTGTAATCCCAACATTTGGGAGGCTGAGACAGGAGGATCTTGGTTTGTGGACAGCCTCAGCTACTTAGTGAGGCCTTTCGCAACTCAGTGAGACCCTGTTTCAAAATAAATTAAAAAAAAAAGAAATTAAATTGTACCCATGGTATTCTACCTGAATCCTACACCTCTAGCCCTATTTTATTTTAATTAATTTTTTTTTGTAGGTTGATAAGAGTCTCACTATTGTTGAGGCTGTCCTTGATTCTGTGATACTCCATGTCTCAGCCTCCTAAATATTGGTATTACAAACAGGCACCACCATGTCTGGCTATAAACAATTTATTTTCAATTTTGGTTGCTTTGTTTTAGAAATCATTTGGAAATATTTAATCCACAAATAGAAAACAAAAAATATTTTATCTTCTAGAAAGTTTAAGTTGTTTTTTAAAGATGAAAAAGGGCAAGCAAAAAGACATTGATATTTTTCTCTAAAATCTTGAAAATAGAATTTAAAAAGGTAAACTAGACTTCAAAGTGTATTAAGAAAGGGATCTGAGAACTATATTTGTTAAGTGGATGGATTCTTTATGTTCTGTCGTTGTACTTTGGAGAAACTTAACTCATTGAAGAACTTTTAATGACACTAAACTAATATATATATATATATATATATATATATATATATATATATATATAGTCTCTACTGCCATAGAGTGAAATTGATAGGTACTAACATTCCTTTGTATTTAATAAAGACATAGGAAATAAAAATACACTCCAACTTGAATTTGGTATGGTATGCATACAATTTGTAATTGTATCCTAATACATTGTGATGTTGAAAAAAGTAAAACTACAGTTTGATTTATTTTTTGTCATAGCCTATGGTTATAAATTCTACAGAAAATATACTATACATATACTTTACATATATATATATATATATATATATATATATATATATATATACAGAATAACAAAACAACAAAAATTGTGTGAAAAAGTATATGAGTGAAACTATCCCTTTTTTTTTAGTATTCAGACAATTTGATAAATCAAGAAAATCTACCTGGTGATATCTGAAATATTTGTTGAGGAGCACTTACAAATAGAAAAAATAAAAACTATCAAAATATTTTGGCACAAATATTAAAATATTTTAAAATGTAATAAATAGTAGAATTAAAAATATCCTCAAACTACTAAATTTTTCTGAAGCATTATGTTAGTATATACATAGTAAAGCAGGATGGATATAGAAGGGAAACCCACCAGGAGTTATGTGCATATATGAATTTTTCACTTTGAATTTCACTATGATGTATAATTATATTACACCATTTAAATTCTAAAGAAAAATGAAACTTTTAAGACAACTGTGTAAAATTTAATATATCCTTAAAAGTATAGCTCTAAATTAAGAAAGAGATAAAATTTCAGAAAATGTCAGTGATCTAGAATTTAGAAACAGATCCATCTAAGTAAGATACAGTTATGAAAATAAATGTAAACTAAAATAATTATCATGCTTACATTATTTTATTTTAAATGTATATGTTATTTTGGAAAACTTTTTATTTGAAAATAGTTTGAAATATATCTATTTGAGTCTACTAACACAAAATCAATTTATTTGTCAACAAACAAAAACCAAAAATTTAGTAATTCAGAATATTCTGTGTACATTTCTACTTTCCGAAACCAGAATGAATAATCAATCTCACAATCAACATAGCTCTATTCAGTAATAATATCTACACTACCTTGGGAGTCCAAGTTCATATCTATCCCTGACAGTACTTTATTCTCTTCCATATTATAGAATCAGTTGAACTTAATAAACCTACATTTCAGAGTTTAAATAATATCTGTATTCTACAGGTGATTTGTTACCAAAATTATCTTCTTACTGTGAGTTAAATCATGATGTGGAATCCTTTTAAATACTTTCAACACTAACTCCTTATGTTCCACATGATAATATTTTTCTTAACAACTGAGAAAAGACCCTCCTACACATGCACACTTTCACAACTCCCCCAAGAAATGCAGATGTGTGTATGCAAGTGCACTCCTGGGTTTTTCCCTCTTTCTCTCTTTCTTTCTTTCTTTTCTTCCTCTTCCCCAATCCTCACCTCTATCTCTTATCTGTACCATCTCTTTCTCTATCACTCTCTGTCTTTAGTCTTTTCTCTTTCTCTCTATTTTCTGTCTTCCCAGAATTGTATGTGCTGCTTCATGATTTTAGACATTTGTATGTTTTATTCTTTTGTTTTAATCTCCACTTATTCCTAACTCCATCTGGTAACCTCTTAGCATTTCTGTTTCCACATGAGCAGTAAAGTTTTTCATATATTCTCTAACACACATTCTCTTAAAACAGTAATGTTTTTTCACTCTGCCTGTATTTCTTCTATAGTGTGAGCTGTCTGGGGCAGAGGACTGAAAATAGATTGTATTTATTAATGGGGTGGATAGTATGTTCCCTGTAATTTACACTTACGTTGTAGCTTTGATTGTGATCATGCCTTGATTCGGAGATGTAACATTTCACTTAAGTAATCAATGTCCATCCCTGATTTTATATTTACCACTCCGATTACTTTTAAAAGCTTAAATTTCTGGTTTTTTTAAGTATTAAATACAGTTGTATATATGAGTTAGACATACCTTTTTATCAAAATATTTGAGGGATGCTGATTTGAGAGAGAAATTTACAATTATTTAATCTTTTTTCTCTTAAAATTTTGATCATGACATGAATTCTGGCTAAAATATTTATTGAAGTACATTTCTTTACATTATATATATATATATATATATTAAAGTTCAATTATTTCAGTTTTTCTATGTTCTTATAGAATGAATACTATTATAATCTAAATTGCATTCCTTTTGATAATATGTAATTTCTCACACACTGAGTGTGGAAATAATGGGACATAAAGTTTTAAATGTTCAACCTAGTGTTAATGATTCAACAGAGGATTCATTGGAGCTAACCACTTTGGGAGTCGTTCTTGAAAAATTATCTCATCTTTAAGATGATGATTCATGACTGAAGAAGTCTCACTATTTTAGGAGGAAGAGTTGGAAATAAAATGTGGTAGAAATGGCTCAGGTTGAGACAAAAAATTCTCCAAAGAAAAGAGGGATATTGTCATGATATTAAGGATCTGATTTTTTAGGTTGTACTCCTGTGTTTATTGGCCCTTGGTATTTAATTCAAGCTTTTAAGCACTATACATTTATACTTACTTTCTAACAACCCACACAACACACACACACACACACACACACATATGCATGCTTCTTAAATTTATTTTTAATGAACCATACAGAAAAAAATCTCTGGTACATTATACCAGAAATATACATGCCCTAATTGCAGAAAAACAGAAAAAAGATACATTGTTGTGTGTAAATTTCACCCAACCAAAATAAATCCATTCTGTGAAACTTGAAATTTTCCACTAAAACCAGGTAAAAAGTGTAATGTCAAAACATTTAATAAATAGACTCCTGAAAAGTGTGCCATCATTTCACTTGGCCTGGAATGGACCTGAAGAGTGCTTTTAGTTGTGTGGAAATTAGTATTTAAAAAGTTTTTTTCATATAAAATAATTGTGAATACCCAAGTAAGGTGGTACATACCAGTCATCTCAGCACCTGAGAGGGAGACAGTGGGATCACAGGTTTGAGGCCAGCTTTAGCAGCTTAAGAAGGCCCTTGTCAATTTAAAGAAAAGTTATTTTAAATTAAAAAAATGAAAAGGGCAAGAAAGTGTAGCGCAGAGGTACCAGAGCAATGCTCAGAGGCATTAAATTCTCAGTACCAAATGAATAAATAAAATCATTGCATACATAATTCTAGAAATTATGTAGGGAATGCATGACAAAAGTATAAAATCAAGTCATTAAGGCAATCTCGAAGAGTTTATAACAAACACTTCAGAAATAAAGTTTTTATTAAAAAACTACATTAAAATCTTTTGTTACAAAAACCCTAATTTAAGAGCTTTAGGGAAATTTTGGATGAAATATACGCAAGTTCTTATCAGTTGTTCATTCCATCTTTATCAAGCTAGAATGGAAGGTAGCATTAATGGAAAAATACACAAGCTCAAGGAGTTATACAAAGATCATCATATTTTAAGATGATTCCTCAGAGAAGATTAAATAGGTAAGGCCTGGCTACATGGTTTGCCATCTAGACAGACACCACAACAACTGTGAGTGAAACATTATTCATGCATATGAGGTTCTGTTATTCATTCTTCAACAATGTCATGTAGTTTGTTTCGGTTTGTTGGTGTTTATATCTAGGGTGACAATTTGTCTCCTCAATGAAATATTCTAGATATGCAAAGTGTCTTCATACTAAGTGAGAGAAGACAATATATTTGAATAAAAGAAACTGAAGTCTTTCAGTAGGACAAGAAAAGCCAGGCATGGTAGAGCATAATTGTAATCTCAGTACTTGGGAAGCTGAGACAGGAAGTCTTAGCTATTTAGTGAGGCATCTGCAAATTAGTGAGACCCTGTTTCAAAATAAAGGAAAAGAAATGGGGCTGGAGGTGTAGCTCAAAGGTAGAATGCACCTGGGTTCAATCTCTAGTACCACAAAAAGTTAAAAATAAAAAACAAAAAATAAGTTGGACAAGAAATCCCATGCTGTCATCGTTGGTGACTCATTTTATATGCAGAGTAACCTGCAAAAAACTAAAACAACTTTAGTGGAAATTTCTATAATTGTACATAGTTGGACAAAGTTAAAGATATTTGAGATAAAGACTTTAGAGTAAATCAGAAAATTTTGATTAGTAAATGTAAAATATATTTTTATTTTATCTCTGATTAGGGGTTACAGAATTATAGAAAAGTGAAAAGTAATAAAAAGAAGAAAACACAGTTAAGAGAAGGTTTTAGACAGTGTATTTTTTATAAATTCAGGCAAAGTAAAATACTATGTTAATTTATTAAGTTCTGATTTTGAATTTTAATTTCTATACCTGTGACCCTCAAGATAATATGAAATTCTATTTTTTACTACACATATTATTAGTAATATTTTTGTGTATGTGTGGTCCTGAGGATTGAACCCATGGGCTTTCTACTTCTGAGCTGTACTCTCAGTCCTATTTTATTTTTAAATTTTGAAATAGGTTCTCACTCAGTTCCTGAGGGCCTCACTTCACTGCTGTGGCTGGCCTTGAACTTATCATCTTCCTGTTTTAGCCTTCCAAGTTCTGGTATTACAGGCCTGTGTCACCGCTGAGCTGATAAAGATATCTTTGAAATGTCATGCTATGGTAAAATGTTTTTATTAATTCATCACATAAGTGAGAACTTTAGTTGTTGGTACATAACTTGGGTCATCATTAAAACTAATTGTTAAAAATCAAAACTGGCATGTGGTAGTCTTCACTGAGTCATAAAGAAGAAAAAAATTATGTCATTTACAGAAAAAATGGATGAAACTAGAGAATACTATGCTGAGTCAGATGAACATGTCTCAGAAAGTCAAGGGTCATAGGTTTTCTCTCATATCTGGAAGGTAGAAAGGAAATAGGAAACAAAAAGGATCTCAGATAAACGAGGAGATGTGCCAGTAGAAGAGTGGAAGGGGAGACCAGTTCAAGCAATCCTATGTATACTTGTGAAACTCTCAATACTAATTTCAATATTATGAACAGGAAGAGGGAGGACGCAGGGCATAATCTGGAGGAAGTGAAGACTAAACTTCAATATGATGGATAGTTCCAATGCACCAATAAACCTTTATTTAAAAAATTTAAATAAGCCTGGCATGGTGGCACACGCTTGTAATCCCAACATTCAGAAGGCTGAGACAGGAGGATTGTGATTCGCGGATAGCCTCAGCTAGTGAGGCTCTCTGCAACTTAGTGAGACCCGGTTTCAAAATAAAGAATAAAGAATAGGGCAGGAGATGGAGCTTGGAGGTCGAATGCCTCTGGGTTCCATTCCCAGACCCGCAAAAAAAAAAAAATGTATATATAGACATGTATATATGTATATACATATACATACATACAAATATATATATATATATATATATATATATATATATATATGTATATATAATGTACATTTGTATATGTTTAATGCACCTGCAGAATTTCAGTATATTAATTCCAACTAATTGATAAAGCAGTATATATATATTTTTTCAGTATTTTAATGGAACAAACCTAGGGTTATTCTACCTCCTAGATATACCTCCAGCTGTGGTTTTTATACCGAATTTTGAAATAGCATCTCACTGAGTTGCAAAGGACCTAAGTAGGTAGGCTTAGCCACAAACCCAGATTCTCCTGTTTTAGCCTCCCAAATGCTGAAATTACAAGCATGTGCCACCATACCTGGATTAGCAATATACTTATTATTCTAGTACATTGCTAGAAGGACTGTAACATAAGGAATTATATTTAAATAGTTTATTTTAATAGTTTTGCATGTGACCATGTGGAAGAATATATCACTTCTGTTTCACACAGTTTAATATATTTAACATTAAAAGATGTGCTAGCCTGGTGTGATAACACACATTTGTAATCCCAGCACTCTGCAAATTAGTGAGATCTTGTTTCAAAATAAAGAATAAAGAATAGGACCAGGAGTGGAGCTAGGAGGTAGACTGCCCCTGAGTTTAATCACCAGTAACACACACAGGCACACACACACACACACACACACACATACACACACACACACACACACACACACACACAAAGAGAAATGCCTTGTTCTTTGAACATAACTTTGCCTTGTTCTTTGAACATAAGGTGTGCTCACAAACCCAGACTGAAGGGCTGCCACTAGCTCACTATTAAGTAGGTCAAGGAAGCTTGGGAGGAGACAGAGATGTGACTTGTCATTGAGCTTCCAGCTGCAATCTCTGCTTAGTTCTTCTAGCTTGTTGATATTTTCTATAACTGCTTTGGGATATACCATTATCTTATGCATTAGTTTCTTATGTCTGTCATAATAAAGAACAGAAATTAATTGTTTCAAAGTTGTAGAAGCCAAAAGTCTATAATCCAGGTGTTGGCAGGATCGCATTTGTTCCCAAGGCTCTAACAGATATGTCCTTGCTTCTTCCAGCTTCTGTAGAATCCAAGCGTTCCATGGCTTGCAGCTTCAATCTAAGCCTCGGTCTTAAATGACCCTTGAATCTGTGTCTCTGTCTTACTTGCCCTTAAATAAGAGCACTGGTCTATGGAATCAAGGCCCATTTAAGTCTAGAATGACTGTACCTCAAGATAAACTAGTAGTATCTAATTACACCTGAAATGGTCTTTTTTTTTGATATAGGGTCTCAACATGACATTCTTGGTGGCCTCGAATCTTTGGAGGTTGCTATTCAACACACTTATGTTATCTATTCTCTTCTTAGATGTTCAGTAGAATCCACAGGCTTCCATGTGCAGCTCCTATGTGTTGCTTTCTTATTTACTTTTGGAAAAGGACCACACAAAAGTACAGTGACCAGCTTTCCACATCTGAGAAAAAAATAAAATAAGTGCTTACAATTATTCCATCCCACACAATTGTAGAGATATGACACTATGCCTTTGGCTGAGGATTTTGATTTCACATCCCAAGAATTTCTGAGGAATGTGCCAGTTGGCAGGCCTACAGAGTTGCAGGTCCTCATGCAACAGCTGCATCGTGATGTGTGCCCTTGATTGAAAGAGAGGCTCAACAGAAGAAATTTTAGCTACTTCCAAGAAAGACTCAAGGAAGTAATTGACATAATTGGACATGGACATCTGCTCCTGTTGACATCGACAAAACGAGCTTGTTACTTGGCTGGGCATTTGTGTATGTGCTCTATTAGATGAGAGATGAGTCAAAGTACCCCTAGAAAATAGAGTCTGAAACAAAGCTTATGTAGTAACACTTTAGGAACCTGGGAAATATCAGACCAAGGAAGTTTGAAAGGATAAGGCATTAAATACAATGTGTCATGTTACTAAACTGATTAGGAAAAAGATGTTAAGGGGCTTATGGAAACACTTTCCTCAATGATCCTTTGAAAGAGATAATGAATAAAGATGATAAATAATATGCTAGATCCTCAACTTCTCCTGAATCCCACTGGTCTAATTTCATTCCAATGGTCTGAATTCCCAAAATACTTTTAGATTTTGTTATGCAATCCTGGCAATAGTCATTGGAGAGGACAGATTCTGTCAGGGTTCAGGTAGATTTGCACTGCACACTTGGGTTGCTATAGTTTTCACCACACCAGAGAAGAAAAGGCTGTGCTCTGGTCCAGCCCATAAAAGCAGAGGAGTCTGGAGAGTAATTGTGCTGCTTGGATAGGCATGGATATGTTCTGAAGATGAGACTCAAGAGTAAGCAAACAGCATAGACCTGGGAGGAACAGGTAAGATGTGTAAATATTTCAGGAAATATCTTAGCTCACTGGCAATAAATCAGGTGCTCAATCATTATAGAAATTAAAAAAGCACATCATGTGGTTCAACTGTTCATGCTCATGTTGTATGAAGCAGAATTGATCCAGTATGTCTGGCTTGCTGGCTCAATCCGAGTAAATATTTGAATTAAAATTATAGTAAGCTATTTTAACAAATTGTGATGCGAGGGTACCTTAACCAATTAGAAACCTCTACCTTAAAATACAACAAAAGATTTTTCTAATGAGATTATAGCTTTCTCGGTCAGCTCTAACTACTGGAACACATCGCCTTAGATTGGACAACTCACACAACACACATTATTTCTCACTATTCTGAAGAGTTGGAAATACAGGAACAGAATGCTAGTATTTTTAATCTCTGGTGAGGGTGCAAAGATGGCTATCTTCTCATTGTAACTTCATGTGGAGGAGAGAGATAGAGACACAGAAACAGACAGAGAGCTTTTCTTGAAGCACTAATGTCATGAGGAATACACTCTAATGACTTAATTACTACCTAAAGACCCCAACACCAGATACATTGGGTATTAGGATTTAATATGTTAATTTTGAAGGGACACAAAAAGTGCCCAGTAGGCCCTCTAGAACTCCTGCCTACTGCCTTTCAACTTCCATAACTTTTGAAACCACTATCTCCATCAACACAGGTTACTTGTTTTCTATTCCCTTCCACCTGACACCTTGTTTCCCAATTCCCAATGTGATGGAAACAATTTCTCATTTTCTATGTTCAACAATTTCCTCAGTACCATCAAGGTGCCATAACTTTTCCTTGAGAATACAATTAAAGGGCATTGTGTCCCCTGAAGAATATGTTGAAAACTTTCCCTAGGAAAATAATCACAGAGCTTACTTCAATAGACAGATAATTTTAGAGCTGAGAGCTGGGTGTAGTGGCACACACTTGTAATCCCAGGACTCAGAAGGCTAAGACAGGAGGATCACAGATTTTAAACTAACTTGAGCAACTTAGCGAGGCTCTTGGCCGCTGTGCCATGCCATCTTGACCTGTCCACTTGAGTTGGGACTACAGGATTGTGGCCCCGAGAAATTTATGACAAAGAAACCATTGACTTGATGTGAAGTAAGCGGCTGAAGATCTTCAGCATCTCAAATGATCAGCACCTCACTTCACGTGGGACAGAGACCCAATAGTCCACAAGCTCAGCCAGAAACCTGCACCTGCAGCAGCACACTTTGCCAAAACAAAAACCATAAAAGACAATGCTATTCGAATAAAACAGAACTTAAAAGGGTTTCACTTATTCACTTACTTGTTTATTTAGTTTTATTGTATTCAAATTTCAAATTCTCAAAGATCCTTATTCGTGTGTGTGTGTGTGTGTGTGTGTGTGTGTGTGTGCATGTGTTTTACTGGGAATTGAACCTAGAGGTATTCTACCTCTGAGCTATACTACCAGCCACTTTTTATTTAATTTTGAGGCAGGGTTTCACTAAGCTGCTGAGGCTGGCCTTGAACCTGTACCTCTGTGCCCTCCCTCAACCTTATCCTTCCCAATCACCCTTACCCAATTGCATTTCTCTTTTGCCCCCCGCCAATAAACACATGTACCTATTTATCATGCTCATTGTCCATTGTCTGCTCATGAGTGCAAGCACGACCCATGCCAAAGAACTCTGTAGTATTGCTGCTGTATGTCCATCAGCTTCTTAAGGCAACACCTCTTATGTAGAAGAATATGTGCTTCACAATTACTGACTCAAGATGTGAATTTCTCTTGGCTAAATCTCAAATAAAATCTTTGTCTTGCATTAAAAATTCCTAATAGACAGCTTAAACTTAATCAAATAACATAAAATAAGTTGTCTCTTTTCCCTGGGACCTTTGCAATAAACAATCTCAGGGTTATTTATTTAAGCTCCGTAACAGACATGATCACATTCTCAGAAGAATTCACAAACAAAATATTCTCATCCAAGAAGATATTTTCTTTAGATCAGACTCAGTATGTGCAGTACTTCTCTGGGGCTTTTCTCACAAGTATCCATATCTAGTCAAAAGCTAAACCATGAATGGCACATTTATAGGAGGTAAATTTTAAGTTCACTTACTGACCCAACAGATATTTAGCTAAGCTCATTCTGCCTATATATTCTGTGGCAAAAGCCCCATGATTTTTTTTTTTAACTCCTGAGGTATCAGATCTGTTAGGGCCCATAAAATGACAATTAATGTTTTAAAAAGACACTACCCCTGATCTCCAGAAGGCTTGAAGAGTTGACCAGCAGAGGGCAGAAAGAACTTCAAAAATGCCTTTAAGTCTTCACAATCAACACACATAGGAGTCTCACTGGTATATAAAGAACATTTCATTACTGCTTCAGTGTATTTTTCTTACTTTTTTTCATCATTTAAGTACTGATTTACTGTAAGTAATGCATCATAATGTGGTAAATCTGCAAAAGAATAAATAAGATAATCACTGATAGCACCATCTTCCAGAGGTAACATTAGAACTCCTGATAGTGAATATTATTCCATATGGAATCATAAAATAAACACACTCTAATAATGTTTTTAGAAATAGAATATATGAGCCAGGCGTGGTGGCTCACGCTTGTAATCCCTGCGCTTGGGAGGCTGAAACAGGAGGATCGTGCAGGTTCGAAGCCAGCCTCAGCTGACTTAAGAGACCCTGTCTCCAAATAAAATATAAAATAGGTCTGGGAGTGTAGCCCAGAGGTAGAGGGCCCCAGGGTCCCATCCCCAGTACCACCAAAAAAAAAAAAAAAAAGAAATAGGATATATGTACAGAATAGGTCTTGAGCTATAACTTGTAGTGTTAGAAAGCGCTAACAACAACAACAAAAAAATGACAATTGAACACGCATTGATAGGAACATATCAAAAGGATAGCATAACTGACTGAAAGAGCTCTAAGTGTTCAAAGCTGAAGCAACAAAATAGATAAAATAGTAGCGCTCATATTCCAAAACATAAAATAACTATGGCTACAAATGGGTTAATATGGGCATCAATGCATTATTGAATAAGTAATAGAAAAGAAGCAAGTCTATTTTGCAGAACGCCAAATAATCAATAGCTCCCTCCATGGAAGTGCAAGCTAGAAATAGTGACTTCCTTCTACTCAGTAGAGTAGAAGAAGAGTTCAAATACAGAATAACTTCATAGTGAAGAAACGTTTAGCACTACCTTAGCTCAGCGATCAAGGTCAATATGAACAAATCCCACGGGTAATAACTCTCCTCAGTATGTTGTGATGAAAATATTATTTTGCCTCTGTTACTGTCTTCCTAGAGCCTTATAACCTGAAGTAAATGAAGACCTGAAAACCTAAAAGCAATGTTCAAAACCAGGCTCAGCTACATTCACTGATGAGTTAGGTATGTGGTGGGAGATAGAATACGTGGAGTTGAAGAAGGGTTGGAATATACCTGGGCAAAGGCAGATGGACACATCTACCTGTGAACAGATGTGCAGGATAACCCATCTGTGGATGTTGAGCAATAACATATACAGTTGTTCATTTCCATGGGGATGACTGCTAAAACCATCTGACGGGTGGTATTGTAGGATTTACAGAAGTGAATGGTATCAGAGAAATAGGGGAAATTTCATTAGAAAATATGTTACTCATTAAAAAACACACTTTCTGGATTTTGAACTCAAAACACTTGGAGTCAAATTCCAGCTCTGTTGTTATAACATTCGGAAAGAAGATGACTGTGAAGGTGGAATGATATCAAAGTTGCAAGTCTGTTGTGAGAATTAATGACAATTGTACAGTGATGCAAGAAATTATGGTGTTTCTGTCATAATTGGCATCAGAGATATCATTATAATAGTTATCAGCTGCAAAGAACAGATTAGAAAAGTTGTTATCTGGTTTTCCATGAACATGGGATAATGAAAGATAACTCATGTTCTCAAGTAACCTTTAAAGAATGGGTTGTTATCTACAAGCTGTTCTTAACTTTAATAATTCTACATTAATTTTTGAATTATTAAAATGTCCCTCTCATAAAAAAAAATAAAAATAGAGAGTAGCACTGGAAACTTTTGTCCTGCGATGTCCAGATGGGTCTATCATATTCAGAAAGATGAGAAAGTTCTTTAAATTTGGGAAGAGTTAAGCAAATCTGTATTAGAGTGATGTAATGGGTAAAAGATTGGAAGGGGCATTCCGAGCATTAAAGATGGAAAGGGTGATAAACCAAGGAATGAGGATATCCGTCAGAACCTTGAGAAAAGCAAGAAGATGATTTCTTTCCAGAAACAAACACACTACTGATGAGAGCTTAGCTTTACCTTAGTGAGACCTTCTTTCAGACTTGTTTCAGACTTTTGACTTCCACAACTCTAACATAATAAATGTGTTGGTGTAAGCTACTAAGTTTGTAATAATGTTGTACAGCACCAATAAAACTAAAATATTAACAGTCTTTGTAAAATCTCAGCAATAAAAACTTCCAGATTGTTAGGTGTGGTGTCACAGGCCTGTAATCCCAATAGTTGGGAAACTGAGACCTGAGCATTGTAGGATATTGTCAGAAATTAGTGACACTTTAATCATCCCAGAGAGAACCTGTTTAAAAATAAAAATAAAATACTGTTTGGGTGTATCTTGGAGTAGAATTCTCCTAGATCGCTAGATTAAATTGCCAGTACCACACACAAAAGAGAGAAATAAAGGAAAGAAATAAATAAAGAAAGAACCCTTCCAGACAGCAGATCCATTAGATTCTATTTTTTCTATTTACTACTGAAATAATAGTTGTTACAAAGTTGCAACACAGTTATGAAATTCACACACATGGGGTTTATAGTTGAAATAACATAATATATCTTAATATATCTTGTATGAAAAGATATAAAAACTAATTAATTTTAACTATAGGTTAAACATACTTTTTCAACAATATTAGTCTGTGATCTTTTTGCCCTTCTGCTATTTCAGAAACCACTGGACCTGTCTTGTCATTTTTTCTCTTTCTCTCTCCATCTCTCCCTCTCTTCTCTCTTCTCTCTTCTCTCTTCTCTCTTTTCTCTTCTCTCTTCTCTCTTCTCTCTTCTCTCTTCTCTCTTCTCTCTCTCTCTCTCTCTCTCTCTCTCTCTCTCTCTCTCTCTCTCGTGTGTGTGTGTTTGTGTGTGTGTGTGTGTGTGTGTGCGGGTTTGTGTCTGTCTGTCTGTCTGTTACTGAGGATTAAACCCAGGGGCATTCTACTTCTGAGCCACACTCATCATTTTTATTTTTTGTTATTTTGGAACCATATCATGCTAAATTTCTGAGGGTCTCAGTATGTTTCTGAGGCTGGCCTTAAGCTTACGATCCTTCTTATCTTAGCCTCCCACATACTGGGATTGTAAGCATGCACCACCATGCCCAGCTTCTTGTCACTTGTCATTTTCCTGATGAGCATCTATCATCCTTTAAAAGTCTGATCAGGTAGAACCTACCCCAAGCAGCACACAGACCACATCTAGCTTGATAGATATTTCTTCCAGATGTTTCTGTATGATTTTTAGTTCTTTTTACAGTCTTCTGTAACATTTTTTAAACTGTACTTGGGATGGAACCCAGGGAAATTTTACCTCCCAGCTACACACCCTAGCCCTATTTTTTGATTCTTTTATTTTGAAACAGGGTGTCACTGAGTTTCAAAGGACCTCAGTAAGTAGCTGAAGCTGTCCACAAATCATGATCCTTCTGTTTCAGCCTTCCAAATGCTGTAATTACAAGCATATGCCAACATGCCTGGCTCTGTTATGTATTTTTTAAGTGTTTGCTTTATCCATTGATATTGCAGCTCTTTCTGGAAAATATATATGCTATTCTTATCTTTTATACCTATAATGATTCCTAGTGCTTTCTATGTGACTGAAACTTATTAGTTTCTTGATCCAAAAAATATATATATATGCATGAGTGATTATCCTCCTGTTTAGTTTCTTTAGAACCTTAGCCCTAAAAGAAAGAAGAAAATAACTCCTTCTCTTTTTTTTCCTCTCCATGTATAGATATGTTTACATGTCTATCTTACACAATACAAAATCAACCTGCCAACCCTGAAGTTTCCTCTACATTTCTAATTTCTCTTCATGTTAACACTTTCCTTTAACTATAAGGTTTATAAGTCCATATTCATTATTTCTTCTTATTTCTCTCCAATTTGGTCCATCTTCAATGTTTAAAACTTGTTTTTCTTCTAAGATGAATTAGTTTGTTAGAAATGCTGTAACAGCTGGGCGTGGTGGCACACACTTGTAATCCCAGCATTCGGGAGGTGGAGACCAGAGGATGGTGGTTTGTGGACAGCCTCAGCTACTTGGCCAGGCCCTTGTAACGTAGTGAGACCCTATTTAAAAAATAAAAAGGCAAAAAAAGGGCTGTGGGGTGCAGCTCAGAGGTATAATGCCCCTGGGTTTCATCCCTGGTACTGTAGAAGAAAGCAAGTGAGAGAGGGAGGGAGGAAGGGAGGAAGGGAGGGAGGAAAGAAGGAAGGAAGGAAGGAGGGAGGGAGGGAAAGAAAGAAAGAAAGAAAGAAAGAAAGAAAGAAAGAAAGAAAGAAAGAAAGAAAGAAGAAAGAAGGAAGGAAGGAAGGAAGGAAGGAAGGAAGGAAGGAAGGAAGGAAGGAAAGAAAGAAAGAAAGATAGAAAGAAAGAAAGAAAGAAAGAAAGAAAGAAAGAAAGAGAAATGCTGTAACAAAGTACCAAATACTGAGTATCTTCAACAAGAAAGAATTAGTTTTTCATAGGTCAGGAGGCTGGAAGTCTTAGGTCAAGATGTCAGCAGACTTGTTCTTTTATTGAGGCCTCTTTCTGTGGTTTTTAGATGGGTGTCTTTGCACTATAGCCCTGTCACACAGTTTTTTTCTTTCCTGTATGTATGCGTATGAACCATGTTGACACTATAAAATATTGTTCAAGGAACAAAGCATTCATACACAATTTCATGCCAATATTAAAAATGGGCCAAATAAATGATAATAAAGAAAAAAGTGGCTTTGTGATATTGTGCTAATAAACCATAGAATTAGAAAATCACTATTAAAACAAAAGTGTTGATGAGATTTACTGATGAAATTAGAATGAAATTAGTGGAAAAACATTTAAATAGAAACAAGATACTTGACTAGACTCAAAATATCTCATCTCTTTTACACAAATATCTAGATAATAAAAAAGAAAGTATAGTAGTTTTAAGTGTAGAATCCTAGTAGATAAAATTTGATCAAGTAGTGGAGATTAGAATCAGTAGTAAAAACGCAGAGAGAATAGCACATTATTCCCACAATATCTTTCTCAATATTATATAACCAGTACAAATCATAAATAATATACCAAACAAACAGGTACAAATTGAAGACCATACTATAAATAACTGACCGTCACTAATCAAGAGTCAAAATCATGAAAGACAAGACAAAGCTGGACTATCACAGACTAAAGAACACAGAAAACATGCAAAAAATTAACATCTAGGATGCTAGATCAAAGCTAAGAAAAGTTAAATAGCGTTATTGAAAAACCTGGCAAAATTCAAATAAATGTATAATTTAGTGCCCATAAATATGCCAAAGTTATTTTTAAGAATTATTTTATGACTGTGTAAGATGGTAACGTGAGCAGACTCAGGGTGAACTTATTGTGGTAGTCTTATTTGGACTACTAATGAATCTAGTAAGAATATTTTGAAATTTCTATTTAGATTAAAGACTTCAAATATAATAGTAAGGATGAAAGAATTATTGCAAGTTTAAAAATGTGGTTAGTATTACATTCTTTTGGGGGGAGTACTGGGGATTGAACCCAGTGGCATTCTACCTCCAAGCTATACCCCTATTCCTATTTTATTTTTTAAATTCTTTATTTTGAAACAGGAAAAGTTGCAGTAAGTCTCCCTAAGTAGCTGAGCTGGCTGCAAACCTGCAATCCTCCTGTCTCAGCCTCAAAGTACTTGGTTTAGAAGCATGCACTACCATGTCCAGCATTAGTAATTTATTCAACTAACCATGAAAATAATATTCAAAAGTAATTTTTCACAAGTATTTTGTAACTTACAGAACACCAGCAAAGTTTTAGTAACTTATATTACAATGAAAATGGGTATGGAGAGAATGTTACATTTTAAATGATCTAATAAAAATAATTGCCTGTGAATTACGTCAGGTTTTGCCCTAAGACTGGAGACATTTAAGCTCATTGTAATTGTTAAAATAGTAATTTTTTCATATTTGTGTATTATAAAATATAAAATGGTTTTAGAAACAAGTTGCATACTGTTGCAGGTATTTTTAACAAAGCTCCTTGAAATTTTATTGTACTAGGGTGTTACCCTATTAAAAATGGTATTTAAGGATTTACCCAGGTCACTATTAACTTACATCATGGGGCAAAAACAATGAAAACTAAAGTGTTCAACTATTCAGAATATTTTTTTGTAACAAAACAGCTACACAAAGAAGAAAAAAGATAGAATACATTGATAGAAAACAGTCAAGTATCAGAAGAAGATAGAGCATTACAGTGGTTCTTAGTTTACAAATAGGTCATTATCCACTGAACATTCTGACAAAAAATGTAATCGAATCTTCTCCCTGCCCATTTATACAAACTCAGTTCATCAGTCTTTCAGAAAATGTTCATAAGCACCCACATTTGTTATTAGGATGAAAAATGCTGGATACGAACAAAATTAATCGGGCTTAAAGTATTAAATTGGCTTTTTGTAAATATGCAATCTGTGATGACTTTTTGTATCCAGTTTTAGATTGTGAGTGCCCTAAAGTCTTAGCATGTTATCTCAATAAATCAGACATGTTGACTCATCGGGACAAGCTGGCAAGATATAAGCTTTATTTTCATACCTGTTCTTATTTCAAGCTACTTTGTCATGGAGATTGGCCATCTATGTTGTAGTGACACCTCTTGCCAGACATATTGTAAAATAACTTTGACGACCCTCACAGATGATAGTCCGACTACACTAAAAAGCATATAATTGAAAAAGAATAGAATTAATTTTTTGGACAAGGGTGTATGTGCAATTTTGTATGCTCAATAGGACCTCCACTTAAGTCTTTGGGAATTTGAGTGTATTTCTAAAACCTATCCACTTTTCATGAGAACAGAGTTTAAACTCCAGGTTTGAGAGAAAGGATAATACATATATTACAGATTTTACGCATTTCTCTATCTTTATGTCATTTGGAAGGATGTATTTTTCTCACTGACATCTAGTTTTAGTGTTAGATAAAGCATGGCTTTGCTGTAAAGGTCTATTTTGTGGATTTGTAGCATTTAATATTATCATGGTAACCAGGTCCACTGACACTTGAGTACAGAAGATTTTTAGAGTATGTGCTTAATAGTAAAATGAGGCTTAAAGCCAGGGTTTTCAGTATAAGAAAAATGTACTTGTTGACATTCGGCTGTACAACGTTCAAAGTTAAGGCAAGTCACACATTTACTAAGATCCTAATACAGCAGGCTTTTCAGCATAATTTGGCTTAAGCCCAGGTTTTCTTTAGATTAAAAACATGGCAAGAGTTTGTGTTTTACTTTTGCCCTTAAGAAGGCAACTAATAAATGCATTACATTTTCCCCGGAGATCTTTAATGTAAATATTATGAACAAATTAAACTAAGAAAACAAACACTTCTGTTTCCCTTTAATATTATTTACCATCTACTTAATATCAAGTTCCCCAAAGTATGTTTCAATAGCACTGTTCTAAAATAACTTATTATATCCTATATATGAGTAATGTGATATCCTACCATAAAAATACCTAAGTTTTGAATTAAAGGCTATGAAGTTAAACTGAGAAACAGAATCTAGAGATTTTAGGAAAATATAGAAAATCTATAACAATAATTTCCTATAATAGTTAAATGCTTCAAGTATACTTTCTCATTTGTGAAATGAATAATATTTCAATGTAACATTTGACATGCAAAGGCATAGCATATATTTTACAGTTAAAATAATCTTAAATAAAAAATAACTCAATAATTTATATCCATCATCATTGTACATGTTAAAATAGGAAAATATAACATAATACTTTGAGTTTCATTTTTAAACCAGCAAAGCCCATATACTGAGGATTTTGAAGGTTTTATAAAGTTAAAAGTCAGACACTTTTTCCAACCCTTTATTTTTTACAAACAAAAAAACCCTGTTGACTTATTCTTCTGATGATCTAATAAAATGAGCTTAATAGGGAAAGTTGATGAATTTCTCATCTTGATTTCTAAAAATTATTAGCCAAACATAAGTCATATACCTTCCATTTTGAATTAATATGGCATTTGAGATTCTCTAGTAAATTGCTACTATATTTGGAATACATATTTGAAGATAAAGTGTTAGATGACAGATTTAAGTATATTGTGTGTCCTTTAAGAGGCAAATTCAGCCAAGTATGAAGTAATTTGGCCACTGTTGGAGAAGCATCAAATAATTTTAAAGTCTATTTTTTTTAACTAGGACAATACTGAAACTTCAACTGTAATTGATGAATGAAATAGAATGTTTTTAATAGGCATAAATCACACAAATTATTAACTCTGAATCAGGAGACGAATGACACTATTATCCATGGCCCTAGTGAACAACTTAAAATTATGAAAACTACACAGAGATCGGGGAAATAAGAATATTCAAAAAGACAAAAAGTATATTGTTTAGTCCAACAGACAATTTCTTCTTTCAAACAATTAAAAATATAGCAATCACTGCTTTTTTCCAAAGTGATACAAGAATTGCAAGTCAATAAACTATGGTTTGTTTAATAAGCATCTCTAAAAATTAAGGTTAATAATAGCAAAAAATATTGCTAATTGCCAACTCATGCATTATATATTGATTAATTAGATACTTGTATCATCTAATTTTACTAGGAGAATATTTGTTACAAATTTTACTAGATTTTGCTAAAATCTTATAGATTCTATTTCTCAAACTTCATATCTTTTAATCAAACCCTTAGATTGTTTTTCATGGTTAAGTATCACATTATTCATACACAGAATCTAACAAATATGTAACTTGTTTTAGAATAGTACTGTTGAAACATACCTCAGGGGCTTGATATTAATGCTAAATATTAATAAATAATAGAATATTTGTTGACTCTCATTGGTAATTTGCCTATCTTACATAGCATATTCTACACGGATTGTGTGATGGAAAGATTTGTTTTACAGTATGTATTGCATTTCCCAGTGGATGAATGTTATAGCAGAAAAGCTTAAAGACCAAGACAGGGTTGTCTTAGACTGAAAAGTTAGAAGACAAAACAAATTGACAGTCAAAGACTGAGTGAAATGATAGTTTAAAAAATGCCAGATGTCCTGCTGAAGATTATTTTATCTCTTATGCATTTGAAAGTGGGAATCCTGCTAATACCATATGATAAAAACAAGTCATGGAAGAGTTGATATCAGTATGTAAACATTTCAGCTCATAAATTTGAGCATTGTAAATAAGAGGGAGTAAGTAGTTCCACATTCATAATCCAAATGTAATATATATCCTGTGTCCTGAGCCTTTAATACATGTTCATTTCTTTCGCTTAGATCTTTGCAGCTTTAGCTACACCACCACAAGTTCCTTTCAAACAGAGCCAATAACTAAGAAGATGTGATCTAGTGGAAGAAAAGCTCAAAGAATACTCCAAATGAATCTCAGCAGTGAAAAGCAATACTCTAGGTTGTACTTTATATTGACCAGATGGGTAAAAGTCAAAACCAGGATTTAGAAATTCAATGTTTTATATTTATTTATTTATTTATTTATTTATTTATTTATTTTTGGTGGTACTGGGGATGGAACCCTTCTTCCTCTGGGCTACACCCCCAGACCTATTTTATATTTTTTATTTGGAAACAGGGTCTCTTAAGCTAGCAAGGCTGGCTTCGAACCTGCGATCCTCCTGTCTCTGCCTCCCAAGCACAGGGATTACAAGCGTGCACCACCACGCCCGGCTTAAATTCTTGATTAAAATAAATATCTTGCTATGTTTTGGGGCTCTTTTGTTCTCAGAAAAGAGATGAAAACCTAATTTTACAAAATGTCTGTGAATTCCTTATTCACCTACATCCTCTCCTCCTTTTCCCTTATCTCTCTTCTGTTTTTGTCTTCTTTATTTTTGGAAGATGTCACAAGTGCTCCATATCTTAAGACAAGTAACACACAACTTGTGTCTTTTCACAATATCAGCTTTATTGATTATAAAGAGAAAGGGGTAATCACCATATAATGTTCAAGTCTACCGCTGAAAGACTTTGGTCAAATGGGAAATCAAGGCATATTTCATTGACTATACACAAATCTTAAGTTCAAAGTCTAAATCAAAAGTCCAATCTGTGATGTGGCCTACTTGTCTTGTTGGAGCCACTCTGGGCATCTCCTGGGTCTCTGGAGCTCCCAGTCTGAGATGCAGGCCAAAGAGGCTTATGTGTCTCCTCAGGGACAAGGCCCTTGGTCCCAAATGATCAACAGTCACTTCAGGCGTACCCCTGGATGACTGGGCTCAATGGAGTTGAGGCAGTCATAATACCATGGCAATTGCTTGCTTCACTCATATCTAGCTGGCCTTGGATCCTTCCTTAGATAGAGTTCTTCTGTGTAATCATGGCTGAATTATTTACCTTTCTTTTGCTTGCTTAGGGAATTAAGCAAGTCACTTTCTTCCAATTGGTCACTTACACTTATGTAATTCTTAACTACCCTGTAGTATTCCATTCCATAATATTTATTTACAACTTTAATGCTTATTTACAACATCCTATGCAATTCTATCCCATAATATTGGTTAACAACTGTGCTAAAATATTTCACATAACATTGTCAATTAAAAGCAAGCACACTAGTAATCAAACTTAACTGTTAAGTTAATCAAATTTTATCACTGCCGATACTCAACAGAAGAGCAGGCATGGTTTTCAATCACATCTTAGTTCCATGAGCTTTCTTATTTAATCATATTGTGATCATGCAATCCACATTTATAATACAATGAAATGTTTTGTTCTCAGTATTAGCTACCTAATCACACTTGAGATAATGGACATTTGCTTAATGTAGTTCTATTCATCGAGTGTGAGTATGAGAAACTTCAGATCTCTAGTTGCACATTACTAAAAAGATGGAATGTGAATGGGAATACTAGTTCCTAAAATTTGCTGCTAGCATCAATTGTCTCCTCATTTAACATGACACTGGGAAGTTTTGGGTGAGCTCCGATGACTTTATTGACCAAGTAAACATTTAATCCTTAACTCAAGTAGAAGACTTGACACAAGAAATTGGATAGAATAGGTGACTTTTCAAATATACTTAAACTATACAGAAATGGATTAGGAAGCACATAGACATAGTCTGACTTATCTTTCATCCTGCTTATGACTGTAGGAAAATTGGATTTGGGTTTCATTATTTATAAACCAAGTCTGGTATTTTATTTTCACAGTAAATAAAGCAGCATGTTTAAAATCCACAAGTAACTTGGAATTTTTTAAAATATTTATAAATCTTGAGATTTCTGAACTCAACTGAATGTGAACAAAAATTGCTTTATTTTTCTTTCATTTTCTTCCTTCTATTAACTCCCATATGCTATGCCAAGTTTCTTTTCTCTGAGCATGGAGATTATGAGAACAAAGAGGGGCCTCTGAGTTTTGAATTGATTTCAAATTAAAATATAATATGTTTAAAAAATAAGATTTCCACTAATGTTAGGGATTGTGTTAGTCAGATTTTTATCATTATGACCAAAATACCTGATATTATTAACTTAAAGAAGAAATAATTGCCTTTCAAATTTATTTGGTGATACTAGGAATTGAAAACGGAGATGTTCTACCAATGAGCTAGAGCCCTAGCTCTTTTTATTTTTATTTTGAAATATAATATTACTAAGTTAATGAGAACTGGCCTAGAACCTGAAATACTCCTGACTCAGACTTCTGAGTACTGGGATTACAAGCCTGTGTCACAATGCTAACTAGGAATATTTCATTTGGCTCACAGTTTCAGAGGGTCTAGTCCAAAGTTGGCTCATTCTATTGCTTTTGGGCTGAATTGAGGCAGAACATTATAGTGGAAGGGTATGGCAAAGGAAAACTGCTCAGCTCATGACAGCTAGGAGAGACAGAGAGAGAGAGAGAGAGAGAGAGAGAGAGAGAGAGAGAGAGAGAGAGAGAGAGAACGAACCCAGGACAAGTATAAACCCTTCCGGGGCAGCACACTCCCAGTGACTCACTTCTTCCAATGAAGTTCCAATTCCCAGTAGTTCATCCAGTTATCAATAGATAAATCCACTAATAAGATCAGAGCCATGGTGATCTAATCATTGCCTAAAAGTCCCACCCATCCCTGAATTTAGCTCTAATGTGCACCATGCTTTCAATACATGAGCTTGAGCAGGAGGTGGCATTTCCAACCCAAATCCGCCAGGAAAGAGAGAGAGAGAGAGAGAGAGAGAGAGAGAGAGAGAGAGAG